>NW_012104031.1:1186390-1263432 GCF_000951045.1 Mandrillus leucophaeus
GCCACACAGGGCTCATTGGGATAGTGTAGTTTGATCCTTCCTCAGTCTACCTTCTTCTCTTGTCTTCTCCTGACTTACTCCAGCCTGATTGACCCACTTGCCATTTCTGGAAGGGGCTGGACTCTCTCATTTCACGCTCTTTGTGCTGTTCCTTGCTTGTAATAGCACTCTTCTGTCTTATGTATACCTGGTTAAATTCCCCTGGCTCTCAAGATGTAGGCCAGCAGTCTCTCTCCAGACACGCTCTCGGCTCTTCCTGTAGATGGTAAGTGACCCTCTGTAGTGCCCTTATCCTTTCCTAGGCATCCTGCTTACTAATCTCTATGCAGATGGAGTGTCTCCACCACTGCATCTTATATCTTTGTACCCTGAGCAAAGTGTCAAAGGCCCGATATATATTTGGGGTTTTTTTCTGTTGGTTTTTTGAGACAGGGTCTGGCTGTGTTGCCCAGGCTGGAGTGCAGTGGCTCGATCTCAGCTCACTACAACCTCCGCCTCCTGGGTTCAAACCATCCTCCTACCTCAGCCTCTCAGGTAGCTGGGACTACAGGCATGCACCACCATACCTGGCTGATTATTTGTTTTTTGTAAAGAAATTTGTTTTTTGTGAAGACAGGGTTTCACCATGTTGCCCAGGCTGGTCTCAAACTCCTGCGCTCAAGCGATCCACCCATCTCAGCCTCCCAAAGTGCTGGGATTATAGGTATGAGCCACTGTACCCCGCCCACTAATACATATTTGTTAAATGAATGGATGAGTGGGTCATTCTGTTCCTCTCTGGGGGTTCACAATGGAGGTAGACAGGTCCATGTTGGGGCACAATTGGCTACTTCTGTCTCCACCCTGGGTGCCCTGGAAGCAGGAGCAGTACCAGCCTACATAGAACCAATTATCCCAAGCAGATGCAGAATTGCACCAGGGCACACAGCATGGAGAGGGGAGCATGAGCCAGGTTTCACTCTTTATTCACCGCCTCAGCCAGGTGTCATCATGCAGGGCCCATTGGAGAAACTGTCCACCAGGGTCAGAGGATGAGCCCGAGCTGGCAGAGGCTATGAGGTGGGTGCAGACCTCCCTGGGAGGTAGACTGAGGTCCAGGTCCACCTTTCTGGATCCCCAGGGTGTGTGTGGTCTGTGCTCAGAAGGGTCCCATGCTTGGTTTAATGCTCTTCTGCCGCTGTCTTGGAATTTACAATAACTTTTGAACAAGAGGCCTAGTATTCTCACTTTGCACTGGACACTGCAAGTTATGTTGCTGGTCCTGCTGAGGTCAGTGGGGTTGCCCCACTGAAAACAGTACCTGGAGTTATTGGGCCAAAGAATGATCCTCCTCCCTGTCCTAGAGGACCAGTCCTCCATTCGCAGCTTCAAACCCTGCCCTTGGCTTTCTTAGTCTCCTAGGAGCCGGTCAACAGGGCCCCAGGTGTTTCGATCCCTCTGAGATCCTGTAAGCCAGCGGCATACAGTGTGCTAAGAATGCATTTTACATTTTTAAATGGTTGAAAAAATCAGAAGATGTCGTGACACATGAAAATCATATGAAATTCAAATTTCAGTGTTCATAAATAAAGATTAATTGGAACACAGCCACGCTCATTCATTTATGTATTGTCTGTGGCTGCTTTTATGCCACACCGGCAGTTGAGTAGTTGCAACAGAGGCTGTATGAAGATATTCATTCAGCAAAGCTGAAGATATTTACTATCTGGCTCTCTACAGAAAATGTTTGCTGATCCCTGGTTTAAGCCATCCCTCTGTCACCTGCAGCCTAGGAATCAGAAACCAGGGGGATGCCAGTCACTGACACTTAGGTGTTGGGTTTCTTTTTTGCCTTAGCTCAGTGGTTGTCGACCAGGGAGCCATTTGGCAAGGTCTGGAGGCATTTGTAGTTGTCACAATAGGAGTGTGTGTGGGGTAGAAGGTGTGTTGTTGATGTCTAGTGGGTAGAGGTGAGGACGCTCCTAAGCATCCTGCAGCACCCAAGAAAACCCCCACCACCTAAGAATTACCCAGCCCGAAGGATCCCCATGCTAAAGCTTAGGGTAGGGCCAGGCCGGACTCCCAGTGGGTCTTATGGGCTGGGGGACCAGCCAGAACTTCACTGCTTTGGAATTAATTGAGCGCTCCAAAGACTGTGTGTGCACTGAGGGAGGGGGCCCTGGGAAGGACCAAGCATGAGTCTTCTCCCTTCCTTGGCACCTTGTGGTTCCTATACCTGCTAGGGGCCCTGGGCAGGCCTCAAATGGAAAACAGCCACTTTCCCTGCAGTCTCCTAAGGTACAGGATAGGTGTCCATCTGCTTGGCCAGGTGAGCTTGACCCCGGGAGGGGAGATGGTTATCGAGGCTGCCAACCGTGGTCATAGGAAGGGGTGCCAGGAGCCAGGGATGCAGAGAGGGAACTGGAGGTGCCCCTAGGGGACCAGGTGAGCAGGGTGTCCAACTCAGGTGGAAGGAGCGTGAGGCTGGGAGAGCCTTGAGGAAAAGCTGGCACGGCTCCCACCCAACCTTCTGGAGAGTAAGAAGAACAGATGCTGTGGCTGTCAGATGAGATGCTCCTGGTACTTTGGGAAATGGCAGAATTAACAAAAGGACAGTTGCTTTCAGGGAACACAAGCAGGGGTGCAGTGTGTACAGCTGGGCTGGCCTCTGAGGACTCCTTTTCCTTGAAGGGCAAGGAGCAGGGGTCCTCTTGCCTGGCCTTTGGGCTGGTTTAGATTGGGTTGGTGGGGAGGGAGGATGGAGGCCGAGTCATCGGGCCTGGGGACAGAATGGGGTCAAGTTAGAGCCAGAGCCAGAGCCAGGCCCAAGGCTGCACATAGCTTGGAGTCTCGTAAATGGCAAGGCTGTCTGGAGGTAATCTCATCTATCCCTCTGCCTCTGGGTCCAGCCTCAGCAGATGGCATCTTGCCGGTGGAGGACCCAAGCAGAGGGGCCCTCAGCAGGAATGAGAATTCGTCAGCTGTTACATGCAAAGCCCCCAGAAGAAGCAGACAGTTCTCTTTGGAAGCTGCATGGACAAAGAGGCACGTGCGGGAGGCTTCTGCAGGGAGCCTGCCCCTTCTCCTAGCAGAGAGTGGGCAGTGAGAGTGATGGGGGCCGGGCACGGTGGCTCACGCCTGTAATCCAAGCACTTTGGGAGGCTGAGGCGGGTGGATCACGAGGTCAGGAGATCGAGACCATCCTGGCTAACACGGTGAAACCCCGTCTCTACTAAAAAATACAAAAAATTAGCCGGGCGTGGTGGCAGCCGCCTGTAGTCCCAGCTACTCGGGACGCTGAGGCAGGAGAATGTCGTGAATCCAGGAGGTGGAGCTTGCAGTGAGCTGAGATCATGCCATTGCACTCCAGCCTGGGCAACAGAGCGAGACTCCATCTCAAAAAAAAAAAAAAAAAAAAAAGTGATGAAAGTGGTGTGGCCTCATCCTGAATGACCTGGAGGAGAGGCGGGACATTGTGATTAGCATTGTGTGGCTAGAGAAACTCAGGAAGACTTGGCATAGACTAGGCTAGCTGGGTCCCACTTAGAGGCAGGAGGATTAGACTCCATGCTCCTAAAATCCATTAAAAGAATAGGAAAAGAGAAGGAGGATATGCGATTGCCCGTATGGATGGTTTTAATTGCAGTGCAGAACTCATATAGACTCAAAGAAAACTCTTTCTAATGCTGAGATGTGAGATGACAGATAGGAGGCCGGGGGTTGTGGCATCTTTCCCAGGACCTGCCTGCCAGGTCTGGTGGCCACGGGCTGGCTAAAATTCCCCTGGCCAGGGGCGTTGGGGGCACAGCTTTGTCCTTTCTGGCAGACCCAGAGCTTCCTTGCTCCTGGAGCTGCAGCAGCTGAAGTATGGGGTGGGAGATGGGGCGGGGGAGCCGGGACTACCCTGCCCTCTGGAGGCCCTGGGCATTAGCCCAGAGAGCCTTCAGCTGAGGAGGCCGCCTGCCCATCTGCAAAGTGCACTGGCTATGGGTTAAGCCCATAACTGGAAGGGTGAGCAAGGCCAGAGGGCAGGGGACAGCAGACAGCTCGGAGGGTTCATGGCCTCATTTGCTGGAGTGTCATCCCTCTCCCTGTCACAAGTCTCTCCTGGGCCAGCTGACAGATGCGCCCTGGAGGAGAGCGGGGGGCCTCCTCCCCATGGCCGGCCTCCCCTCTCTCCTACCCCCTTTCCTGCTGGCTTTCCCTGAAGCCGCTGCATTGTTAGCCGCAGGCCTCTGGGGACAGACTTCAGATGGAGGGGAGCGGGTGTGTGTTTTGTTTTGTAGGAGGGAGTCTCTGAACCAAGAACCTATTTGGCTAATGAAGTCGTAATTACTCCCGGGCTCACTAATAGGATGAAAGCTGGGGGCTCACTGAAAAGCCACTGATGGACCTGCGAGAGTGGTCTGAGGGCTCTGAGGAGGGGCTGGAGAATGGGAAATGGAAGGAGGTGCACGTCGGGGTTAGGGAGGGGGAGGAAAGGGGGCATAGAGGCCCTGGTCTGGAGTCTGCCTGCTTCTGGGAACCAAAGTCACACCTACATATTCCTCAGCTTAGCATGGGATGAGCTGCCTGAGATTTACCTTCCTGCCTGTGCTTGCCTTAAATTTTCCCCAACTGGCCACAGCCCCAGCTGCCTGCTTTCATAGGAGGATAGGGGGCTGTGGAGGGTCTGGGGCAGCTGAAAATCCCAAATGATTGCTCTTTGGCTTTGGAATGAGTCTATTTCTAAGTTTGTGTATTTTTTCCTCCCAGAAAAGCCCTCGGCTCTTTCAGATGCGGTCTGGTGGCTGTCATTTGAAATGTGAGTCTGCTTTCTCTGAGGACGCATTAGCTCATGTGGAAGGTGGGGTGGTACATTTGCTGTGCGCTGTGGGAGCCAGTTTTGGATTTAGCGCTTGATGTGTGGAATCTGTAAGACAAGGGGAGTGGACCTGGGCTCACTCCAGCCCTGACATTCCATGGGTCTGAACCACAGGCACATAACTGAGAGGGGACTGGGGGCTCTCCTGGGGCCCTGGGTGGGCCCTGTGCACGTCCCCCGCAGTCAACTGGCAGCCTCACCCACGCCAACCACGCCAGGGCACGCCCTGCAGAAAACTTGGGAAGGAGGTTGATGCAGTGATTTGGAAGGAAAGATTTTCTGTGTGTTTTTTGCTTTTCATGGAGATTGTTGCTGGGACTTGGTAGGGAGAAGGATGGAAGACGTCAGCTCCTCTGGGCCTCAGGGCTGACTGCATTGATGTTGGTCTTCACCAAACCATCCTTCCCTGAGGAGGGGTGTTGTCAGCGTTGAGAAGGAAGGAACCCCGAATGCCTATGGCCTGGAATAAGCTCTAAGCTTGGGAGTCAGGCTCCATATCTTGGAGTAAAATGACCCCAGGGAGGTAACTGCATCCATGTCCACGGGGACCAGTGCTGTGGGGCTTGTGGAAAGGACGTTGGCTGAGTCCTGTCCTGGGGTCATTCTCTCTTGGGACAAACCCAGGCCCTTGGACGTCCAGCCTTATCCTCTTCTGCCACATGGGTTGGCGGGTGAGTTGAGGGTCATGCTGTGTCCTAACAGCCAGGCTGGAGCTAGAAGGAGCGGGAGGGAGGAAAGTGAAGGATGGACTGTCCTTTCTGATGAATGAGGGTGGGTTGCTGGGCTTTAACGGGAGAAAGAGCACTTAGGGGACTTGGGGAAAGTTAATTAATGGGGCTGTAGTGTCAACCCCAGCTCTCAACACTCATCACTGGCCCTTACATCCAGCCACCTGGAACCTGGTAAACTTGCTTTTAGGATGGGAAATATTCCCTGCCCCCTCCGCGCCCCAACGCCAATACTCCACGGACTAAACCACTAGCTGGGCAATAAATACAGTAATGCAGACAGCTTGAATACAAATGGGATCTGGTTACCCTGCGGGGACCGCTGGGTCCCAAAGATCAGTCAACATGTATTTATGGACCCCCACACACCATGTGTGAGGCACAGGACTGGGGGCCACAAAGGTACAAGAGGCATGAAGTACTGGCCCTGCCCTCCACAGGTTTGCAGCCTGGCCAGATACAGGAGAAAGTTCCTGCAATATCAGACAAGTCCCTGCTGGAGGAGCAAGAAGATTGAGAAACGCTCTCAAGAGAGACAGCCCTATGGGCCAAGGGGATTATGAGAAATGGATTTGAGCCTGCTTTGAAGGATGGGGAGGATTTTCGAAGGAGGGTTTTGAGTCTGGAAGAACATTTGGGTAGACAGCAGAGGGGAAAGTGTAAAGTGATTCATTCATTTATTTAAATTTAATACATTATTATATAGTACTTACTATGCCTCAGACACTTTTCACATTTCAATTGATTTGATCCTTACAACAACCTACAATGTAGCTACAATGACAACCCTTATTTTGTAGATGAGGAAACTCAGGCAAAGAGAGGTTCAGTCAGTTGCCTGAGGTCACACAGCTAGTGCCTGACCTGTCTGCAGAGACCTGGCTCTTACTTGGTACTTAGGACACATTTGGAGAAAGCTGAGCGCCTGTGACTTTGCTGCCCCCTCATCACGTGACCACGAGCTGTCTGGCACCTACAACCTTCTCCTGGGCTCTCTTGGGACATTCAGGAACCTGCACGTCCTGCTACCCAGAGCGGAGGAGGGGGCGAATGGTTGCGGAGGCATGTTGGAGAGTTGGCAGAGGCTGCTCTGGCATGATGCCTTTGAGACACAGGCACCAGGGCTGGTTCTTCACAGGGAGGCCCATTCATACCCCAAGCGCAGTAGTGAAAGTGGAGGTTTTTTAGTCAGACTGAACTGGCAGCTAGTTCTGGTTTTGTCATTTACCTTGGGCAAATTATTCTGCTATTTGGGTGGGGTGCAGTGGCTCATGCCTGTAATCCCAGCACTTTGGGAGGCTGAGACGGGTGGATCACCTGAGGTCAGGAGTTTGAGATCAGCCTGGCCAACATAGTGAAACCCCGTCTCTACTAAAAATACAAAAATTAGCCAGGTATGGTGGTGAGCGCCTGTAATCCCAGCTACTTGGGAGGCTGAGGCAGAAGAATCGCTGGAAACCGGAAGGCGGAGGTTGGAGTGAGCTGAGATCATGCCACTGAACTCCAACCTGGGTGACAGAGTGAGACTCTGCCTCAAAAAAAAAAAAAAAAAAAAATTATTCTGCTATTTGGAGTCACAGTTTCCTCATGCATAACAGGATGTAAAGCTACCTACGTCAAAGGGCTGGTGTGCAAGCTAAAAGAGAGCATTTGCATAAAGTGCACATCACTGTGCCTCACGCAGTTGGTTTCAACAATATTCATTTCCCTTCTCCTCTTAAGTCACTTAAATGTAAATGTGTTGTGACCCAAATACCATCTGCTGCCTTCTTGCCTCTTTGACAGCAATGTATAAACAGCTCAGTTCCCTGCCAATTCCATGGACTGTGAAAGTCCAAGCCCCCCTTGCAAATTTTGCTAATTCCTGGGAGTTGGTTCATGCTCTGATCCCTCTATTCTTCTGCAGTCTCTATGCCCCACATCAATTTGGATGTAAAATCCAGCAACTTTGCTAGCTTGCATAAAACATCCATTCACAAGAAGCAAATTCACAAATGTAGTAGGCTTGATTGCCAATTCGGGGGACTTGAAGAAGGGTCACATCCAGGCATACACAGCTTTCTCAGTGTGTCCCTCTCATCTGGGGGCCTCAAGTATGATGTCTGCATCAGCATCACCTGGAGGGTTTGTGAGAACGCAAATCCCAGAGTTTCTGATACAGTAAATCTGGGGTGAGGCCCAATAATGTGTTTTTTAGTAGAGATGGGGTTTGAACATGTTGGCCAAGCTGGTCTCGAACTCCTGGCCTCGAGTGATTCACCTGCCTCAGCCGCTCAAAGTGCTAGGATTACAGGCATGAGGCACTGTGCCCAGCCAAGAATGTGAATTTCTACAAGTTCCCAGGTGGTTCTGATACTGCCGGTCTAGGGATCACCTTTTGAGAACCACTCCTCTAATCTCCCTTCTGCTGTTTCTTGCTCCTCACTTGCTGCCCCCTGGATTGCCCTGGAGATCCAAAATCTCGCCCTCTCTATTATGCAAAGCTCTCCCCAGATGCTATCTGCAACCTCTCTACCCAGATCAAGCCTGGACCCTTCATGTACTAGGATTCAGCCTTTTGAGAGGGCAGTTGGGGTTTTAAGCACAGGAGATGTCCTTGTGTGTGTTTGTTTCAGTGTAGGAGAATCCCTGTCCTCTAGCTGCTCACTCTCTGCAGTGGTCTCTACGCGAAGCTGAGCAGTCAGAACTCTTGTTTGGGTTCAGTGTGGGTGAAGTGAGTTTCCAGTGAACTCCAGCCAGGGCTGACGATCTGTGTGCAGACTCAGCCGAGACCCAGGTCTACACAAAGGCATGCTTCTTGGTGGTGGTGGTGGGGAGGGTGTGGAAGGAGGGAGTGTGTGGCTGGGGCTAATCAGCAGCAAATTCTGGGGTGGGAATGGGAGTGAGGGTTGGGGGCTGGGATCTGGGGGCTGGGCTGTTGGGCCACAGCTGTGGCTCCAAATTGCTCTGAGGCCCGCTGCCTGGTCGGTGCTCCAGCAGAAACTGACATCAAACAAATGGGCTCTGATGCATTAAGTGGGGAGGCGGATGCTGAAATGGGTCCCCCTCCCCCGCCTTTCTCCACCTAAAATAATGTTGGACAGGAGAGACCTCCTTGATGAGAAAGGCTGTAATGAATTCCCAGATTCCAGCCCTTTGTGGGCAGCTGGGCAGAAGGGGCACAGCCTTCACTCTTAATAAAGATGGGAAGATGGCCTGTGCCCTCCCCACCGGGCCTGCTAATCCCACTCCAAGCTGGAGATTAGCATTTCTAATGGGCTGGGAGGTGCAGCCTTCAGGAGACTCAGGGATGACAGATACTCTGGTGGGTCCCTGGGGCTCTGAAGAGAGGCGGGCGCTTTGTCTGGCCTCAGTTGCATCGAGGTTGGCTTTCTTCAAACAACACGCTTGCCTCATCTCTCCACTTCCGTTCCATTGAGCGGAGGTGTCTATTCTAGAAACTGAGCCGATGGATTGCCCCCACGTGTCATATCCAAGAATCCAGTATCCAAAGAGGATGATATGAAAAGCTTGAATTCACCCGGCCAGTATTTTTCAAAGGAATGTTGTCTCATTCATGTATTCATATTCATTCATTTTGTCCCTCAGTTGGCACTTGCTACGCGCCGAGCACTTAACTGTGGATGCAGGTGAAAAACTGGTCTTTTGTACTGGGGATGTTCACAGTTTAGTGAAAGAAAGATAATGAGGCCGGGTGCAGTGGCTCACATCTGTAATCTCAGGGCTTTGGGAGGCCGAGGTGGCAGGATTGCTTGAGGCCAGGTATTCAGGACCAGCCTGGGCAACATAGTGATACCCCATCTCTATAGAAAATAAAATAAATTAGCCGAGCATAAGTGGCAGTGCCTGTAGTTCCAGCTACGTGGGAGGCTGAGATGGAAGAATTGCTTGAACTGAGGAGTTTGAGGCTGCAGAGAGCTGTAATAGTACCACCGCACTCCAGCCCTGGGTAACAGATGAGACCTTATCATTAAAAAAAAAAAGAAAAAGACAATGAACGTCATATCCCAGACCCCATTAGACATAAAATAGGTGCTCTAGGGGCACAGTGAGGTGGTCTAAACCAGACTGCAAATGTGTGTGTGTGTGTGTGCGCGCGCGCGTGTGTGTGTGTGTGTGTGTGCAGGGCCGTTAGGGCAGACAGTGTTCCCTGAGCTGCCTTCAAGGAGTCTCGGAGGAACGGCCTGTAAGGAGAAAAGGGCCTAGAGGGGCTTGGAATGGGAAAGAGAAAGGAGAAGAAGAGGAGGAAGAACCGAGAAGGATTGGGGAGTGGTGTGGAAGGTCAAGAGAAGAGTGTGTCAGGCAGACCCACCTTTGGGCCATAATTTATCCACTGAGCCCATATTTATTGAGCCCTTTGCCCAAGACACTCTAATGTTGCTTTTGTTTACTTGACTTTCTCTCATGACAGTCTGGGATTTCTACTTATCTTATGCTGTTAATTGGCACAGAGTAGGTTGTTAATACATACTTTTGAATTGAATCGAAAACCCTGGGAAGTGTGAGAATTTTTTGCTGTCAGGGAAAGCTGGAAATAGTTGGAATGGATAGAATTTGGGGTACTTGTGGGGAGTGGTGAAAAAATGAGGATGGAGAGGTGAGGGTCAGATCACCAAAGGTCTAACATGCCAAATCATGGAGTTTAGATTTTATCTAATGTAGCTAATGAAGGTTTCAAGTAAAGGAATGACATGATCAGATTTGTATTTTAGAAGCTCCCTCTGGCTACAGTTTCCTGAGGGAGTAGGCAACACAGGAAGCAGGAACACTCAATTCAGGCCACGAGAGCTTGGACTAAGGGTGAGACAGTGCACATGGATGTGAGGGACAAATTTCAAAGACAGCGTGTGAACTTGAGAATGAGGAGAAAGGATATTCCTGCCAGGTGCGGTGGTTCAGGCCTGTAATCCCAGCACTTTAGCAGGCTAAGGCAGGGTAGATGGCTTCAGCCCAGGAGCTTGAGACCAGCCTAGGCAACATAGCGAGACCCTGTCTCTAGAAAAAATACAAAAAAAATTAACTGGGCATGGTGGTGGGTGCCTATAATCCCAGCTACTTGGGAGGCTGAGGTGGGAGGATAGCTTGAGCCTGGGAGGTCGAGGCTGCAGTGAGCCGTGATTGCACCACTGCACTCCAGCCTACGTGACAGAGGAAGACCCTGTCTCAAAACAAACAAACAAAAAACCCCTCAGAAACAAAAGAGAGAGAGAAAGATTCTTTCTCATATTTCAAGGAGTAAAGAGGGAGGTTCAGAGGTGTGTGACTTCCCCGAGTTACCCAACAATTCAGGAGGAGCTGGACCTGGAAATAAGGTCCCATTTTAGCCTAAGCAATAATCCCTCAAGTCAATGATCCGTTCTGAGGACACTTTTTTTTTTCTTTTTTGCACCCACCCTGTCTGTTCTGAGGACTTTGAAGGAAGAGTAAACACAGGTGGGTTGGACAGTTACTCAGTGGTTCTTTGTCAGAGACTTGGGTCTGCATTTTTAGGGGAATTCATTTGCCCTCATTCCCCATTATAGCCTATTCCTAGAAACTATCCGTTAACTTTCTACAAGAGCAGAACCACCTCTTAGTGCTCACTCCAACCTCCACACCCCCCCAGGAAAGGGAGGGCGGAGGTTACAATGTCTGGGGGTCCCTCATGTCTTATGCTGCCTGGGTGAGGCTCTTTGGCCACTCCTCAGTGAGAACCAGCACACCTACGGATATGTTGTGGTGCTATCCAGGGGACATGGAGAGAGCCAGGCACTGCCTCTCAATCAGCACGGCCCCCTCTGTCTCTTTTCTTTTCCTTTTCTTGTGTTTGAGATGGAGTCTCACTTTGTTGCTCAGGCTGGAGAGTAGTGTCACGATCTTAGCTCACTGCAACCTCCGCCTCTTGGGTTCAAGTGATTCTCCTGCCTCAGCCTCCAGAGTAGCTGGGACTACAGGCATGTGCCACATCACCCAGCTAATTTTTTTTTTTTTTTTTGTATTTTTAGTAGAGATGGGATTTCACCATGTTAGTCAAGCTGATCTCGAACTTCTGACCTCAAATGATCCACCCACCTCAGCCTCCCAAAGTGCTGGGATTACAAGTGTGAGCCACCGTGCCAGGCCCCTATTTGGTTGCTGGTCAAGATTCCTTTGAGTCTACTGAGAGGAGTTTTTGGTTTGTAGTAAGCTGTTTTATTTATTCTTTCAACAATATGAAATGTCTACCTTGTGCCAGGCACAATGCTGGGCATACACTGACATTCGATCTAAGGGCAAGCGGTGCAGAAGGATAGGAGACGGGGCATCATGGCAGATTTCTCTCATTCTCCCAGCTTCCCTAGCATGGCACTTGTTCAATGGTGGATGTGCACACTCATCACGTTGAATCAGAGGATGTCTCCACGACTGTACACATTACACATTCCTATACCAGTCACACTATGTTTAAAACACAAATTGTGCAAGTGAGTCTTCCAGAGTAAGGACAACTTCTAGAAGGGGGATGGTATGGTAGAATTCTGGAAGAGCGTGCTGTCTGGCACCTATGAAAAACCCTTTGATCCACTTTTGCCATCAGCCCTTTGACATCCCTCTCTTATCCACTAACAAGAACAAATCAAGAAAATGAGCAAATCACACGGCAAGAGTACATTTTGAACAACTTTTATTATACGTTTAGTGTTCTCTATACAAAAGAAATCAGTTTTTTTACAGTGATTCAAAAAAAAATTCAGAATAATTTGGCCTTTTCATTGCTCATGCAGTCAGTTTATAAGTCCATGTATTAGACGGTCCTCCATGGCCCAGAAGTCTTCCCTGCTGAAGGTCGTGCGTGACACCCTCAGATACGCATCTGTCACTGACAAAGTTGGTTAATGCAAAATAACTCGCAAAAAAGGAAAGAACATGATGTGAGAGGGGTTAAAACAAGGTCTGGCATGGAGTTAAATGTTTAACCAATGGAAAAAAGATCAGACCAATTTGTGCGTGTGTGGATATGTAGGAATGGATGGAGACGTTGGGGAAAAAAATTCCACACGGGAAAGAACAAATTGGAATGGTGGGGGATACGGGTGTGTGGTAGGGGCAGGGCAGGAGGTCCTCCGGGGTCCAGCATGGGTCGGGAGTGGGAGCAGGACAGAAGGTGGCCACGTCACAGGTGACTGATGCTCAGCTCAAGGGGAGTGTGAAGAGGTTGGCAAAGAGCTGGGGAGCCGGGCAGAGGGACAACACTGACTGAGGACACTGCAGTGGGGAATCAGAAAAAAAGGGGCAGCTCAGGGACATCTGATCTGCCTCATTTTTGAAAAAGAAACAGAGTAGTGCACAAAATTCTGGATATCTTCTCCCAGAGTTTTGTGTTTATTGCTTCACCGAAGTCTTTACATCTGTTGAACTCCAGCCCAGCAAATCCCAGGGTGGCAGCTTGCATGGGCCCTGCTGCCTCTCTGCACCCTCTGGCCATGGGCAGAACGGACAGAGATGCCCTCACTTCTGAGGAATACAGCACGCTGAAGGCCCGATGTGTTACAAAGCAAGAGACACCATTCTAGGGGGTACAGTCTAGGGTTCACAGTAACAAACACCAATCAGCTATTCTATTCCACTGGCCCAGGTCTGCCCTTAATTGCACGGCTGGGTGAACCACAGGCTGATCAACAGACAGACTGATCTTGGTCTACGAAAAAATCCTGTTCGTCTTTCATTTTGGGGGCATGTGGGGGATGTGGGAGAGGCAGTAAAGAGGTATGAGAGGGTGAACCAGAAGGATAGATCTTAATACCTCTGTTTCAAAGGAGGCAGCTGTGGTGAGATGAAAGAACACTGGACAAGGAGTCAGAAGGCCCAAGTTCAAGCCCTAACCTTACCTTAGTTTACCAGCTATGTGATCTTGAGCAAAAATCCCTTCACTTCTGTGGATTTGCATATCCTTGTCTGTACAATAAATCATTTCAATGAGATCAGCTCTGGGATTCCTTCACATGCTGAAATCCGATTCTGGTCCTAAGCTAGATGCCTTTGTACGTATTTCATTTCCATTCTTCTCATTATGGAACACCCATTTAATACTAGTATGCTGACAGGAGGAACAGCAGTTTCAGGTGAGGCTTGAGACACTGTTTGGTGGGTGCTTGTGGCTCTCCTGGATGGTTCTCCTTTCTCTCTGATCCCTCTCTGAATGTGTCTCAGGAAGGCCCATTATTAGTAAGGAAGGGAAAGAAAGGACACTTCCCTGGGCTTGGGCTGTGCAGGCTGGGGACAGCCACAAAGTCTGGCTTGAACTCACATGGGGTAGCCCCTGTCTAGGTTAAGGGAGGGGAATGCTAGGAGATGGTCAAGGGAGGGTGCTGGTCTGACTCTGCCCGGCTTGCCTATGCCTCCCAGGGCCTTGGTCTCCTCCTGACACATCAAGCTCTTTGTTTCATTGTTTTGAGGCCTATTTTTTTTTTTTTTAAACAATCAGGGCCCTCCTCAATGCTACTCCTCGGCTACTATGCAGAGCTCAAGCAGGATCCTTTGCCAACTAACGGGATAGACCCAACCGCAACCATGAGCTTGTGTGTGTTTGGCGGGGCTGGCCGGAGTGGTGACTGGGCAGGAAGTCAGTCTGCACCAAGGTGTCAGGAGCGGGGAGCGGTGCCCTGTGCCGGCCTCCCAGGAACCTGCTGCCCTCCCACTGAGAAGGGATTCTCTGGCACCAGCCCCAGCCCACGGAAAGCCTGAGAGGCTTCCTCTCCTCAGAGAGTTAGCAAAGCAGCCTCACAAAGACAGACAAAAATGTGCTACGTCCCTGCTCCTTCCATCAAATGGGCTGTTCGTGATGCCCTAAGACTTGGCCCTGCTCCAGCACAGGGCGCCAGAAAGAGACCGCAGCCCGTGCCATTGCTGCGGCAGAGTTTCCCACTCCTTTGGCTCAGATGCTCTCTCTAGGTGCTGCCAACAGGAATTACCTAAATAGGTCCCAACCCTGGTGGCCTCTCCCGCTCCTCTAACTTGCGTTCCTCACCCACACAGAGCCCTTTGCATCTCATCTCATGCAACCTGGATGTGGACTAACCCTTTGCCCCAAGAGGCAGAGCAAAGAGGCTCAGGAAGCAGGACTGTTTTTCAAGCCACACCATGGTTCTTGACTGCTTTGTCCTGCCCAGCCTTGGTGACCAGATGGATGAAATTCTCCCTCAGAATCCCTCTCTTCAAGCTCATAGCCATCAGTGGCTTAAGCAATAGAGGGAAGAATGCTCCCAACTCAATGGCCACTGTGTCCCAGCACTTGATTTCAGGACTGTCAGCCCCGTGAGGGCAGGGACCACATCTAACTCACGCGCCATGGTATCCACAGCTCAGGCCTTAGTTCAGACTGGATTTCAGAGTATTTGCTGAATGAATGAATGAATGAATGAATGAATGGACAAATGACAGCACAGGAAACTACAGCTCTTAGGGCTGAGCACACAGGTGGGATTGCAGCCCAGTCAAAGGAACTTCTAGAGTTACTGTAAGATGCCCAGCACTTTCCTCCCAGCCAGCCAAACTGGAGTGCCGATGGTAATGGTGCTGTCCTGGCTTCACTGTTGGTATGTCTTGGGGTAGTTGCTTGGGAGACCTAGCTGGCAGGGAGTGCTGGGCAATTCTGCTTTCGTGCTGAGCTGGGCTGGACTCTGACACGGGCTCCATGGAAAACGCACTCTCCTCTTCCCCAAAGGGGCTGCCTCCTGTATCCTGCAATCCCCACGCCAGCAGCGTTTGATCTCTGACCACCTGCCTTCCTTGCTTGGGGAAAACTTAATTCTTCAGCCTCAGATTTGCTTCTGCTCAGACGGGTGTGATTGCATGGTGATGGGGGGTAGCTCTCAGCACCCACAGAACAGTAGCCTGAGAGAGGGCTAATAGCATTTTCTTCATACACAAAGGACAGTGCAGAGCCTGGCAGGACACTGGAACGAGGTGCAGAGGCAGGCTGTGGGCTTACTTCTCCCCAAGACCCTTACAAGGGAAGCAGCCTTCCCAGTCACCAGGTGGTGTGGCAGACTTGCTCACCGTCCCTTCCTGCCCTAAGAGCCTGCTTTCGGTGCAGTGAGTTCACTGGCATGTACGGTGCAGTATGGAATGAGTGTCTGAGAAACTGACTACTCTGCTCAGATCCAAAGCGTTTTCTGGAAAGGCCAGTCCTTTAATTCAGCTCACAGGCACACTTCCCTGACATTCCCTTCAGGGACAGTGGGCCTAGTATCCAAGCAGGTGTTGGAGGAAAGCCAGGGGAGGGGCCCTCCAAGCTCATGCCCCACCCCCTGCTGTTTACCCTGTCCCCTTGCACTGTGATAAGCTGCCCCTCAGGCGTCCAGGCAGCAGCCCTGGCTGAGGCTTGGCCCAAATGACCATCACACACTCTCAGGTTCAAACAGCCTTATTGGCTCAGTTCTGGGCTATGATTTCTTACCAGCAGACAGAGAGTGTGTGTCTATGGGCTTGACCTTCAACTGAATGATTATTAATGATGCAAGCATTGCTAATACCTTTGCAGCTTAAACATGTGGCAAATGATGCTTTAATAAAGTCACTGAAGGACAGAGCCCTGGTCCGGCCCAG
Organism: Mandrillus leucophaeus; assembly: GCF_000951045.1. Taxonomy (NCBI): domain Eukaryota; kingdom Metazoa; phylum Chordata; class Mammalia; order Primates; family Cercopithecidae; genus Mandrillus; species Mandrillus leucophaeus. Next base: position 1,202,528 of record NW_012104031.1, read on the forward strand.
GCCCCCTGGCTAGCAGCTGGAGGCTCAAATCAGAGGCTGTGCCCATGGCAGCTGATTCGTTCCTGGGGATCAGCTTCACCCTCCTGAAACTGACCGGAGCTACAGAAACAGCTACAGGGTTCCTCTTAGACTCAAGATCTCCCCCTCTCCTTCTCTGTCTCTGAGGCTAGGTACCTTTGGTTTCAAAAATGCATTAGGTGGGGAGGATGAAGGCAGCACCTTCGGTCTGACAACTGCAGGTCTGCGAGTGTCTCCATTTGGGGTGACTGGTGAGGACGTGTGTTGGGTGGCCGCTTCTGGTCCTGCCGGAACACTTGCATAGGCTGCCCTGCTCTCCTGGACACGGACATCGCTGGAGGCTTCAAGGCTTGCAGGGAGGGGCTGGGAACCTGGGAACTCCAGGGGCAGATCAGCGCTGCATAAGGCATACAAAGAGCATTGAGTCCTCCCCAGGTGGGGGCATCACAGCACTGAGTACGGTGCCACCGCAGGTCCCCTGATATGTATACACCCCAATGAAAGGGCAGACTGGCTCAGTCTTGGGGCAAGTCCCCATCCACATACCATGTCAAACAAAAGCCTCAGTGTCCTACAGAATTGGCTGAGAAGATGATATCTATCTGCTAGAGGTGGAAGGGGAGCAGCGCCTTATGCCCCAAACGCACCAGCAAAGCTTTTGCATCACAGCATTCCATCTCCTCCAGGGTGGCAGCGTGGGCCCCAGTCACGTGGACAGGTGCCCTCTGGGACAGAGTGGGTGTGGCCCTCTATCTACATCCTGGGTTTCACCAGTGGGGAGGAAGGAAGTCCAAACCCAGCCTTTTTCTTCTCTCTAGAGGTAAGCAGAGTTCCCCCAAGACCAGACACCTGATTTTCTTCTGCTTGAGGTACACAGTCACTGGCGTTGAAGTCCTTCCTATCAGTGCTCACTCCTGTTCCTCAAACTTCTTCAGAGTCAGTGCAGCTCACATCTTAGATACACCAGAGAAAAGGGCAGGGGGGGAATGAGGAGCAAGAGGTAAACACACCTCCCAACCGAACCAGAGAGCAGCAAGGAGGCCTGCACACCCTCTCCCTGCCAAAAATACTGTCATTTTCCAGAAAGAAGCCAAGCCCAGCTCAGCAACTGACAAGGCCGAGGCAGAGGGGTTGGGAGCCAGGGGAGGCATATGGCGAGAAAGGCATCCTTCGGAAATGCATTGGCCCAGAGGTGGTTTGAATATTACAGCCTGTCTACATGTTCTGGTACGGATTCAATCCTTTTTGCCTATCTTTGTGGTCTCCTGGGGGAGAATCTACTTTTTCTTTCTTTTCCAGGAACACTTTTTCAAAAGGAAAAGAAAACGGAGACATCGGGTCTGGAGGGGAAGATGCACAAAGCAAAATTAAGACAATGAGAAGTCCTGTAACCAACAGAAACGGTGAGCATGTGCCGAGGCCAAGGGCGGGCAGTGTGGTGGAACGCTCGGGGGTGGCTGTGAGACTGGGCAAGGGGCCAGACTCCCTCTAGCTGAGCTCAGCCACGGCTCCAGCTCTCCCACACTGGTGGCACCCGGGGCTGAAGGGGGGTCATTGGGAGGGGGCTTATGGGTGGCTTGGTGGTCCCTGATCCTCACAGCTTGGCAGACCCCCATATTGTACCCTTGTTACTGAAGGTGGTGGTGGCTTTGTGGTAGGTCTGCAGTGGTTTAGTTTCCCCCTCTCCCCTCCTCCCACTTGCAAAGTGGTGGCTGTGCCTGGGTGGGCTCCATTAGGCCAGAGAGTAGATAGCATTGACAGGTGACGTGGCCTCTGAGCTTTCGTTGCCCTCTGTTTCCTCCTTGTCCTTTTTGACGGTGTACTGGCCGATGAAGGAGCCGTCTTCATTGAACTGGCCCTCGCCACCCTCGCCATAGTCCACCAGGCTGTCGTCACTCTCCTGCTGCTTGATGGTGCCGTCCAGAGATGTCTGACTGCCCTGCAGAGGCTTGTTGTCCTCATCACTGGCCAAAGAGAGACAGAGAATCTCAGGTGGTGTGGGATGGGGCAGCCGGCCTCCTGCCAACACATGTCCTACACAGCTCAGAGAGGATGGGACCCAGGAGACCACCCAGTCCAGCCCCCGCTTCACCCTCCCCTGTCCAGCCTGCGCTACAGAAGGGAAACGGAGACAAGCACCTTCTCTAAGGTGAGGTTGCAAGTCAGGTAGGGCAGGGAGTGGAGCCCATGCTTTTGGGTTGCTGGTCCGGGTCCCTTCCATGAGACTGGGTCCCTGTCTGTGGTGGGAGTGGATAGAGGATGGCCACCCCATGGTGAGGCAGAGCCACTGCTTGTGAGACCATACGGGATGGTTCTAGTCCCGAGTGTGTCACTGTGTGGTTTTGTGACCTGGGCCTCAGTCATCAAGAGGGGCGGGCCCAGCTTTGATCTCCCAGGACCTGTGACTCTGTAGGGAAACACTCTCACCTTGACAAAAAGCAAGGCTTTTAAAGGAAGAAACCTCTCCCCCGCCTCTCTGCTTCTCTGTCTTGGTGTGTTTCGCTGAGCTATCTGGTTGATCTATAAAAAGATGTTATTACTTTGGACCTAGCAAGTACAGGTGTGCAAGAGTAGTGGGAGGGAGGCGCACACAGGTAAGCAGGTGATGCCAGCAAACGTGAGAAGATAGCAAGGCTCAGAGGATCATGCCTAGCCCCTCTGAGGCCTACAAGCCCTGGCCCTAAGCTCCCCTTATGCAGGGAGAGCTGGGAAGCTGCCAAATAAAGCTGCATGGGCCGCTGGGAACAGCTGCCCAGTCAGGATGTCTGCTGCACTCCCGAGGAGGCGTGGGCTGCTCCCTGAGCCAGCGTCTGTTCAGGCACCATGTCCCTTCCCTTGGCTGAAAAGGCTCAGAGCAGGCACCAGGTGGTGCTGGCTGCACTTCAGAGGTGAGCCCAGTTCCTGGGCAGGAGCAGCTCAGGATGAGCAGTGGGAGTCTGGGTCTCAGGGACCATAGCGGTGCCAGGCGGTCTGAGTAGACACACACCACACCCTTCCTTGCCCCCAGCTCCCCACCCACCCCCAGTCCTTCCTGGACATGGGGAAGACAACCAGCTGAGTTGCCATTACAGTGGGCAGTGCGTTCTCACTTCTAATAGCAGTGTCGGGCAAAGACAGCTGTCAGAAGAGGGCAGCAAGCCAGGGCCAGGGCTGTGTTAGAAGACGGAAAGCTATTAGCTCACTCCCTGCAGTGCTGCCCCATGAATACAGCCTAACTGTATTCTGGGACAGCCGTGCGTTGGGAGATGGTGTGAGGGAGGCAGCTCTCTGGGGCTGTGCTGAGTTTGTGCAGGAAGTGGAAGTCACTGTTTGCCAACTGGAGGAGGGGAATTGCCAGGCTCCTCACCCCACTTGCAGGTCTTGTTCGCATGCACTCCTTCCCAGGGCCCTCCACCCCATGTGCAGGAGCATGAGGACTGTGCTATGCGATTTGTGGGAATTCCTCCCCTGGTTCCAGGCAGCTAAGCTAAGTGCAGCCACTGGACAGTGACAGCCCAGCCAGTGGGAGGGGTAGGGGGAGAGGTCTGTAGCATGCCAGGCTGTTGAGGGAACAGGGGATCTAGGTCTAAAAAGAACAGACCGAATAGACCTCTCCTAATGGAAGCTTGAAAGAAACCAGAATGACTAAGGGTGGCCTTGGTCTGGCCACCTGTTGGCCTCGCTTCTGAGACATCTTCAAGGTCCAGGTGGATGGACATGGGGGAGAAGAACAAAGGGCGCCCCATGGGAAAGGTGGTCAATCACTTAGCCACAGACTGGAGTGAGAGCAACAGTACTCCTCGCCCCCAGGCCTATCCCCCCTGGAAACTTAGTTCTTCCTCTGATGTATTCATTTCAGCCTTTTCCCAGGTTAGGGCTCTTAGACTCATCCAAGGGAGGACTCTAGGACAGATGCTGCAGACCTTGCAGAGCCAAAGCAGAGGGGTGTGTGTGTGTAGGGGTGCAGGCCTCGGCATGCTCCTGTGCGTGTAGACCCAGCCTCAGTGTCTGTGAGGAGGAGGCAGGGGTTTTTGCCCGACAGCTTTGGTGTCTGGGGCAGGAGAGGTGCATGAGGAACCATCTCCTCACAGTGCAGGCTGCTCAGCCCCGTATTGGAGGAGGTCCACGCTCCTCCTCTCTGGCTGTACCGATAGTCTGGGGGAGGAGAAGCCCCGTGGCTTTTGGAACAAAAAGCCAAGGAAGTCTCAGCCCACAGGGAAGCTGGGCCCTGCCAGGGAAGATGGGAAGGGGGCTCTTGTGACTGCCCTTTCAGGGGGCTTGTGAGGATGTTGGGACTAGATGGACAGTTATGGCCCATAAGCCTACAGACAGGCTCCTGTGTGGGCAGTGGCTCCACCACCCATTGATCTGATTATGCTTGCCAGGCTGACGGGCAGAGTGGCAGAGGCCCAGGACAGGAAAAGGAGACCACAGCAGAGGACAAGGGCCTGGGCCCAGGCAGTAACTGGGTGGCGTGGGCAGGCAGGGCTTTGATCAGACATTCCCTCCATAGCACTTGGTCTGAGAATGACACTCCACAGCCCACTCTGCATCATCCCTCAGCTCAGAACATATTCGTGATCTCCATGGACAAACAACGACATTGTTAAGCCCAGATACGAAGATGCATCCAGGTAGGACAGGAGCACGGGTACAGAAGTATAGAATAGCAGCACCAGCAGCACCAGCCGGCCCCGGACTTTCCAGCTTTGCCACTAACTCACTGGGTGGGGAGCAAGGAAGAGTTTTAGGCAATACGCTTCCCGGTTTGGGCCTCAGTCCTCTCATCTGGGGCATAGGGCACTGGACCTAGATACCTTTCCAAGGCCCATTCCGGTCTAGAGCCCAAAGATATCGCCACGTTCAAGGAGAAACGACCTGGAATCAGCCCACCTTCATTCCTTGAGGCTTTAAGACATCACAGCCTCCCAGGGTCATTATCTTCAGGGTTAGGAGTAGAGTATGGGCAGAGAATCAGCCTGAGGGCTGAGCTCATCTCACAGCAAGAGGGTCCTGGGGCTCGTGTTCAGAGTGAAAAGGTGGAAAGATATAAATAGCAAGCTTGATACATTTGAGTTGTGCGGTTGAATGAATGAAATGCTGTTCGTCAAACTAATGCATGCATGTGTCAGGCAGTGTCTCCTGGGGGAGCAGCCTCGTCTGGCACTCTTAGGATGAGAAGCCTCTGAGTAAACTCAGCAGCACGCACTCTCCACCACAGCGCTGCCAGAGAGGCAGGGTGACGGCCCAAGGGGCAAGGACCGCTACTCATGGCCTCTCAGCCAAGTGGAGCTGTTCTGACGTGAGGGTGGTGCCTCAGGGACATGGAGGACAGCCTGCCTGAGAGAGGAGGAGGGAGATCACGCACCTATAGTCAAATGAGCCATCCTCTTCCTTGGGGTCTTCAGGGCCAAGGGGAACATCCTTCTTTTCTCGTACTTGGTCAACAAGAGAAGCAAAGACACAGACACGATGATTAAGTACATGCCCCTGCTCTCCAGGGCTCCACTGACTGCAGGGCCAGAAGGCACCGCCCTGGGCTCACGGACACTCTTTTTTAACAAGGCACCATCCACGCCTCCCTTGTTTTTGCTTCCTGTACTCAATCAGTTGCCAAGTTGACTCTGCCGCCTCCCTCTCAGCCCCAGAGGTCTCTTTACATCTCCACTGACAACTGAAATCCCCTCCTACCAAGCTCCCCCAACCACATCTCCATGAAGTCTCCCCAAAAGATCAAACAGATGTGATCCTTTCCTCTGCCAAAGGCAAACACTCCACTGTTTGCACCTTTCTTATTCTGCTCTGTGGTGTAACTATTTGTGCACGTTTCTCATGCCTATCACAGAAGGCTAGTTCTTTCCTCAAGGGTGGGGGTCTGTGTGCTTCTTCACAGTTCCTAGCAGAGTACCCTGAGCAGAGAAGACACGCCAGACACACCTATGGGATGGAAAGTGTCTCTTCTCTGTGACTCCCCCTTGTTGGCGTGCCCCCTTTCCTCCACTTCCTCTGTGACGTGTGAGCATTCAGCCGAGGCCCTGTCTTGTGCTGTGCTCATTCTTTCGGTGTCAGCTACGGTGCCCTTGAGGAGAGATCATTTTTCCTCCAGTATTGCTCGTGCACAGCACAGAGGTGGATGCACAGCGGGCACTTACATAAAAGCCTCTTTATGTATCTTTTTTTTTTGCAGTGGTGCTATCTTTGCTCACTGCAACCTCTGCCTCCCGGGTTCAAGCGATTCTCATGCCTCACCCTCCCAAATAGCTGGGTTTACAGGCGCCTGCCACCACGCCTGGCTAATTTTTGTATTTTTAGTAGAGGCGGGGTTTCACCATCTTGGCCAGGCTGGTCTCGAACTCCTGACCTCAAGTGATCCACCCACCACGGCCTCCCAAAGTGCTGGGATTACAGGCGTGAGCCACCGCACCCGACTTATGTGTCCTTTTTGAGATACAAGGTGGATAATCAGCCTCATTTTAGATGAGGGAAACTGAACCCTTGAGAGGTGAAGAGCATATCACGTAACTAATTAGTGACTGAATGAAGACCGGAGGGAAGACTAGCACCCAGGCCTTGTGGCTCCTGGTTCACTCATCTTTTTAAGAGACCAGGGGCTTACCCTGTAGCTGGAGGGCAAGAGATTAGTTTTGAAGAACTGTTTGGAATGAGATACTTTCTGAAAGGGCAAAGGACGGCTCAGAGTTGATCTGCTGGGTTCTTCTGGTATTCCACTTCCACCTGGAACGGGCGTGAACTCAGTCCACCCAAGTCTTACTGTCAGATGGAGGAGGCAGCCTTTTCCCTAACTGAGGCTTTCTCTCTTACAGAATCAGATAAGCCCAGCACAGCAGAAAAGAGTGAAAGCAAACATCGCGCACCAGTAAGGAATGATCATTTCCTGCCCTCCCTCACTTAAGGCACAGTTCTTCAGAGTCCTAGTCTGTGGGTACTTGGGCATGGGGAAGGAAAAAGAATCGAGTCTCCTCTCCCTTCTATTTCCTTTGTGTTGAGTTTTAGGGGGATCCTGAGGGAGGACCTGTTCTAAGAGATGGGGAGAAGGAAGCATTTGGGGAGCGTGGGGTATGTCTGGTGATGGGGCTTTCTGGGGCAGGGAGAAATTTCATTCTGTAGTCCAGCCAGATTTTTGCTTTCAGGGTCATCCATTATCCTGTCTCCTGTCACCCTACCCACCCCATCACAGACAGATGGCTCTCTTGCTCCTGTGTAAAAAACAATCAATATTTCCAGAAACAGGAATGCCAGAGGTCCTTGTCCTTGACCTTGGTATGTCTGGGCTGCAGGATCTTTTTTTTTCCCCCCTTTTTTGAGACGGAGTCTCATTCCATCACCTAGGCTGGAGTGCAGTGGCACGATTTCGGCTCACTGCAACCTCTCCCTCCCAGGTTCAAGCAATTTTCCTGCCTCAGCCGCCTGAGTAGCTGGGATTATAGGCACGTGCCACCATACCCAGCTAATTTTTTGTATTTTTGGTAGAGACAGGGTTTCACCATGTTGGCCAGGCTGGTCTTGAACTCCTGACCTCAAGTGATCTGCCTGCCTTGGCCTCCCAAAGTGCTGGGATTACACGATGTGAACCACCGTGCCCAGCCTGGAGGATCTTTTAAAAGTTTTATTTATTTATTTGAGACAGGGTCTAACTCTGTTCCTCAGGCTGGAGTGCAGTGGCACGATCATGGCTCATGGCAGCCTTGACCTCCCCAGGCTCAGGTAATCCTCCCACCTCAGCCTCTTGAATAGCTCGGACCTCAGACACCTGCCACCATGCCCAGCTAATTTTTGTATATTTAGTAGAGACGGAGTTTCGTCATGTTGGTTGGGCTGGCCTCAAACTCCTGACCTTAAGTGACCTACTCGCTTTGGCCTCTCAAAGTGCTGGGATTACAGGTGTGAGTCACTGTGCCTAGCCAGGGGCTGAAGGATCTTGAGGTCTCCTTGGGACTTTAGGGAAGCCCAAAGTGCTTTAGGACCACGGGGGCCCCTACCAATGCCACCCGTCTTCAGCCTCTCCCTGCTCCTCGCATCGGAGCTTCTGACCCTTGCTAGTGGTATTGGTGGTTACACCATCATCCTGTTGAGTGCCCACCTCTGGAACTCTCTCATGGGTGTGCTGCTTCTGCCCAGACCCCTCCTCTCCCCATTCTCTGGGACACGGTTAGAGAAAATGCCTCTCTTCCTTTCTCCTTCCCCGGGACCCAGGATCCTAATGAGATTCAGGCTGAAAAAAAGCCAATTTATAGAGCAGATGGGTGGTGAGTCAAGGGGAGGAAAGGTCATTCTTAACAGGAGCCAGGGTTCCTTCCATCCCCTCTCTGAGACTGCCTGGACTGTGCCATCCGTCCAACTCAGGCGAACTTAATTAACTCAAGTGCTTGCTGGCAGCCCGAAGACGCACAGGCAAGAGGATTCTATTTCCAAGCCGGGCAAGGGCTGGCTTCACTGAGAGAACACAGTCCCCGGATCTGGCTGGAGACCTGGAGACTCACGGGAAAGCGGACGTGCCCCGCCCTGCAAGCCCACGCCTCTCGCACGGCTCACCTGGGTACTTGCCGCCGCGACTCCTCTTGATGAAACAGACGATGAGCAGGATCAGCACCAGGAGGGCGATGGCGCACATAAGCCCAATGAACCAGCCCTGGGTGGCGATGTCCGCTTGGTTGTTGGTGTAAGCTGGCGGGGAGGGCCGGAAGCAAACCCGTGAATGATTTCATGGGGGAGACGGTGAGGCGGGAGATGGAGGGAAGAACTTCAGCTATTTCACATGGATGTTTCTCCTGGAGCCTAACACTACCACCTAGCAGCCCCCCGGCCCAAACTACCCCGCTAAAGGACAAAAAGAAAATAATTAAAGAGCCAAGGTCAAAAGATCAGAAAAGAGGCAAAGGAAAGGGGTACAAGGAGCAAATAAGAAGCAGAAGGCTGAACAGGTCGTTTAGGAAGGGAAAGTATCCTAGGAACGAAGCACGGCATTCTTGGAAACCTGAGGGCTGGTCACAGCCTAGTGGGGACTGAGGGATGGCCATGGATTGGCCATGGAAGTATGATTCCCCATGGATGAGTCCGGGGTGGAGAAATGGGAGCCGGCAAGCTACCCTCAGGGAGTGTAGGCCGTGGCCATGTTGCAAAAACCCGCTATGAGAACACCTTCGCAGGCCTGCACAGGCGCACAGCAGCATCCCTGCCCACCAGCATGGCTCCGAAGCCATCCAGCCTTCCTGAGGGTGGGGACTGGACCAAGTGGAGGCCCAGGATGCCCTGTCTTTTCACATCTCTCTAGTGGATCATGTGCTTCCTGACAGCAAAGGCAATCCTGGTGTGGGCACCCCTAGCCAGGCCAGCAGCGACGTGGGGCTGGGGCTGTGCCTTCTGCTCACTCCATGACACTTCCAGACTACTCCACACAGGGTGACCCCCCGATGGTCTGTGACAAGCCGATGTGCCCCCTCCTCCAACCCCTGTGACAGTGAGTCCCTCTCTGTCCATGCCCAGCATATGTGGAGACCTGTTTCAAAGTGGGCAGATCCCTTTGTGATTTGAAAGGCCTGCAGGAGGCCCTGAAGAACAGGTGCTCAGGAGTCATCTGAGGGTGTCCTTGATGGCCCAATGGCTGGGTTTGGGTTCGGGAGGGGGGTGTGGTCAGTACCAACTCGCCCTTCTCCTTTCTACTGGCTGGAGAACAAAAGCGACCCCTCCTGAAATGCAGCCTGTCACAGAACCTGAGACTCTGTGACAGAAGGGAAGGATCAAAGGAACTTAATACACCCAAAGTAACCCTGGAACCAGCCAGCCCAGAGACACCTGGGGAGAGGCACACAACAGCAGGCGCCCCAAGAACCATGGAGCTGGCACCAAGGCACTGAGCCTCCTTCTAGGAGCACAGGGAACAGCATGAGGGCCACAGCACGTGCGCCCCCAGATCTTCAGCACATGCCACTTGTGGGGACGTTATCTGGGTGCAAGCCCACCCTTTGTTCCTCTTGGGGGCAGAAACTATTTTTACAGGCTTCCCAGTGCCCAGGCAATGGCATTGCACCAAGAAAGTTCTCAATACAGGGTGAAGACTGATGAACAAGTGTCCTCTGCACTCTGGTTGCCCAGGGCAGCCCCGGGCTGAAAAGCAGGAGAGGCCTGTGAGAACAAGGCTTGTGAGTACCATGATGTAGGTAGGCTGCAGAAAAAAGTCCCATCCCTGCTTCCACTCCTGCTCCCAGCAGGCCCCCGCCACAGTGTCAGAGTGATCTTTCCAACCCCCCACGTAGGACTGAATCACTTTCTTGCTTTAACCCTCCAAAGCTTCTCATTGTTATTGAAGAAAACTCTTCATTCCTTATCCTGAGCTGTCAGACTCCATCAGAGCAGGCCCTGGCCGTCTCTCTAGTCCTACCTCCCACCACCCTGTCCTCATGCTTTATACCCCAGCCATGCTGGCCGCTCTCATTCTAGTGCAGGGCCTTGGCATCTGCTGCTTTTTCTTCTAATGGCTGCCTTGGCAACTGGTACCTCCTCAGAGAGGTCTTCCTGAACCTTCCCAGTTTAAACGAAGTCCCTTTCCCCAACTCCCACCCAGCCACTATCTCTATTTCATAGCATTTATAACCATTTAATATATATAGATCTATCATTATCTATTTAATCCTTCCTTCCTTCCTTTCTTCCTTCCTTCCTTCCTTCCTTCTTTCCTTCCTTCCTTCCTTCCTTCCCTCCCTCCCTCCCTCACTCCCTCCTTTTCTTTTTTCTCTTCCCCTACAACTCTCTCCCCTTCTCCTCCCCTTCCCTGCTCTCCCCTCCCCTTCCCTCCTCTTCTCTTTTTGAGACAGGGCCTCACTCTGTTGCCCAGGCTGTAGTGCAGTGGTGTTATCATAGCTCATTGCAACCACAATCTCCTGGGCTTAAGTGATCCTCCTATCTCAGCCTCCCAAGTAGCTGGGACTACAAGTGCATGTCACCACGCTTAGCTAATTTTTTTTATTTTTAGTAAAGACAGGATCTTGCTATGTTGCATAGGCTGGTCTCAAAGTCCTAAGTGTTCCTGTGTCTTAAAACAAAAACCCTTGAGGAACTTACCAGAATTTTCAGCTCCAGTTCACATGCTGCCCTCTTATTGGTACACTCTATACTCTTCCGCCCCCTCCAGTTCCTGCCAACTCCTCTGTAGCCCCAGCAAGCTGACTTTAAGCCCCTCTGTTCTTAGCGTTTCAGCTGTTACCACTGAGTGGGCCTCTCCCAGGCTGATCTCCACCTCCTTGACTCTCGTCATCACCAGTGATCCTTTATTCATCCCCATCATCCCTCCAGCCACCTCCACAACCGTAAGCCCAGAGCCGCCTCCTCCAGCTCTCCTTGGATGTGTGTGCCTAAAATTCAACCTGCATCTTCCTGCCCCCTGCCTTGGTTCTCCCAGCTCTCCTGCTGCTGCCAGAGGCCTCACCACTGTGCCCATCTCTAAGAGCTGTCACATCTTCCAAAACGCCTCCCATATTCCCCTCATTGTTCCATTCTATTCCAGGGGTCCCCTCATGTGTGCCTGTCAGTTCCTGTGGATACAATGAGACATCCTGTTACCACCTTCCTAGGAGACTTCCAATGATGCCACCTTTCCTTACTCCCCACTGTGTGGGCTCAGCTTCTGAGCCTGGCCTTCCAGGAGCGCCAGTCTCCTTTCCGTGCATCCTGCCCCTCCTGCCCAAGAAAGCCCAGGCTGTCGCCCTCCTAGCTCACTGCCACCTTTGCACACTCTACCCCTCCTCCCTGAATCTCCCCTTGCTCCAACTCACACCATCTCTGAACTCCGATTTCACCCCCAGCTGCTCCATGCAGTGGAACATTGAATTGTTCTATTTCCTGGGTCCTGGTTTCCAGTTATACTATTAAAGTCTTGAGAATGGGGGATCTCTTTTAGCCTCGTAGTACTTGGCACAATGCTGGTCACATAACAAGTAGTCAGTGACTATTTATTGATTAATGGGTCAATTTAATCTTACTATAATACAGTTAACCTGGCATACTGATTTAGGTTTTTCCCCTGATATTAGCTAGGGGTACTGGCTTGCCCATGTGCGGGACCTGGGCACTGGGATGAAGGAATTACTTCAACATGTGTTTGGATAGTTGTACCCACCTTTTGCAAGGAGGTTGGTTTGTGTGTCTGCAACGGCCTAGTCAATGGCCTAGTTGCACCACCATCTTCCTGGTGCTTGTTCTGATGCACCTGACAGCTCTCTCCACAAGACTTCCTTCCTCTTGGGAAAGAAAGTCATCATTCCAGGAGAAAGGGGCCACATGAGCAATTAGGAAGCAAATACGGCTTTTCATTCCTGATATACCAGGTGAAGTTCAAATGTTACCTTCCATCCTTACTGAAAAGGCCAAAGAATTTCCTGTGAAGTTTGGACACAGAAGGCTGTTCACAATCAAGTGGGATCTGGGATAAGGTGGGCTCGACCACATCCCATCAAAGTGATTTAGTTTCTCAAGGACCAAAAGAAATTGAGGACATAATGATCACACTTATAATGGGACCCCATGACCTGGACTCCGAGAGGAAGGCATTTTAGCAAGTCCTCAGAGCAATTATATTTGACTGTCAACACCATACTCAATGGGTCTGTTAAACTTGTTTCAAGATTCCTAACGGATCCAGTAATATCAGTGTGCAAAGACCAGGGTGCGTTTACACTCGCCACTTTCAGCTGTAACTGACCAGAGCCAGAAGAGCATCCTCTCGTCCAGCCCACACACCTCTTACACTGGACTAGAAGACATGTTTTGTGTGCCTTCCACACCTCCCCCTGCAACACCCACTCAGAAACGGGCAATACACCTGCAAAGCAGACAGCTCTCGTGACTCCTAATTCTAACTGAGAGGAATTGGGTTTGGCCAGGGAAGAAAGGCCAGTCACTCAAAGTCTGCAGAAGAATTATGTCCTAGAAATAGGGATAGATGAACAAATATAACGGAGATAGATTTTCCCCAAATACAGTTTGGCTTGGCTGTTCTCACTTAAGCACCGTTTGACACCTCTCCACACCTTGCCCCATCCTGGTCGACCAAAGAGATGCTTCTTCCAAACACAGCAGAGGCTGACTGCATTCAGGTCCCCTGAGGCCCTGCTCCCTGTTCTCCTGAGGTCCGAGGCAGGCTGCTATCTGACTGCTGGCCCACTCTCAGCATCCGCCATCCTCCTGCCTTTCCCCATCCCGCACCCAGTACAGAAGGGCTGATGGGCCTCTTGGAGTCCAGGGTTATGTGTTTGTAGCCCCTCAGGTCTCTTTGGCTTCAAACACTTGAAGGAGGTGATTAACTTCCCATTGGGATTTTTTGGTGAGGGTCAGAGAGGCTGTCAGCCTTTCCAGTGGTTTCCTTCCATTTCCTTCCTGAACTGCTACAGTGCATTCAAGTCTGCTGACTAAAGTGACAGCCTGTGGTTGTCTAAACGACCAGTGGTCAGGGCCCAGAGATCCTCACGAGTTCTTGCTTTGATGAAACACAGGGATCTGTGGGTTGCATGGACTTGGCTCTGGAGTCCATCCACAGGAAAGACAATGTGTATTTTTGAAGGATATGGACACACACTCACAGACTTCAGAAAGTGAAAATATTTCCTTTCCCTATGTGGTCTGCAGACAGTAATTTCCAGTCAGCCTGTGAGAGAAGTGGACGATATGTACTCAGAGCTGGGCTCATCAACCTGCCCACTCCAGCTCTCGCTGGGAGGAGCCTGGGAAGACTTGCCAGGGCTGATTGTTTCATCACTGGAAAGCAAGCTATCAAAATGAGCCTGTCCACCAAGCACAGGAAAAGAGAAACAAGTATTTAGGTTCAGAAGCATACCCGGTATCAATCGGTTTTCTATGGTGTGCTTAATACCCCAAATCAGATTAGGACATCCCTGAGGGCAAGGCCTGAACCCTCACCCACAGCCCTAGGGCTTAGCACCTGGAGAAGTCAAACTCTCAAAGCAGGCTGTCCTGGTTTTGGCAGTCTTCCCTAAGATGGAACCCTATTTTCAAATATCATCTTTGCTTTTTGCTGCTGTGCTGGACTCAAGTATGTAATGAAGCAAAATCAAATGCACATACCAGTGAGCAACAGCTTGGGACCTCATCTGAGCTAGACAGAGTCCAGCCACTTGCTCTGCTCGGTCCACTGTCCAGTTGCCTGGCCTGGCTCCCCTTGTTACAGGACAGGCTGGCCACTCACTCAGACATCCTGCCTGAGTCGGCCTGGCTAGCCTCAATCAGGGAGCCCGACTCTGAGACCCTCTGAGCCTTGATGGCATGCAAATGCGCAGGACAGGCAGAGACACAAGGAGGAAGACAGGATGCCAGACCAGGAGGGACTAGGAAAGAAGGGGTTGGGTGAGACGTTTACACAGATGGGCAGGGACTCCCGAGATGCAAGCTACCAGGATCAGCCTCGCCAGGCCAGGTGCAGGAGGAGTAATGAATATTTAAGTCAGCATTCAGAAGTTCATATAAATCACTGTGTTTTTTCCCCTCCCCTATCCTGTGTATCTAATGACCCGCATCTGATTAGGATATCCCTTGGGGGCAAGGTACTGATCCTTTTCTCTCTTAATCTCTTTCCCCACCCTTACCCTTAGCCCCGGGGCTTAGCATACAGGCCACTTGGCAGCCTGCTCGGCTGAGTTTAAAGCTACACACACACAGACCAGAGAGTGCCCTGTAAGTATCCGGACTGCCAGCTACCCCTACCAGCACAGAGATTGCTGAACCTTGTGCCCTTTGCTGAGCCCCAGTTGGCCTGTTCATTTGGCACAAGGAAGGCGTTTCTTCGTCCACAGCTGAAGCCACTATAGAGCCAGAACCATTCCAGTTCTGGAGAGCTTCTTCCCCTCTCCCTGCATGCCAAAAAGTTGCCCACTTTTAGGCCAAGACAAACTTGGGACAAAAACAAAGCCCCAAACAAGCTGTGTCACTCACTTTGAAATTTTTAACAATAGATGATGGTGGCAAGGGAGTAACCAATGCACTGATCTCCTGGAGCGACTTCTAGATCAAGGCCCTGTGATGGCCCTATCCCCTGATCCTGCATGAAGGGAGCCAGCCCCTGTGCACACAGGCCAGGTTGCACTACTCTCCTGCAGCCCGCAGACCCACAGACAGTGACCAAATGTGCACACACACCAGGCAGAGCAGGGGGCTAAGTGTTCTCTGTTGTCGTTAAACAACCCTTTGTTTCCTTCTGACCCCACAGGGCCACAATCACTGTTTCCTGTCTACCACGCATGCACACTGGGCTCCTCTAGGCTTCCTGAGAGCCTTCAGCTGATGCATAATAAGAACTGAGACACGCCATGCAAGGTGGGGAATGGGGTGGGGATGAGTCTTCTTTCCGAGGAGAGAGGCAAGCAGGAAGCTGAGGATGAGAATGAAATGCCCCATGCTCGCAGGGGATGGCCAGGCCAGGTCCCCTCTCACCTGTACTGGTCATAAAGGTGATGACGGTACTGCTGATGCCCTCGTTGTCCCGGGAATAAACCCGCAACGTGTATGTCATCCCGGGATAGAGGTCTGTCAGCTGTATAGGCTGAGCCTGGGCCTTAACTGGGACAGTTTTTTTCGTATGGTTGCCTGGGGAACAGAAACCTCAATCAGCCTAGAGCCAGGCACCAGGAGCTGGAGAGCCAGTGCTTAGGTCCTGGTCACCTGTCAAAGGTAGAAAGTGTGGGGGAAGGGACCAGAGAACCGCGGGTCCAGTCCATCGTACAGACCGGGAGGTTTCCAGGCAGCCTCCCCAGACCTGTCCATGCAATACTAACTCTTTTAAACAGCCCTTCAGCTGGGGACACCGTTCCTTCTCCTGAAGTTCTCTTTCCTCACCAGTCTTCACACTAGACATATTATAACCTACTTCCTTACACTCTTAGCTTGTCAGCAGATGCTCTGTTGCCCTAGAAGCGACTGACTTTTCACATGGATTTGGCTGGTGAGGGCCAGAAAGCCAGTTAGCATCCCTCATGAAAACAAGATGAGCTGGGACTCTGACTCTTGGCTCTCATTCCTAGCTTCACCTCTCATTTCTCACCATGTGGTGAATTCCCACATCAGGAAAAGCGTGTGCCTGTGCATGTACGCTGTAGGGTGAATAGGGGTGGTAGGAGGCTGAAAAAGTATGGACAAAAGTATGGACCAAACTATGGAGTCCAGGTGCCGTGGATGTGAACTCCTCCTCCAACCACAGAGAACTAAGTCAGCTTTGCTCTCTCCTGAGAGCTCTTTGGGTAGGCTATCCCAGGTGGATTGGCTGGCTGGGTTAGTTGGCTTAATTGTTTAGAGCACATACTAAAGAGGCCAGGATGGTGGGTTTGACCCACAGGGTCCTTCACTCAGGGGCCACACTCTGCAGTCCAACGAATCTGTACCCTTGGTCCCAAGCTCCAGTAAAGGGTGAACAACTCAGCTCAAACCACCAGCTGGGACAAATGGCTCTGGTCTGTGGCTCTGACTAGGGGCCGCTGGCATTCCTTTTGGAGCAAAGCAGGGTTGTAGCCCAAGTCTGTGAACTGGTCCACCCAGTCTAGTGGAGCCTGAATTAAGGAGATCAATTTGGCAGAGATTTGGCTCATTTGGGGGCTATTCAGAACCCTCATCCTGGGCAGGAAATGAATGAAGGACCCCTTTACACAGGTCCTCCACAGACATGCAACCCTAGACTTCCACTAATGGCTTGAGAAGCCCCCTTCCTTCTCCTTGAGTCTGTTCCTCCCACCTCTCTGCTGCCTGAGTGCATATCGATTTCATTAAGCCATAATTAAGCCAGGCTAAAAGGCCTCTCTGAGCCTGGGGGAGTTCACAGGATCTCTTTAATGGCATCTACCGCTACCCGCCGCTGCTGCCGACGCCGCTGCCGCCACCACCACCCCGCACAGCAATGCTTACTGTCGATGTACTCAACCACAAAGTCAGTTCCGGGCCCGAAATTGTGCTTCCAGGTGATGTTGGCCCATTTACTGTTGGGGAGCACCGTGACGTTCCATATGGACTGCTCATCGGGGGCTGGTGGACGGGTTAGAAGAGGAGTTAGTGATGAGGAGGGAGTGGCACCAGAGACATGGAGACACACACATACACACAAGCGTGTGCATGCACGCACATGCCCACGCTCGCGCACGCACACACGTACACACAGTCATCTAGGAAAGGGGAGAGTCAGAAATGGCTGTGCACAGGGCCTGACAGAGCTCCAAGCTGCAGCCTTGGTGGCCAGGCCAGAGGTCACTGTCCAGGGACAAGCAGGTGCAGTCGGGAGGACTTCTGAGGGAGAGCTGGAAACTGACTGTGTCCACATAGGTAGGGTTAGAAATGAAAGAGTGTTTTTTTTTGTTTTTGTTTTTTGTTTTTTGAGACGGAGTATTGTTCTGTTGCCCAAGCTGGAGTACAGTGGCGTGATTTCGACTCACTGCAACCTCCACCTCCCAGGTTCAAGCGATTCTCCTGCCTCAGCCTCCCAAGTAGCTGAGATTACAGGCGCCCGCCACCACACCCGGCTAATTTTTGTAGAAAGAGTGGGTTTTGATCTGTGCCATTTGAGGCTCTAACCTGGACTTATTCCCTTTTCAGATCCCTTGTCATGTCAACAGTGTAAGGAAAGGGCCCAGGAAAAAGGCCGTGTGTCCAGGAGCAGGAGGCCACACAGAGGAGATGTGTGCCAGCCCCCTGCCCTTCAAGCAGAGAAGTGCTGCAGGAAGGAGAGGGTTATCTTTAAGAGCCAAGAGTCTTGATGAAATTTGCAGGAAGGACGTACTTTTGAAGCTGGAGGAGAATGGTGATCCAGACAGGTGAGGCTGGTCTAGGGAGCCTCTTGGGTTGTTCTTGGTCAGAGAGAGCCTGACTGATGTGTCTAACAGCCTCAGATTGTCTAAAGCCTAGAATCTCAGGGGCCCGAGAAAGGCAGTGTGAACGCTTCCTCTCCCTCGCGTGAACTAGGTGGGACCAAGAGAAGATAACTCCTTGACAACCAGCCCTCAGTGGTCCAGATACCAAAGAATCCTGTTCTGTTGGCTTCTCAGCACCACCAAGTTTTTGATGCCTGATCTCTATGCAACACAGAGGACATTAATTATCAAGTTCTTATGAGCTGGGAGCCACTTTATCAAAGCCGTGGTGCTGTCTGAAACCATAGCCTGTGTACAGGAGAAGGGCACTAATCTTCACACATAATCATTTTTCAAGAGTCCCAGCAGTCTGGTTACCCCATTTT
Organism: Mandrillus leucophaeus; assembly: GCF_000951045.1. Classification (NCBI taxonomy): domain Eukaryota; kingdom Metazoa; phylum Chordata; class Mammalia; order Primates; family Cercopithecidae; genus Mandrillus; species Mandrillus leucophaeus. The sequence goes on from NW_012104031.1 coordinate 1,220,763, forward strand.
CCAGCAAAGATTTAATAGTGGAGTACTCACATGAAGCCTTGTATTTCAAAGACTTTACAAGTGTGGCTCCTGTATATTTTATTAGCATGCAAGGGGGCACTGTCACCAACTCACTTGTCAAAAATAAATGAATAGAGTACATTGGTGATGCATTTATTCATTATCTATTTGACGTGTGACTGAGCCTGCAGGGCTGGGGAAGTGATAAAAGATCTCCTGGTTTTCACTTCAAAGAGGTGCCTTCTGCACTACAACCTTGTCAGGCGTTGGTTGCCCCAGGTGGATATGATTCATATTAAGTGAGGGGCCAAGAAAGTGATTCCATTGATGGCACCATGGGGAGGGCAGAAGGTAGGCTTCCTTGCCTGTCTGCCAGATGCTTCAATTGTACTGGCCGCTTGAAGCCATCCCAAATTCTAGCTCCTTAGAATTTCATGGCTTTTGCTGGTGAGAATGAATTGTGATTAGTCATGATTTGGGGACTTGAGTTTCCTTCTCCTCAGCTCTAAGCCCTGTAAATAGCTAGAGAATTTGTGTTTAAACAGTTTGGTCACCAATATGAAATTGACTCAAATCTGGCTGTTTTAATGGCAATGAAGATTGGGGTTCTTTTAGAAAAGGCTAGGCAATGGGAAGCCAAGATGATTTAGAAGTGGGAGCTGGAGGAAGGCATTGCCACAGAGAGATCAGGATCATGACCCGGAAGCACTAAAAAGTTCAAAGAGAAGGACCAAGCATGTGAGATATCAACACCTAGAAACACAAAAAGGGTCAGGGAGGGGAAGCATGGATTGTCTCACTGACTCCTGGAATGTAAGAATTAGGGAATCTCCCTTGAAATCTGAAAAAGACAGGCTAAGGACAAATAAAAAGGCCTATTTCACCCTCAGAAGAGTAAACTTATGAAACACGTTTTCCCAAGATGTAAGGCACGAAAAAGGTAAACACTCATTTTTAAAGTCCTAGACAGCCATTCTGCTACATTAAGCAAGTGAGGATGGTTGAGGAGTGTTCCCAAGGTCTAGATAAGATCAAGGCCATGGCCAGGTCCTCTGCAGTGTCTCACAGAACTTGATGAGTGCTGCGGGGGCTGGTCCTACGTGGCAACAAGGCCTATATTTCAGAAGGCAAGTAACTCTTTGCTGGGGAGCAAGAGCCACTTCCTTTCTTCATTTTTGATTCATCTTTTCTCAGAACTCAAAGCACTTGTAGGACAAAGAGCCCCACTTCAATGAAAAAGATGCCTCGCCATGGCCCCAAAGGACATCAGTCACCAACCCGCTGGTGGCAGCTTCTAATACCCCAGCAGGTTCCTCTTCAGCCAACTTTTTCCTAAAGTGCCTGTTAACTTCTAGATGGCACCTGTCAAGCAAACCAGCATTTTCAGGGTCTCAGGAGCTCATGGCAGCTGTGCCTCTCATCTGCCCTGACAGCTCACTTAACTCCATGTCATTGAGCTAAAAACAAAATCCTCTCATGTCTATTAAGCCTCCATCCTCATTCAGGAGGCCGAGAAAAGTGGAGCAGGATGGGAGAAAGGAGGCCTTGGAAGGTAAAGGGACTTGCCCAGGAGACAAAGGGGTGCCCACTGGGGCCTACAATTCTACAACTGCGGGAGAAGAGTTCTGGATGCTTCCTGCCAGCCCTGCTGGCTGCCTCACACTGATTTTAGAGCTGGCCTGTGGGCTCAGGAAGCTACAGACCTTCCCCTTGTTGGTAATAAAAGACTGATGCTCAGTGCTTGGAAGCATCGCTGAATTCCCCTGGGGTCTCCCCGAACTGGAAGTACAGAGCTTCCTGGCCTAGTTGCATGATACAGGAACAGTGCATTCTCCTGGCTCAGTATACCAGCCCTGGGATCGATTCTTACCAGGGGCCCTGAGAATGCCCGTAATTTTCCCTCCATGCCTGCATTTGAGGGCTTGGGGAACGTGAGTGGGCATTAAGGGACTCCTTGGCAATACAGTTTCCTGGAAGCTCTGACTTTGTAAAAGAAAAGTCTGTTAAGTGTTCCTTGTGGGAGGAGAGGCAAGGACAGACCAGGGGTTCTGGGAACAGAGCTGCCTGGCACAGCCACTCCCTGCTGCTCAGCCTCTAGGCCAGATGCAGATGTGGCCAGGGCAGGAAACTCCCTCAGGCCAGTCGTGCAGTGGCTGGTCCTTTTCCCCTCCTCACACAGTCTTCCTTCCAGAGTGCTCGGCCCTGAGCTGACTGCCTGACACGTAGCTGGAGGCAGTCCTGACATCTGGAACCTGGGGGCCCTGCCCAGGGAACTTGGCCATCTGTTAAGGAACAGGGATCTGAGGCTAGAATGGGGGGTACTGAGTGGTGGAGGACCACCCACGGAGTTTGTGTGTGTCAGGGCCAGGCTGGGGGAGATCTGGACCTCCAGGCTATGGGACTGAGCATCTAGTCACGGGTGAGTTTCCAAAGGAAACACAAAAGGAGGTGGTGGTAAACACCATCCCAGACCCCACCTCCTAGCTGGGGGAGCCTGTGGGTTCGTCTGGAGACCACTGGGGAGGCGGGCCAGGAGGGGATGGGGAGCATGGGCGATGCGCAGTACCGGATTCGTGTATCTTAGTCCCGGAGGTGGTGGTGGGAGGACTCTCCGTGGTGGTGGTGGCAGCAGTGGCTGTAGTAGTTGTGGCGACGGTGGTGGTGGCGATGGTGGTAGGTGCGACAGTTGGGATGATGGGGACTGTTGTGGCTTCGGTGGTGGCAGCAATGGCAGTAGCATCGGTACTGCTCACAGCGCCCGTCGCACCCACGGTAGTCGGGGGCAATGTGGGAGGAGCTGAGAGGGAAATGTAAAACAGCCGAGTCTGGTTGGTTTGGCTGTGCCCAGCCTGGACACACGGCCCCCGCGTGCAAGGCAGGCAGCCCGGTGAGGAGATGGGGCTTAGTCATCAGGAGCCTCCCCAGGCATAACGGGCTGGGTCAGACAGGTCGCAGCAACAGAAGACACAACCATGGGAGAGGAAGAGAATGAAGCCCTGTGTGTGTTTCATTTTCTTCTCATGGTCTGCATGGCTTGAAGCACCCAGCATGCACCCAGCCAAGGATGCACGAGGATGAGACGGGAAAGGGGCACGCGCTGAATCGCTCAGACCCCAGGGATGGCATGGAGCCCTAGGCCAAACACTGGCCAGATGCCACCCAGACACAGGCCCAAGCAGCACCAGTTGGATCCAGCCCTGGAGCCCCAGCCTAGAGGTGGGCAGGCGGCGGGGCCCTGTCCAGCAGAGGCTTAGGGCGGCCTGCCATTCCCAACCATTCACTCCAAAATCACCCTTTGTCATGCCTGCGTGAGCCCAAACAGCCACCCGAACCTGATGACAGAGAGGGAACAGTCTCCGCTCTGCGCGGGCAAGCCTCGCACGGCGTTCTGCCTACCCTTGCCCTCCTCCAGTCTTGGCTCTCCTCAGTCATTCCTCTGCCTCTCCTCCCTCTCTTTCCCTTCTCTGCTCAATGATGGCCCTTCCTGCAACCACCCTAATCCAAAGTGACTTCTTATAACTGCCTTTCTCTCTAGGAAATTTGGGTGCAGGTACAAGTGCTTTCTGTTCACACGAGAACATGGGAAGAGGGAGCTAATGGAATGACAGTATGACCCACACTCAGCAGCACCACCTTCCCAGCCCACAGTAGACAGAGTCGTCCCAGGCACAGCGAGGCACATGCTGGACTTCTTTTCTGCATACATCTTCATGGGGCACAGAATCATTCAGATCTGGGCTAACCCTCTCATGACACCCATCTCCCACCCAAAGTGATCCTTGGATATTGGTCAGCTTGGGAGGTAAGCTTATGTATGTGACAACTTTTTCACAGGTCTTCTTTCCTGATACAGAAGGTCATGGAAAGGGCTGCCCTATCCTTCCCTGCAGATCTAATTTTTGCTAAAGCCGAGAGTATGAGAATAATGAGGCCAAGCAGAGAGAGACAGAGCCACCTCTCCTCCTTGCACTCGATCTCCTGTGATCTGACCGCAGTTCACTTTCTGGAGTTGATGCTAATGTGGCAGTAGGCAGGGACTTTAAAACAAAGGCAGCTAACTCTCACTCCCAAGGAATCCCACCCAGCCTCAGATCTCTCAGGAAAATCATATCCCCAAGAAAGGGGCTAGGGCAGGGAGGGATGCCAGAGAAAGAATTGCCAGAGAGCTTTTTAAAGGGAGAGTGAAGCGATCCTAAGCCTTCCCAGCCAGAGCCTGCCCAACAAAAGCCAGTTCATTCCCTTGGGTCTCCAATATTACAAGTCCTTCTTTGGAGAAGGAGGCAATACTCCTGCTTCCCTACTAATAAGATCAGAGGTACTACTGTGCCCCAAGGGTGCTGGCCACCCAAGTCACACTGGGCAGCTGACTATGCCCCATATGTTCCAGAGGTTCCTGGGCAAGTTCAAAGCTCACAATGCTATATTCCCCAAACCCTGGTCAACCCACAGACATCAGGGCGGTGTGGGGAGGGGTGAGCGGTGGGGCAACTCTCCCTCTCAGATTCTTTATTCAGGGCCATGCTCAGTCCAGGATGGCCTCAGGCCTGGAATACAAGCTTAGCACTATAAACACTCAACATGAGGCATTCACTTATCCCCACCCACCGACACGTGCGCGCGCGCGCACACACACACACACTGTGTACACATACATGGGAAAGCCTGAGAGACCCATGCGGCAAAGGTCAGTTCTCTCCCAGGCCTGTTCCCTGCAGCTCTCATGGCCATGGACACACATGGGCTCTTCCTGCTGCTCTGTGCTGCTGGGATGGACCTGGAGAAATTATTTGGTCTACTTGGGCAGGACTGCTCTGATTTTTTTTTTTTTTTTTAAATTGAGACAGGATCTTGCTCTGTTACCCAGGCTGGAGTGTAATGGTGTGATCATGGCTCATTGTAGCCTCGACCTCCCAGGCTCAAGCCATCCTCCCACCTCAGCCTCCCAAGCAGCTGGGACTATAGGTCCAGCTACAGGTCCACCATGCCTGGCTAATTTGTGTATTTTTTGTAGAGATGGGGTTTTGTCATGGAACCCAGGCTGGTCTTGAACTACCAGGCTCAAGCAATTCTCTGGCCTCAGCCTCCCAAAGTGCTGCACCTGCCAGAGTTCTTTATAAATAGTATGTTTTCTAATAATTTCTGACAAATCAAAGGCTCACAAGGTAGCCCTTCTCATGACTATCTAAAAGGCATCGTTGGAAAACACTCCCTTCAGGGGAGGTTGCAGTGAGCCAAGATCGCACCACCGCACTCTAGCCTGGGCAACAGAGCAAGACTCCGCCTCAAAAAAACAAAACAAAAAAGCAAACACTCCCTTTTAACCTGAATCATCACACTGCGTAGTGCAGGGGCCTGGGCTCCCTTCCTACAGGTGCAGTGGCTGCTACATTCCCCAGGCCCCAGAAACTAAGTCAATCTTCCCCAAAGCTTTACACTCTCTCATGTGGCCCCGTGGCCCTCAGACACACAGAGACACACACACACTCATACCCCAACACAGCCATAGCTGGGGGCACACGCTTCCCCCAGGATGTTTCAGTGAGTAGCTGGAGGACAGAGATGTCAGGAGAGCCCAGGTGACAGCATTTTCCTCACCAGCCCTGCTGGGCAGAGGCAAGGATGAGAGATGGCTCTGAAGATGTTTCTACACTGCATTGTCCCCTCGCCTGATGGCCACTTCGCCAAGTGTGGCAGAAAGGAAGCATTTTTCTCTGATGATGGCTACCTAGCTGCTTCCTCTCTGGCTCAGGCTTAGTAAGAGGGAGCAAGAGATGTCACAGAGAAAAGGGGTCACTTTCTGGCAGCCTCCCCAGGGCTCCCACCATCGAAGTTACCATAGAGGATACAACCTCAGCGGGCTGAGGTCACTGCTGGCACATCTCCGACCCACTCATTAGCTGTGTCTATTGTCCCAAGGCAGGACAGGGCCCCCAGGGAGCTAGGGAGGGTGGAGGAAAGAAGAAAAGCCTCTGAGGGAAGGTGCAGAAGAGCCAGGCAGTGAGCTGTCAGGAGGCTAGTACAGGTGGAACGAAGGGGCAAGTGTTCCATGGGGAAAAGCTTCTACGGCTCAGGTCCAAGGAGATTCAGATTATTTCATCCCCTGGGGCTGAGGTTGGGGAGAGAATAGAAAAGCGATGTTTTCAAAAGAAAACTAAGAAGTAGGGCTTACCAACAGAGTGGCACCAGGCTGGGAAGACATATGACTGGGCTAAGATGTCATTTCCTGCCACAATAGGAGCTACAGGTTTGGAAGCAATCCTGGCCAGTGCTCAGTGGAGACCATCAGCCTGGCGACCAAGGAGAAGGGGCAGCAGAGACCCTCTGTTAGCTAAGGGGGGATCCTGAGTGGGCTAGAGCTGGAAGCACAAGGCCCCTCCTAGACAGCAGCATCAACCTCACAGGTTTGTCACCTAATGCACACTGGAAGGCACCCTGGCCACAACCAAGGGTTTTCCAGGAGGGTTTCAGGGAGCACCATGCATGAGATGGAGAACACTGAGGAGAGATGACATGTGTCATTCATCTTTCTGTCCCAGAACCTGCCACGGAACAGGGCACCTATCAAGAGCCCACCAAACATCTGCAGACCTAAGCTGGGTCAAAGAAGAGGACAGCACTTCCTAGACATTCCAAGGTGAAAGGTTTAGTCCAAAAATGTCCACATGGCATGTTGACTACGCCGGCCAAATCACAGATTGTCAGACAGATGGGCAGCAATCCTAAGAGACTGCAGATACAGGTGGATGACAGGGATTATCTTCACTGGGTGAGAGATGAACAGAGCAGTTTGGGGAAACAGTGCCCAGGTTTGGAGAGGACGAGAGGGAAGACAGCAGTGGGCCGGACGCCAGGTCCACGTCAAAAACATGGAACCCGAGTTTTGTTGCTTGGCACCTGCTCATTGTGCAGAAGGTTCTTACGCATTTAAAGCTGAGAACAGCTGATGTTATCAGCACATCTCATTTCCCAAAAAGTGCAATCTGCCTCCACTGCCATGTCACGTGGAAGCCGGAGCCCAGGAAACATTTGATTGAGACCGTGAGCTCATGCTGCCTGAGTGTAGATCTTCTCTAAGTGGGAAGTAGGAAGCAGGGTGATTGCAAAGATACCTCTCACCCACTCAGTAGAGGGGCAGCACAGGCCAGCACAGATGCCCACTGAACAAGACAGACTGCCTGCCACCAGGCCCACCTGCCTTGGGTCCTAGGGTGCCAGAATGGGGGAGATGGACGGGGAGCTGCTTCTCCAATGAGCTTGCAGCTGATTCGCCTGATGCCCTCCCTGCGTTTCCTCTTCGTCATGGGAGAGACTTATGTAAACTTCAAGCAGGAAGTCAGGGAGGCCCCAGTGTGGCAAGGATGGCCCTCACCCTGGTCCCCAGGCTTAGGATCACCTCTCTGCCTCACATCTTCACAGGGGTGTTCAGACTTTGTGGGGAGGCACTGGGGTGGTGGTGATTGTGAGGACTGAGGGAGAGAGGGAAGGATGATGGCAGCTCACCATCCACAGATCTGACCACAAAACATACACAAACTGAAGGAAGCAGCTGTGCAACAGAAATAGAATCAACATAGGATGGGGGTGCGGATGAATAAGCAAAGGCGAGGAAGAAATCGAATTGGGCAAGGTGGCATCCCCTTCATAAGCCAACCCTCAGATTCCTGGCCCGGTCCTCAGTTCTCCCTCCACTGCCTGGCATGTAAGGAGGCTCTGGTGAGCGCTTGCTCGTAGCCTTTGCTCTGCCAGGGTGAATCCTGTTCTCATTTCCCATCTATGTAATTCAGGCTCAGAGGAGGGCCTGAAAAGGAACCCTGGGGTCCCCTGCCTCGTTTCTCCAGCCTGAGGACTGGCCTCCTGTGATGAAGAGCCCTTTGATGGCCCTCAAACCCATGACATGAGGACTAGAGAGGAGTAACTTGATTAGCAGGTCCTAAGCCCAGAGCTGCCCAGCACCTCAGTCCACTGTAGATCTACCTCCCACACCCCGAGAGTGGAGACTGTTCTTAATGCTAAAGACTTGGAAACGCTGGGTTTCTGAAGGGTGAGGAGATACTCAGCCCACAGTGCCTGCTGAGACTCCAGGAACTGGAGCACCTGGCCCTATCCATGGACGTGCTTGCTTGTTCTCACTGAGCAGAGCCCGTGGTGGCTGGCAGAGCCAGTGCCAGGCCCCCATGCAGCATGCAAAGCCGGCATGCACACCGCGCTCACCCTTTCAGGAGATGGCAGCCCCACCAGGAGCCAGCTGTCCCTGCTTCTGCTGCAGCACGCCTTCTAGAGCCACAGCTGGGGACACTGCTCTGAGCTGTCAAGTCCAGGCAAGGGCTCAGGTGGTTAACGGGAAGTAATCTACTCAGTGTCAGAATCAAACTGCAGCTCCAGAGAGCAGGTCAGGGCCGGTGTGTGTGGGACCCCTGCTGAGCCATTCTCTTTCTCAGCAGGGGGCAAATAGTTTGGGAAGGGGGGAAAGCGGGCTTGCTCTCCTCTGGTCCCATCCTCCACACACATCCCGCTTGACAATCTGGCTTCCCAGCCACTGAAAGGGTGAGTCTGGAGCATGCTTTCAGCCTCAGCCTCTCCCTCCTTGTCCACCCTGGCTGGGCTCCGCCTGCATTGCCCCATGCCATGCCCATTACCTCCGATGCTGGTACGGTACCTGCGGTTGGAGTAGCTTCAGAACACAGCGCCCAAGATGGCCAGACAGAGGGAGAAAGGATGGAAAAGGGAAGAGAAAACAGAGCACAAGTGAAACCACAGGACAAGCAAGCAGAGAAGGTTCCAGCCCAAACCTTATGCAGACGGCATGGCCAGGTGCTGGCTGCTGGCCTGAGGATGCCAACTGGTATTCAGGGTTCACGGTCAACTCCACCTGAGTCAGGCATGTTCCTACAGAAACCTTTCCACCTGGGCCTTGGAGACCTTTCTAACACGCTGTTTCTACCTCGACTCAAGGACTGGACATCTAAGAGGTGGCTGCAGAGACAGTCCACTCAGAGGATTATGTTCCCAGTTCTGTCCTCAATAGCATATCCTGCTCTGGCTAGGTTGGCATGACCTTTGAGCAGGCTGGGTGACCCTCCATGATGCCAGGGGTTGAGGGGATAAGGAGTAGGTGGTGTGGGAGGAAATCAACTCCAGTCAAAAGGATGGTTTCTGTCTTCAGGGGAAGATGCTGAATAGTGGGATGGATACGAGAGAGGGAGCGTGTTCAGCTGCACCCACTCCACACCATCGCAACCTTGGAAGGCAGGAACTTTGAAGGACGGAGCCTGGAGCCCCTCTCCTGGTATTCCGTCCCTCCAATTCTTCCCTTCCAGTTGGACTTTATGAAGTTAGAAACCCAAGTTTGGACTGAGAGCCCTAAGTGAAATTCTTGAATTTTCTGCAAAGCCCTAAGTTAAGAACAAAGTCTCTCTTTGTCCTCTTGTCCGCTGGGGCTGCAGAACATTCTCTGTGGTGGTTACTGGGGCTGGACAATGGGGCTTTGTTTATCTGATGTTCTGTATTGGGGTGCACATAGGGAGGGAAGAAGGGGCTCTCTTTATCTATCTACTTGCAGAATTGAGTAATCAAGAAAGTGCATCACAGCCTGGCCTGGCCTTTGGTAACAGACACACATCAGTCACTAACCTAAGTCCCCTTGCCCTAATAAATTTCCCGAGTGCCCAGGGGCTTGGGAGAGTGCAGAAGAGCACAGTGGCAGGGAGAGCTGGTTGTGTGACTCACTCCTGGTTTCTGAGCCCGGAGAGGGATGCAGAGAGGGCTGTCAGCCTTTCTCTGCTTCTGCCTGGCCCCTCTTCTCCCGCCTCAGCGCTGGTGTGCTGGCTAGAGTGGTGGGGCTGGGGAAGGATGTGGGCAACTTGTGAAGCTGCCTGGGAGCCCGGGGTGACGCAGCAGGCCTGGTAGCCCCAGAGAAGGCAGCACTGATGCTCTCCTGGAATGCAGGTGGGGGTGGCACTCAGGAGACCCCTGTCTGGGCCTGGGCCAGGCGGCGGGACCTGACCCTTCTGTGGAAAGCACTAGACACAATGACTTCTCAGATTCCAGGGTGCCCACTCACATCACCTCTTCTCTGGAGTTTTCCCATGAAGACTGAATCCCCCACTCTGCCCAGCCACTGCGCCCCCTCATTTAGACATGCAATTAGATATTCTTATAGATGGCTCCCCCTCTAGATGGTGTGAGCTTCTTATTACCTTTGTATATCCCTTGTGTGTGGCAGTGTCTGGCACCTCACATTGTGGGCGCTCAAGAAATGGCTGTTGAATTGACCGTTGTATCTCTGGAGACACACAGGGGTCCCCAGCCTTTCCTAGGTGGTGAGCCAGTATTGAGGTTTTTGCAGCCTTGCCTCCTCCGGAGGTCCCAGGTTGCACATTCCGCCTGACGCCAGCGTGTGTGCGGGTGAGCCTGGAGCCCCCTCTAGTGGAGTCCTCAGGCAGGTGCAGCTCCGGTGGCGGATGAAATGCTGCCAGATGACGCCTGGACCCAGGAGATGAAGAACTCATTTGCTCTTTGTGAAGCTGGCTTGGCAAACGGCTGTTTCCTAACTCCTCCTCCTCTCTGCAGCCTGACAACGCATCTGATTCAGGCTGCAAGGAGGGACCATATTCTCTGCTCTACTCACGATGCCAGTAAGCAGCGTCATCATGATGGTTTCCCTTACCTCCTTGAACCCATGTGCCTTCCAAGAAAGAAGGTTGTCCCCAGAGCCCTCATGGGGCACTCACAATCATATTCCTGCCTCCCTCAAGAGGTGAACACTCACTGTTCTTTGGAGTTCATTATGCTTTCTCTCATTTCTCAACTCATGCTCTCTTCCTTATTCCTCTACAAGAAGGAAAGATGATAGATGTCAAGTGACTCAGCAAGTCAGGGCAAGTGGGGACCCAGGTGTGATCACAGAGGTCCAAGGACAGCTGGCCTCCAGATCCAACACCAGCACCTACCTCTCACACATTAAGATGGGTTCTCACCTACCAAGGGCTTGAGGACTTGCAAGCCCCATTTCCTCTCCATCCCAGGCAGCCAGCTACTGACCTCAGTGTGTTTCTCTAGGCCTCTGAACTAGCCAGGACCTTTTACCCCAGGGGCTGCCGCCATGCACCTACCTTCATTCGGGGGTGCTGGTGACTCCTCCGTGACGGCTTCCCCAGAGCCCACCTGCGTCCTGGCGCTGAGGGTAAAGCGGTAGCGTGACACGGGGTCCGTTCTTTGCACCGTGAACTTGGTCTGATTGGGAGAGAAGTTTTCCACTATCTGCTTTCCTACTTTGGTCCCGTTAACTGGGGAGACAGAGGTAAGTGGAATTAAACTTTAGCAACGTTTATTGATGGGTTATATAATCTGCAAGCTGGAGGGAGAACACCTTCCTGACTTTGCTGGAAAGGGAAATGATAGCACCTGCCTGGTGATCTTAAAGGCTTGGTTCAAAGGCAGAGCGCTGGGCGAGAACTCCCTCTGGGCCCTTTGATTACACCCAGGGTTAATCCTTCTTCACTGATCCTGTTGTCTCTAGCTCACTGAAGAGTTATGTGGCTGATTCAGAAAGATTCCGTTTATATTCTTAAGCCCTTTCAACAAGGACAAAACTCTTCACTTTCTTTCTTCCTTTCAAACAGAACTAGGGCAACACCACTAGGCCTTTTGATTTTTAATGCCTCCTTTGTAAAATGCCTATTCAATGGACCTCAAAGGGTGAAAGGGTCTGGTCCAGAGATCAATGCCGAACAGCATACAAGCACACAGTTGGCTATTAAAATTGCTAACAACACATCATTTGGCTCTTTGAGTTTCCCAACGAGGTATGTTACCTACTTTTGAAGGCCTAACGTGTTTCAAATGTAATGGTACTCCTGTCCCTGCACGGTGATGCTGAGCTCTTGAGGTGGGGTCTTTCCAACCCAGGCTCCCAATTCGGGTCACCCTACAGTCACCAGGCAGCTTTACATGCAACTCCCTTATCATAAATGACACCTTGTCAAGGGGTGTCCTGACTGTCTGTGGACTCCTGTGAGTATACTGTCTATGCCATCAGGTGGAAGCTCCAGAGGCTGAGGAACTCTCTCTCCTAGACTCTGTACGTGTTGGAGACTACGAAAGATCCCTAAAGGCCATGGCTGTCTCCCTCATTAGACTGGAGTTCCCTTTGTCTCATCAGTGAGACTAGAAGCTCCCTGCAGGCAGAACTATGCAAGGAGAGCAGGGATTGAGTCCCACCTGCCTCCCCTAATCCTACTGGGAACTGTTTCATTGGTCCCTCCATCCCTCCACAATGCCATCTGCACCCACAGGCTTTCTACCTTGAGTACTTAGGAAAAGTGGTGAGAATGGGGTTTCTGGTTCCCAGATTATCTAAGAGAAAGGGAAGGGCAGAACGTACAGGCCACGTATTTGAGAGTGTATCCAGTCATGATCCCATTTGGATGCTCTGGATGATCCCATTCCAGGTTGATTGTCTCCAGGTTGGGCTGCCGGACTCGGAAACGCCTGGGGGCACTGGGTACTTGGGGAAGGAGGAGAGAGCAGGGGAGATGAGGGGGAGGGGGCAGGAAGGATGAGGAAAACACAAAAAAAACAAAGCACAAGTATGAAGGCATTGACCTCTGGACAACCCCCATGCTGGACACTGCTAAACTGAAGCCAGGGAGAACCATGAGACGACCGGAGCCCATTGCCCCATCCAGGATGCCATTTCCTCCAGGTCTGAAGACAAACATAGCTCAGACTCTGCTTTTTAAGAGAGGAAGAAGTAAATCAGGTTTTCTTCTAGCAACTACCGTGGATTAAGCACACATTAGGCTCTGATTCTGCAAAGACACCTCTAAATTGGGCAGAACCATTCCTTGGTAGAGAACCACTTACAGCTGTTTTGTACAGAGGCTGCAGTTCCCTATCATCAGACAAGGATTCTCATCACTGGGTCCAGGCAGCAGGCCCAGGCTTCTGAGCTGAGAATGTTGGGTTCAGGGTTAAGGAGACAGAAACCCAGGGTGGAACATTCAGAAGAGGTGGGAGGGCGGGAGTGTTAGGGAGAGGCCAATGATGAAAACCAAACCAAGGCAAGGGAAAGACAAGGATAAAGAGAACAAGAGGGAAGAACAGAGGACAGGAGGAAGAGAAGAGGAAAAATGGGGAAAATAAAAATTAAAGGAGGAGGGAGGAGAAATGGAGGAGGACGAAACAGATGCAAAGCAGATAAAAGAAGACTGGCAAGAACAGGGAAATGAACCAGGAACTTTGCAGTCATCTCTTAATTCATGAACTTGAATTTATGTGAAACAAAAAACAGGGGTTTTGACCCCAGGGCCTTGTGAAACCATGGGCCTGCAGAAGGCGGGGCTACACTTGGGTATCCCTCTGCAGAGCCACCGCACACACACACTGACTATCTCAGTGACAGCTTCTTGAGAACATGTGGGGAGAACCGTGAAGGCCTTGGGTGCTGGCAAACAAATCAGATGGCTCCTGGCAGTCAGGATGGACAGCTGCCTTCTGCCTCGGAAGGTGGTGGGGCAGCCCAGGCGCCCGCCGTGCCCTTGGGGATCAGTCTGCATAGTCCGTCTGGAATTATGTCAGCAGACCTCACAGGTCTTCTCTTGAGATACAACCTCCTGGCAGGGCAGGTCACCTTGGTGATGGTGCTCTGGGAATGGCTGTAGAGGCTCAGCTTGCAGGTCATCTGCCCCTGGAGGCCTCGAAGAAGTCGCCTTGTGCCATCCATGCCGAGCCACGCTGGAGTTTCTCCAGGCCCGAGGTGTGTGCCACCCTTCTCCTGCCCCACCCTGAAGAGCTGCAGGCCAGACCTACCTCCTTCCGGGGTGGTGAACTCCTTGGTCTCACTGCGAGGCCCATCACCTCTCCCATTGACCACAACCATCTCCAGCTTGTAGTTACTGTAGGGGAAGAGGCGGGACACCACGCCACGGAGGCGGTCACCAGGGAAGCTGGCTTGCTGTCTCTTCTGAGACACCCACAGGTTCTTCAGCAAGCTGCTCTCCCTCCAGTAGTAGGCCTTCGGGACAGAGGCAGGCTGGTGAGGGGTCAGGCAGGCAGGGCCGGGTTAGTTGTTAGTGGTGGTGGTAGTGACCGGTCTTTCCTTTGCTTGCTACAGCCTCCAAGTCCCAAATGACCTCATCAGTCCTATCCAGGCTGAGGAAGCAGCCTTTTAATCCCCACTCATCAGCCACTCATGAACATGAATTTATATTAAACAAGAAATAAGGGTTTTGGTTCCAATTATTTTCTGATCCATGCCACGTCTTTGGGGAAAGAGCAAGTTGGCCAAACTTACATCTGAGCTGCTCCATCATGAGACTGATTTCCAAGGTGGGTACCAGGTTGCTCAGGGAGTCCGTGCCAGAACCAAAAATAGTGAGCCAAGGGTCCAGGCATGGAAAGCTCCACTCTGTGCTCAAAGACCACATCACCTTGAATTGGATTAGTATAGTTTAGATTGACGGCAGGCAGCAGTTGAAAGGTAACAAGTTACCCCCGGAAGTCTGAACATGAGAAAGGTTGATTTAATCCTTTGAAGTAAAATGATTTCTTTTCATATTGTTGAAAGACCTTTAGGGATGAGACAGTCACATGTCCAAGTCAGTGGGATGCCAGGCTGCATGGTAGCAGAGCTTGGATGGGAAGGGACAGCTATGGAAGATGGTAGTGTTGGAGGGGACAGTGGAATGAGTTTGGGCAACATGAGGTCTTTAATTAGCAGTGGGTAAGAAGCCATAGGTCAGGTGGCCACGCCAGTGTCTCCCAGGCTGCCCGTGGCAAGGTAGGAAGGAGTCCAGACTTAGAGGGGGACCCATGGGGAGCTTTAGCCAGAAAAATCTCTAAGCAAGTAGGTTAAGGGTACAAGTCAACTGTGGGGAAGAGCTCATTCAAGTGTACACATCACATTGCCTTCTTTCCCCTACTGGCCAAATTCATTTCCCAGGAAGAGACTAGCCTCTCTTGCTCTGCCTCCAACTGTCCATCAGCCAACTCTTGATGGCCTCTGAGGCCACAGAACCTGCATTAATCACAGTTACTGCCTCCCTCCCTCACTTTCCAGCCAACTTTTAATTAGTGCTACTCAGAAGGGAGCGCCGTGTATACCCTGGGTGCTCTCTCTCTTCTTCCCATCTGAGCTCACCCTTTTGAAGAGGATGGACGATTGAGCAGAAACTGCTCTCAGGCAGGGAGAAGCCAAGGGCCTTGAAATTCCATATACTGGGTTATCTGGAGTTGGCTGCGACAACAGGGAGGGCATTTGCACGCTTTCAGTGGCTTTGCCTGTTAGTTGTGGCTTAGGAGATAAGGAGCCCAGTAGGGACCATTGGGATAGGGGAGGGGTGTAGCTCAGCGGTGCCTCAACACTGCTCTGAAGATACATTTTTGCCCACTCATGCATGTATTCCAAACGCAATGTGCTACGCAACACCAACCCAAACCCACCGCCTTTCACGTGATTTTCTGCTGAGCAGAATCTCTCAGCATATCTGCTGGACACATCTGTGTGTGTGTGTGTATATATATATTATACATATATAATATATATAATATACAACTTTTAAAATTTAAATTTAGTGGGTTTTAATTTTAAATCCAGATGTGTGTGTATATAAAATATATCATGTATATAATTTTTTTTTCTAGGTATATTTTTGAACATCTAACTCTAGACATTATCTTTTTAAGTCAACCTTGGATTCAATAAATATCCCTAAGATTTCTTTCAAATACCTTATGCCCCGCATTTGCTACCCCTGGCCCTGGTTAGTGAGCTGGGTGGTTAGGTGAGTCCAGAGCTGGCTTCCTCACTCGGTACTCTCTGAGCTGGCCCTGGACCGTGTCGGGGTAGACGCGGTTCCACTGAAGGCTGATGGCTGTGCTGTTCATGACTCGGACTTTAACTTCAGTGGGCGCAGCCCTGGGATCTGCAATGTGTCGGGATAGAGAGTTGGTTATACAGGCAGGACTCTAGGGTTGCTTCTGACTTTTTCTCTGCTGGCCTGGACCTGCACTCCACTCAACACTGAGCATTCCATGAGGGCAGGGGCCACGTCTCCTCCATCAGACAGTACTTGAAAAGGTGGTGGGGAAGGCTCAGGACAAAAGGGTGGCAGTCCAGGTGGAAGCGACTCTGCCTACATGTTTAGAGGGCAGTCATTTGCCCCCTCCTGTGCTGGGTAGTTTCCATCTGCCCCTTCATTTCATCCTCCACCCTTCTTCACCCTGCTCCGTGTCCTGGGAGGTTGCCCTCGCTGGACCTTATCAGTGGGGCTCCCATGTTCTCAGGCTGCCAGATGGGTTTAACCAATAGCAGGTGCCAACAGGAGGCCCCAGGGCAGGAGGAGAGGAAGGGTGGGTACCAATTCCCCTGGGTTCCTCTTTCCTGGGCTACAGGTTGACAGCCTTGTACTCTTCTACCTAAGGCCATGGCTCCTGAGGGTGGTCCTTGCAGGCTGTGGACTCATCTATCCCCGTCCATGGAGGCTCAGAGTGGTATAATGGCTTCCTACTGCTGCCAGCCTTTAAGGTGGATCACATATCTTGCCATTTTCCCTCTAACTCTGTCCACACGTGATAAATAGTACCTGCTGAGAGTGCATCTGTTTCCTGGCAGGAAACATTACCCACAGGTTGAAGATGCCCTAATCTAGTTCAGGAAGTGATTCTGACCCTGCGACTACCTGGAAAGGGAAGCCCTCTCCCTCCCCTATAACTGATTCTTGTCCCTGTTTTCTCCACTCTGCCGCAAAAGCAGCTCTGCCTCGTCCCCTCTAATCCATCAGAGCATGGGCTGCAGGGTAGGAGCATGCAATGGAAACTGTGGGCTGGTCCATGGAATCCATGACCAGATGCCACCCTTTCTGCACTTACCATCCAGTAGTACCACTGGGCTCCTGTCTGAAGTGCCCGCCACCATGGAGGTGAGGAGTGGGATGGACAGAGGACCTGCTGACCCTCTTTGCTGATCTCCCTTGTGAGTCCAATCCATAATCACCTCTGGGAAAGTGGGGCCCAGGGCCCACCCCTGCCTTCTTCCATCTCACTGTTAGGAACGCCACGGACCCTACTCTTGACGGCTCCTTCTAAATTCCCCCCACCCAAGACTGTCCCTCCCCACTTCCTTCTGCCCACTCCATCCACCTACATGATCTCTTCTTCCATCAGACCCAGACCCAACAGGGCGCAAAGGCCCTCAGCCAGGAGGGGACTCCCTGACATCCCTGCTTTGTTTAGCAGCCTACGGGACTGATGTGCTGGGGACAGCGAGGCCACCATCGTCTGGGAAGCCAGGCATATTATATCCCTGTATATGACCAGAATCTTGTTGTTTTACCAGGGGCCAGCCCCCAAAGACCTTCTCTTTCTGTGCTCAGTTCCCAGGGCTGGGAGCCGCAGCGGGAGCACCAGCAGGGGCTGGTTGGGGCGCTCCTGTCTGGTGCTGAGGAGGCCTCCCAATCCCTCAAGGCTTCCCTGGGGGAACCTCTGGCCTGCTGCCCTGCTTCCTGTGGAGTTGTCTAATCATACCTCTTTAGGATGGGTAGTCTTGACGTTTTTCTTGGTACTAGCATGGCTCAGCAGTAAGGCACACTGCTCGGAAGACCTGAGCTCTGTTCTCAAGACAGACGTTGACGACTATGGAACACTGCTGAGGGTTTTCCCTTTTCTGGGCCTCAGTTTTCACATCTGTGAAATGACAGCTCTGGACTGGGTGATGACATTCAATAATTCCAACTATGTTCGGATGATGATATTTCCACGCCTGACATGACTGGGTGCCTGTCTGCTCTAGGTCACTACAGGACATTTCTCCTTCCTGAGAACTGGCTATCTTCCCATACCCACCCCAGGTTTCTTGGCCTGTCAGCATGGCCTCGTGCGACCTAGCCACAAGGGTCCTGGCAGGGGGATGGGGAGGAGACTACTCACAATCTTCTCCGGAGTAACCGATGACAGATTCTGGCTCCGGACCCTTCCCGAAGTCATTTTCAGCCTGGACTCGGATCTCATAAGGTACGTAGACCGGGGTCTGCCCCACCACGTAGCGAGAACCCCACACTGTGACGTTGTTCCAGGCCTCTCGAGTCTCTCTCCGCCTCCACTTGACAATGTAGCGTAGGTTGGGGCCAAAGGCTGAGGTGGCATTCATGGGCTGGGCAGAGGGACAGACAGGCTGGGGAGGCTGCCGGAGAGGGGCCCAGATCCACCCACAGCTTGCCCTCTCTTGCTGTGCCAGGCATCCCTTCCAGATATGCCCAACACTGGCCCGCCCCCTTGCAGGGTAGGGGAGACCACATCCCCCATCCCAGTGAGTCCCCCAAAAGGTGAAGGTCCTGTGAACCCAGCAGCATGCAGATTTTCTGTGACAAAGGCTTCACCTGAGACCCAGTTACTCTGACTCTGAGAGCCACCCACATTTGCAGGTGCAAAGGTTTTATTTTCAACAAAACTCCTTCCTGTGACAGGAGCAACAATAAATCAAAATATAGACAATAAGGTAAACTTCTCCAAAGTCAGAAGAAATGAGTTGTGATTAACCACAGCATGGCTCCTGCTAATGAACTCAAAATTCCAGAATGAACTTTAGTTCTACCAAATTTCTGTGCGTCTGTCCTGTCCTTCCCAAGAGGTCAGAGTTCTTTAAGCATGAGTGTGATTCTGCTCTTTATTTTCTAAGGGCCTGTCCCAGGAGTCAGTCCCCTGGGAGCCTGCTATACAGAGCCATAGACCAGGGTCCTGCATCTGGGCTCAGTCCAGCTGCTGTTGCCCTGTTTGGCCAAGGCTGCCGTGGAAGCAGCCTTCAGAAAGACAGGGAAGGTCATGATCCCAAACACTGCATCTCCCTGTTTCCATTACTTGTGGCAGAAGTTCAGAAATGTTAATATTTCAGTGGCTGTGTATGCATTCTCAGACTGGGAAGTGGTTTGGGAAAAAAGTCGTTTTGAGACCACATACTCCAACTTCGGTTTGGAAAATGTAGTCAGTGAGCCAGCATAAAGATGGGATTTTATAAGACCTGAGGGAGTCTTTGGAATGACCTAGTCCATTCTCTGACCAAAAGAAAGCCTGTACTGGACACATCTCAGATGTTGGTCTCTCCCCAGCTCCCACAAATCTCCAGTGAAAGGGCCTTAGAACACACCAAAACTTGGTTTGGTGTTGTGCTTAGATGTTTTCTAAAGTCTAACCCCAGTCCCCCCTCCTTCAAGAGAAGTCCGCTTGATTTTGCTGCATCCTCTAGGCGTTTGGCTAGACTGGCAGTCGGTGGACCCTGGTCCCCTCTGCTCTCGTCTCCTCTCTGAAATCTTATGCTTAGACATTTGTCCTGTTTGGTTTCTGGATGCCCAACTCAGACAGGAGCTTGGTTTCTCAAAGAAGAATGGCCACCAAGACCAGCCAGAGAGTCTGAACTGCATCGTGGCCTCGTAGTGTTGGGGCATCAAGGCAGAGGGGCTCCTGGTGCCTGCGGCAAGGGGAGCTGCTCCATCGGGGCTGGGAGGGCCTCTTACCGTCCACGTGATCTCCATGTTGTTCTTTCTGGTCCCCTCTCCCTTCACGTCACCAGGATTGGACTCGGGGGCTGGAACCCAAATGGACACAGGTTCAAGTCCAATTTGTGCCTTACCAGGGCAAGGTAAGGAACCTTCCTCCGTCCCACCTGATGGGTCTGTTCTACGCTCCGAGTTTCTTCAGCATCTATGTACACGCTGGGTCTGGTGTGTAAATGAACTTACTCTGTGCATGATGTGCCTTCTGAGCTGAGATTTAAACTCCCAGAGCAGGGCTAATTTCTTGTGAATTTTAATCCTCTACCAGACAGCATTTATCATAAGGCTTTCCACACTGTGGGTGGTCAGTAAGCCAACTCAGTGTGGATTAGCTCCTTTGTGGATTATCCACTAAATGTGTTTCATACCAGACTGACTTATCCCTGGCATTTAACATTTTTTTGGGGGGCAGCATCTCCACCCTCTATGAGCTGGTGTGATTTCAGAAATCCAAATACTACCCAAGAGTGTTAGGAAAAGAAATCTGATGTAATACCAATTTATATATTTCTCACACTGAATTATGTATTTCTGCTGTACCTCTTTGCCATAGCTCTCCCCTTTAAAGCAGATAATCAAGAATTACTAATAATAAAACTGGAAGTTAGCATTTATCATGTGCTTACTACATGCCAGGCATCATGGTAAGGGCCTGAAACACATTCTCACATGTTCACAACAGCTCTGTGATGTAGGTGTTAGTACTCTCTGCTTTACAGATGAGGAGGCCGGGCCTTGGAGAAGTCACCTAAGCTCACATGGCTGGGGATGGGGGGAACTCAGTGTGAGTTTGGGGTGCGGAGTTTCGGAGCCTTCTCTGGCAGCCCTGGGGTACTCACGTGCTCCACTGGTTCGGTAGCGCTCGGACGGGAGGCTGGGGTGGCTGCTCCCAACCTCGTTGACGGCAATGACACGGAACTGGTAGTTGACATACGGGGACAGCCGGAGGACGGCTGAGTTAACGCTGCCGGGGTACTTGGAATGGTCATGCCAGACCCCGGGTTGGAACTGGTCTTCTTCAAACTGGACAACGTAGTCTGAGTGGGCAAGGAAAACAGAGCTGTTTCGGGAGCTCAGTTAGGAGTGGTCTTCTTTAAAAGCACTTCCTCCTTGGCTTCCGTTGATCTTTATAATCTCTCTCACACAAAGGCACAGGGAGAATTCTTCCCAAGGCTCAGGAAGAGACACCAAGGCCTCTGTACATTCTGAGGATAGCCCAGGGCACACATCAAGTGAGGCAGAAGTGGGACTGGAAACCAGGAAAGGCCTTCGGTTTAAGGGTGTTACCATCCCTCTTTTCCAGCTTTGGAGCACAGGGCCCCTGAGCTACCTGTGATGGGGCTGTTGTTATCGTCCCCAGGGATCCAGGTCAGCCGCACGCTCCTCTCGGCCAGGTCGGTCAGCTCCAGGTCCCGGGGCCGGTCTGGCCGTCCTGGTGGCAGAAGAAGACACCACGAAGGGCTCCTGAGTTAGAGCGGGTCCACCCTTGTGACGGCCCTAGCCCTGGACAGCTCCCTGATGGGTTTAGGTCTTCGCCACCAGCCGGATCCAACCCCAGCCTGCCCTGAGGGGTGAACACAGGGACCACTCCCTTCCCACAGGGGCCCAAGGAAAAACAAAGAGGAGACTCCTGAAATCCCAGCCCCCCAAAAGAATATCAATGGGTGTGGAACAAGGAATAAAGGGGATTATGCAGGGCACAGAGAGAACTGGGACCAATGCCATCCCATCTCGGTGGATCTTCTGAGAGTGCAAGCATTCAGGAATGCCACCCATCATCAGACCCACGCTCACAGCACTTAGGAAGGCTGATGAGGGAGTGTGGGATTCTGTCCCATTTTCTCACAATAATTGGCCTCTACTCTGTGTGCCAACGCTCTGAGTAGATGGGAGCCCAGGAGAGGGCTTAGCCTGCTGAACAGGGCAGATGGGTTAGAGGAGTGGGGGCGACAAAAGAGGGGGGACCAGACCAGGGAGGAGATGGAGACTTGGTCTCGGAATTTCCCTGATGGACAGCAGGACAGAGGGGCCCAGCAGGTTTGCAAACAGGGGTGAGGGCAGCACCTTTTTAGGGGCACGAATCTCACTGGGACTGCTTTAGTGGGTTTAAGTGCCATCCTGGCCTGGGATAAAGACATCCGGTGACTGAGTGGTAGGGGTAGGCAAGATTTTCTCTCCATCTTGACTCCCTGAACCAGATTTCCATCTTTCAGATGGTCACTATAAGGACCTGGAAGGCAAGTCCCACAGGCCCATGTTCGTGCGTGTGTGGCATGTGTGCGTAGATTATAAATGGATAGAAAGCAGCAGATGCAGGGAGGCTGAACAACGAGTTTCCAGGTGATGTGAAGGGAGCAGGGTTTCGCATTCCCTGCAAACAGGACCTGAAAGACTGCTGGGAGGACAGGCCACCCTGAGGGAGCAGTGAGTGTGGCTGGAGGCAAGGGATGGGGTGAAACAGCAGCTGAGAACTTCCGAGCTCACCCTGTAGGGAGCAGGAAGCCCAGCATAGGGCTGTGCCCTGGGCTTGGGGATGTGGATGTGGGCAACTGAAAGGAGGTCCCATGTAGCCAGGAGTGCTGCCCACAAACCTATACACTGTCACCCTTTCCCAAAGCGGCTTCCTTCTCCCAGACTCCACACCCGGGGTGCCAAGAGAGGGCACTGGCAGGGGACTGTGATTAGTGGGAATTACCTTTGGGCAGGGCAGCCAAACGGTTAGTTGGAGTGGCCTGATCAGCTGCAAAGGTAAGACGGGTTATCCAGGTTAGCAGGTTATCCAGGGTTAAAGGTGTTCTAGAAGGATGGGGGTAGGCAGCTGAGGCTTAGACAGCTGCCCCTGGGCTGAGGTGTTCTAGGCAGGGCTTTCTCCGTCCTTCCATGGGGAATCCCCTACCCTTATAGAGGCCATCTGTGTTTCCTCCACATCTGGGGGTGGCACCTCTGTTTCCTTCCCATCCCAATGTGACTCTCGTGCCTGGGCCCACGCTCCCTGCAACTGTGCCTCTCCACTGCACCAACGCTAGTGGCAGTAGGGCACCCACAGGGAGGCAGAGGTGACAGAGGACCTGCTTCCCTGGAAGGGAGAGGCCTCCTTCCTCTTGGTTTGGGTTAGCTTAGTATTTACAGTCCAGCCTGGGTGCAGGCCAGGAAGACACGGCATCATCTTGCTCAGTGCATAGCACAAGATGAAATGCCACCAAAACCCAGGAATGGGGCGGGAGGGAAAGGAAGGCTGGCGGAGGTCATTGGAAGCACAAACACAAACTCAATCTTGCTTTAAGGATGGATTGTTCTAATTGACTTAGTGGTGGAGTTAGCTGTAACGAAGGTACAATGATCACAACAAGAAACCCTTCTTCACTTTCTCTGTATCACTCAGGTCCCTTTCAGTTGAGACATGGAGAAGTCACACTCCACTCAGGAGGTAACCTGTCCTGCACAGCTTGTTCTGAAACTGGCAGCTCCCTAACCCTGACATCAAAAGGCAAGAAGAGATCACCACGCCTGACCTGCCCTCTTGACTGCAGGCATTGCCCTCAGAACTGTCCTGGGCCACTGCTTCTCTGGCTGCTGGGGAGGGGGTGGGGCTGGTCAGTGCCAGGGTGAGCAACGGCAGTTACCTAGCACAGTGAGGTAGGCCTTGGCCAGGTCTTGGTCTAGCTCGGTGCTGGCAACACACGTGTAACTGCCCTGGTCCCGCTCTGCCACACCAAAGATGGTCAGGGAGTCATCTTCCTTCTTCATCCTACAAAGGTACCAAAGAAGGGTTCGGAGGAGAGGTTAGGGGAGTACTCAGGGCTGCCCACTGCTTTCTCCCCAGAGGGGGCTCTCGAGTCAGGAGGGCAAGGGAAGTTCCTTCTGGGGGATATAAGGCTCCCTCTCAATGCTTTGACAGAGGCCAGGTCTTCACGGTCACCTGGAGCATTCATCATACTTAATGGAGGGGAACAGAGAGTGAGTGGAGCTCAAGTGGCCGTGAATCACGTTTTTCACCTTCCAATGCCATACGTGTGCCTGCCCCTGTGCCTTTACTGTGCTGTGCCCCCCTCCCAGGTTAGGGCACCATGAGGCCCATGACCCCAAAGGCAGGTTGGTATTCCTTCTCTTCCCATACTTATAGCTTTCTCTGTCTTCAGCCCAGAGTTGTCTCCTCTGCACCCAGGCTCAGGCCAGCCTGACCCCTGGCTCCTCGGAACTGTCTCCCATAGAGAGGGGAGGCCGCAGAGCAGGATGGGGCTGTAGAGCTGTCAGCACCGAGTGCCAGAAGGTTTGCAGAGGGGGACACCCTCTGCAAAGAGTCAAATGATGGCTAGAAACCACTGGTACCATGTCCAACTGCAGGGCCCTGCACAACTTTGCTCCCCCGAGATGGAAGAAGGTAAAGCAAAGTGAGCCCTGGGGAGGGAGGCTTGGAACAGCGGTTCTCAACCCTGATGCACACTGGAACCCCCAGGGGGACTTCTAAACACCGCCAGTGTCCTAAGTCCTACCCTACACCAGTGAAATCAGGATCTGAGGAGAGGGGCAGGCATGGGTGTAGTAAAAGCATTCCAGTTTCAGTCTGAGAACTGAGAGCTGGCTCAGATCAACCCTGCCCTCTGCTGAAGATTAGGGGTACTGCAAATAGGGCTGAAAGGCTGGAGCCTGGGATGCAGAGGAGGAGCAAAAGAGACGACAAAAAGGAAAGGGAAAAGAGGAGGAGTGAGGGGAGAGAGGGAGAGGAGAAGTGAAGAGATTGAAAAAAGGGAGAGAGAGGAGGTGTAGGAGAGAGAAGCAGGGAGCTGGTGGGAGAGAGGGAGGTTGTGCAGGGTTGGGGAGGGGGTCTCCCCTGAAGTGGGGGAGTCGCCAAGGCCATCACCCCCTCTGCAGTAGCTCCTTGGTGACATGCATGACACGGGTTCCCTGTCCCTGTGTTCTTCCATGTGTCACCAACAGCAAGAAAAAGAAAATGTGCCTCAGACTAGCACTAGGAAGCGGGAAGGGAGGAAGAGAAACCTGTTTCCAATATAGAGCGGCTCGTCATCCTTCAGCCAGGAGACGGTGAGTTTCAGGGAGGGGTCATGCTTCACCCGACACTCCAGCTGCACCGTGGTGCCCCTTTTGGCCACCTGGTCCTCAGGCATCCGGTAGATCCTGGTGGGGTCTGTGGAGAAGCCCAGAGCACTCGCCACTGGCCTGTTCTCTGCCCAGCATCCCCATGCGGCCACACAGTGGCATATGCCTGCCCTCGAGGCCTCGGGCCAACTATGGAGCGGGGCACAAACAGAGTATGCTGTGGTATGAATGGAGCAGAGTTCTGGGTGGATAATCCCAAAAGCAGGTAATGCCCCAAATCCTCTCCATCTGGCTCAGGAATATATGATGTAATTTCTGGGGTGGTAGTGGGGAGTTGGTGTGAGCAGAAGGTTTCCCTTCCCTAATTCTCTTTGGACCACATGGATCCTAAATGGACTCCACAGGTGCACACTGGGGAGCCCATTCCAAGTTAAAGATAGGTGTGGTGCATTTTCAACGTGAATATTGCATGTGGATGACTGCGAGCAGGGCCTCCTCGCCCGTTTCCAAACTCCCACTGGCGAACCCTCTCCTTTACCTTTGACCTCCAGGCGGACTTGGTTTTCAGCTTTGCCCAGGATGTTGGTGGCGACACAGGTGTAGATGCCCTGGTCCTCTTTGCGGATCATCTTAATTTCCAGACTGCCATTCTCATAAACATGGTAGTTGCCACCATCCAGGTTGCTTCCTTGCCCATTCTTAAACCTCACAACAGAGCAGCAGAACACACAGCATCCTGAGACAGGACCAGCCCAAGGGCAGGGGCAGGGGCAGCAGCCAATCAAGAGAGACCGTGGGGGCTGTGGAAGGAGCCCCATGCTAGGAGTCTGGAGCCCTGAGCCTCAGAGGGTCTGCCTCTAACCACCAGGTGGCCCTGGCAAGCCTCCATCCCTCTCTAGGTCTCGATTTCCCATTCTGTACAATGAGGGGGTTGATCCAGATGATCTGCCAACTTCCTCCCAGCTTTGACTCTTTAAGATTCCTAGGTCTTGCTGAACACCTACTATGGGCCAGATGGGAAGGAGAAGATGAGACAAGTGACTCCTGCTGTGGAAGGCCTGGTCCCCTGGAACTTACCATCGCAGAGTGGGGATGGGAGACCCAAAGAAAGGGCAGTCCAGCCGCGTCCGGTTGTAAAGAATCACTCGAATGAGCTGGTTCCGAGGCGACAGCATCCGAGGCGGGACATCTGAAATTCCCAGACAACCGATCTCGAGTACTGAGTCTAACTCTTCCATTTCTTCCCCCTCAGTCTCACCTCTGCATGCCTTCTACTTACAGCAGCTTCCCAAGCACTGAGGCACCTTCCCCTATCAAACTTCCCTCCTTCAGGAAGCCCCTAGGGATGAGGTGGGGAAGGAGAAGCTTACTCCTTCCTCTGCCCTCAACCTACCCTACATTGAAATCCAGCTTTTGCAAAGGGTCTCCCCAAATTATCCAGCAGGTTCTGTAGCTGCCCCACCACAGCCCTAAGGCATTTCCTAGCTACCCCTCCCACCACCCTCTCCCTGCCCAAGGGGTGCAGCAAATATACTCGGAACCATTTCCCACTGTGAGATCCAGCTGCAAACCCAGGGGAAGTCGACATGGATACAGCAAGGAGATGGGACAGTCCCACTCTATTTCATCAGGGGAGGGAGAAGACTAAGATGGACTGCTCTGATGGAATTAACTGTCTGCTTATCCAGCTTTGTGAATTTTAAGTCCTCCATCCCTCTTACAAAATTTTTCCCGTCTCCATGTTTCCACTCTCCACCATCTTCTTACCTCACCCAGCTTGGCCAATCCCCAGAGAAGAAAGTATGCCCCATGACATAACCAAGCCCGGGGGAGACTGCACAGTAGTGGGGAGGAGGGGGAGACAGGCTGCGAAGGGCACACTCACCCAGCACACTGACGAAGGCGTTGGCCAGCAGGTAGCCATGCTCGTTGGAGGTGTTGCACTGGTACACGGCCCTGCTGCTGATCTGGGTGTCCCGGAAGATGATGGTGTCTCCGGCCACCTCACGGTTTGGGTTCGGTGGTGCCGCTACAGACGAGAAAGAGATGTTCCTCATGAGAGATAGGAAGGGCAGGGTGAAGGGCACTTGGGGCTCTGGCCAGGGCTCCCAGGAACAACTGGGGTGCTGTGGGGAGCACCAGATGACAGGGCTTCTGGCCTCGCCACTGCTGGGCTGTGTGTGACCTTCAGCCCTTCTCTGAACCTGTGGGGTTTATTTCTAATCTAGTCTAGAGTATGGAATATGAATTCTTGTTCAACCTACATACCCATTGGGCAGGTGTGGTTGAAAGCATTAGCTTTGGAAACAGAAAGCAGTTTGGGTTCTAACCACATCACTTACTACCAGCATCACTCAATCTCTGTGAGCTTCAGTTTCCTTGTCTGCAGAATGGGAATAACAGATCACCTCTTGGGGTTTTTGTGAAGATAACCTGAGATTTTATGCATGTACAAAGTGATGAACAGAAGGTCTAACACATACTGTTATTACCATTTGAATCAAGTGTGCATATATTTAAATGTGTTTTGAAAAGGACAAAGCAATATACAATAGACAGAACCCACCACCCTCCCATCCTCTAAAGAGAGCATGCTCCAAACATTCACAAAGTTAAACCCATAAGCCAATGCCTCTTGAAAATGGCATGAGTCCTTATATTTGCCTAAGCTCACAGCTCCTCCCCAAAAATATGTCCTAAACTGAGAGAGGATATTCTTGCCCACAGTTCTAGTACTGCTGGCTTGGGATGCAGAGAGCAGAGGCTGGAGGGGCTAGGGGTCTTTGTTCTGCCCACACTTCACTCTGGGATCTGGGGTAAATCAACAAACCTTTCTGGGCCTCATTTCCTTCATCTGTAAGATGGGAAGAATCACTTCTACTTTCCCCTACTCTAAGGAAGGCTAAGATAAGAGAACAACGATGAGGTGTAAAACCAAACATTTTCTAGAAATGTAAAGAATTGCCACTTTTCTCATCTTTAACCACTAGAAAGTGACTTTCTTCCTAAGATTTCTGGACTAGCAAGCTGATGACTTAGCTTACAAAATGCATTCAAGATCACTCAGACCTGCAGGGGAAGTCAGCGGAGGATGCAGGAGTCGCCCTGCAGGCGCCACTCCACAGATAGCCAGTCTGAGCCCAGAACCGGGGAATCAGCAGATGGGAAAGGAAGACAAGGTTAGCATTCTTATCATCCATGCCCGGGTCACCAGTCAGTGAAAAGGGGCCAAGGAAGGCACTGCCAGCAACTTGTACATCTCCTTGCCTGGCAAATTCTCGTGCAACCAATTTTCCTCCCAGTCACTCCCCTTACATGTTCCCTGGGGAGAGTGACAGGTGACCTTTCCAGGGCTGAGGCTCAGTTGCAAGTCCTGGGCTGCCTTTATTGAATGGTGCTATAAAGTTTAGCACAATTGCCTGCCTTACCCCCAAAGTCCTATTAAGATGGAGAGAACTGCAGAAGGCAGGCAGTGTTCATATCTCTGCTTGTAGCTGGGGGAGTAACATTTACTGGGGATAACTAGGTTCAGTACTAGCTGGTGCAGTTGTATTGCAGACTCACGGCAACCCAGAGCTTCACCACTTCCTAGCCATGCGATTTTGAACAACTCACTGCACTGACGAGAACTTTATTTCCTCACCTTAAATGTTTGAGAGTAAGCAACAACAGGGGTGCAGCATCTAGCACAGAATGTGGCACACAATAAATATCTAAAAAGGTAAATTCTTACCCTCTCCTCTACCTATGTCCCCCCTTCTCCACTTGCTTCTACCAGCTGCTGTTCTTGAGTTAGATTCTGAGTTCTTGCCATCTACGTTTTCCCCATTTGGCTGACACCATTGTTTACATTTCCTCTGACCACTTAGAGAAAGTAAGGA
Organism: Mandrillus leucophaeus; assembly: GCF_000951045.1. Taxonomy (NCBI): domain Eukaryota; kingdom Metazoa; phylum Chordata; class Mammalia; order Primates; family Cercopithecidae; genus Mandrillus; species Mandrillus leucophaeus. Next base: position 1,249,246 of record NW_012104031.1, read on the forward strand.
CAGGACATTTGGAAAAGTAAATGCAATCAGAGAGTCTATGACGTGAAAACTTGACCAAGGCCACTGATTATAAGGGGCCTTGGAGTCATCTACTCCATCCACCTGGGCAGGACTAAATGTCCCCAAAGTCTAAGCTTACTCAATAAACTGCACCTGTGCATCTGCTCTTCTGGGGCAGTTCTTCCTCATATCTAACCATAATATTTCACATCATTGTACAACCCTGCTTCTTCTTTTGCCCTCAGCAGAGAGTAGAACTTGAGTAACCAACAATGGGGTTACTGAACTCTCCTCTACCTTCCAAGCCCCAGAGCTGTCACTCAGAGCCCAACCCCCAAGAGATGCAGCCACAGTCCCCAGGTCATCAACTGGGCTTCTTCAGGGGAAGAAAGCAGAGATTTAAAAAACCCCAAGACAGCAGAAATCCCTTAAGCATGGGAATATGACCACAGAGTTCCAGGCTTCCTGTTCTGTAACACAAAGAGAGGGTAGGGTTCTCGGGATGTCCAAAAAGATGGGCAACTGAGAAGCAGCCACCAGTGGGCTTCTCTTTTCCTGAACTTCTAGTGTGACCAACGCTGGCACAGTGACAGGAATCTGAAGCCTTTGATAGGAGAGAGATGAGAGTCAGATAGGACAACAGCTCGCTACTTACATTGCAAAGGTTCCCCATTCACCATCCACTGGACAGTGGGTTTGGGGTTTCCGTTGGCTCGACACACCAGTCTCCCATCCTCGCCAGGAGCCAGGATAAGGTTCTTGGGTTCATCCAGCCAGTAGGGAGCAGCTGGAAGACAAGACAGGCACAGGCAGGGGAGTTAGATGGCATGGGACAGGCAGAAGAAACCAAGCAGTCTCCCTCTAGTGTGGCAGGAGCCCCTGAGTCCCAGCACCAGGCACTCACCACCTGCCCCAGGGCTTGTCCTCACAGGGATAACTTGGTCCAGCCTGTATCTGGCTGGCTTGGCTGCACAGATGCTGATCTGTCTATTTTGAGTTCACAGAACAATAGTTCTAAACTGGGGCTGCTCATTAGAATCCCCGGAAGAGCTTTTTTAAAAAAAGGGACACTAGGACCTGTCTCAGACCTACTAAATCAGAATCTTCACAGGAGGCCTGGGTGCAAATGCTTTTCGAGGTCACTAGTGTCTGCGGTGTGCATCCGATGGCTCCACCGCCAGGGAAGGTGGTAAAGCCGGCACCGTGCTGGTCCCTCTGGATCTGTGTTTTGCAAGATCAGACCCTTTAGGAAAAGTCTTATATTCATTCCTTTATGCACGGAACTTTGGTTAGAGTAGTTTTTTTTTTTTTTTAGATGGAGTCTCGCTCTGTCTCCCAGGCTGGAGTTCAGGGGCGCGATCTCAGCTCACTGCAACCTCCACCTCCCAGGTTCAAGCAATTCTCCTGCCTCAGTCTTCCGAGTAGTTGGGATTACAGGCACACCCTACCATGCCCAGCTAATTTTTGTAATTTTAGTAGAGATGGGGTTTCACCATGTTGGCCAGGATGGTCTTGATCTCCTGATCTCATGATCTGCCCGCCTCGGCCTCCCAAAGTGCTGGGATTACAGATGTGAGGCACCGCACCTGGCTAGAGCAGTTCTTAGCTGGCCACCTCATTCAATTGATTGGACAATTTTGTGAATATGTGGAAATGTGGGTTTTTCTGAGAAGTGAGCCTTTCAGATCAGATTCTTAAAGATCTTGATACCCAACCCCCACCCCCTAAAGTCTAAGAACTCCCTAATTTGTGTATGGTGCTGAAACCAAGGTCACAAGATCAATCGACCATGTGCTAAGAAAGTTCCTGTACTCTGGTCTCGGACATCATCATCTCAACCATCCGTGCAGTCCCAGGCCAAACAGTGACCAATGCAGCCTGCCACACATGGCTGGGACCCATGGCGACATGCGCTCTGGTGCCTGCAATCACTCAGGTGGGCCCTCTTTGCTTTGGGGGTTAGGAAGGGATTTTAAAAAATAATTTTGGCCATAAGCACTCCCCAGTTTTAAAAAGCAGCACAGCATCATGCACAGGTACACAGACAGCACGGGCTCACGCGACACATCACGAACGGGAATGCAAAACGAAAGGAAAAAAGAAGGCTCTGGGAATGATTCAAATGGGCCGTGGGAGGAAATTCACCTGCTGAGGGAGCGTTGGCACCAAGGAGAGTTGGGTGATGGTCAGGGTGGATCTCCTTCCCTTAATACCCTCTGCCCCATGCACGGGCATGCACACACCCTCTCACGTCCAGTGAGTGACACCATCCATAGCAGATCGCCATAGCCACTGGCCAGTGGGCTGGAAGTCTCCCCCACTCACTCTGTCCCCAACCACCCTCAGAGGGAGGGGTGGGCATGGTGTTCAGGGTTGGCAAAATAATCAGAATGAGAAATACACACAACGTACCCTTTACTCTCACCGAGATCGTGTGCCGGATGCTGCCCATCTTGTTGGAGGCCAGGCAGAAATATTCCCCGGAGTCTTCCTCAGAGACATTGGTGATACGCAGGGCCTTATTAAAGTTCTCAAACTTGGCCTTGTCAGATGGGAGGTCCCCACCTTTCTTGTACCATGCGATGTCTGGTGTTGGGCTAGGAGAGGCGCCAAGCAGGAAACAAAGAAGTTATCACTAAACATGGCCCTTCTCCTCTTCTATAGAGCTGGGGACACCCAGGTGGCCTAAAAGTATACTTGGGCCCAGGGGATGCATGTCCTCTAAGAGCTGATCTTTCCTGTACAGAGGAGGATGCTCAGCCACAGAGAACCTGAAGGTTTAGCTAACGTCCCGCGAGATTCTAACGCATATACGGGATGCCTAATCACCTTTCCTCATTATCCAAAACAGAGATGGCCAGAATGGGATGGAGATGACTATGGTTTGCAACACCCTGCTCACTAGGGCCTGTTTGCTTCTCTTTACGCTGTGCTACTGGTATGCACTAAATGTGGCATTAACAAGATCATGAACAAGCTCCCATCCCCATCCTCCTGGAGGGTGGCTAGAAGAGGGGCTGCAAACTGCACATACACCCCGGAGGCGATGCATTCCAGCAGGAGGTCCATGCCACGAAGCACCATCTGGCTGCTCGCAGTGCCCTGGGGATACATGAAGCTGGGTGTTCTTTCTGCAACTCCTCGGGCTGAAACAGGAGAGAACAAACTTCTGTGAGCCTCCTTCCAGAAGGCAGACCCCGCTAGGCCAATGCTGTCAGGCTAGAAAGAAATGGCATCACCGCCCCTGCCGGATCCTCCCAGCTGAAACCACCCCAAGGACTTGGGCCTCATTAAGTGAGGTGTGTTAGGAAGCTCAGGGCTCCTTAGCCCCACCAGCATGAGGGAGAGGAGCTCTAGGTTCTGAAAGGATCTGCCTGGAGGAGCCCAGCTTCCCTCAGGTTCAGGGAATCTCCCCTTCCCTGAAACGGGGAGGGGCTGTCTGAGCAGTGCGAGATCTACTCCCGAGCAGCTTGTGTTGGGATCCCAGAGGCCACTGTGTGGCCCCCAGAGCAGGCCATCTCAGCAGCGGTCCTTCTCCCCAGGCAGGGATCTGGAAGCAGAGAAGGCATGTACTGGGGCCACAGGACAGACAACCTGCTCTTTGGGACCCTGAAAACAAGGTGCTGGGATGGAGTCACAAAGCCTGCACAAACAATCAGAAATGCAGGGGGAGTTATTAATGGCTTAGCAAAGACATGGAGAGAATTAATGAGCAGAGATGACAGGAAATCACTCTGGGGCCAAGACCATTCTGCCTCCTCACTAATGACTTGGGAAGACGGCTAGGGAGGGAAATAGTAATTACACGTGAGTTGCTTGGGGAGCGGGTGAGAGAAAAGTGGCTGCCAAGTTGGAGGAGGTGATCTATAATTCAACTAGGCCGGAACAGTCATGGGTCTGAAATCAATGAGATTCATACTGGTCTTGAAGGCCAGGTGGCTCGCAGAGATTGGCATTTTCAGGATGGTTGTTTCTCTGTAGAAGGGTTGTGCCAGCATGGATCCACCCATGACAGAGTGAATCCCACCTTCCCCGAGCCTCACCTCTTCCCCCAGAGCTCTTCGTATAGCTCTAGGGGAATGGGTAAGATGGAAGGGAAAAGAATAAGAATTTTCCATCCGGAAACCCCAAGGCAAAAGGGAAACTGGAGGAAGTACGCCCTGGCCAAGGTGTACGATCATACACAAGAATGGCTAAAAACAAAAATAGAAGCTGAGTCCACCCATGGGTTTAACGGAGTCTTAGACTCAGCTGGACAAGGGAGAGGTGGAGGGAAGGCAGGGCTGCCAGGAGCTGGGAGGCCTCAGAGACGCCTGGGGTGAGGATGAAGACGGTTGTCCAGGGTTTAATGGGTGAATCAGTGCTGGTAGAGTGAGGACAGAGTGCGGGGGCACTTTATCCCCATGTAACTGGTGCTTCCTAAAGGAGCTTGCTGGGTTCGCTGGGGCCTGGCTGCACCAGTGGGGCTCCTGTTCTGGGGCACTCAACTCTCTCCCTTGGTACCAGTGGAGTGCAATTCATAGAGTTTGCTTCTATTTTATCTTTTTGTCAAAAGAAGAAAGGATGAAACATGTGCAGAGGGTAACTAGGCTGATGGTATAATACACAGTATACAGCAAATGCTCAACAAAGGTTTATGAGGGGAATGGATTGAAGGGGAAGAAGAGAACAAAAAATAAGGCAGCAATTTAACTCATATTATTTCTCTTTCTGTAGATGCCTCATCTGTCCCACCAGCACACACATTACAATAGTGACTACTGAAGGGGTTAATCCATTATGTGGTTAATTGGTTATCATCTATATCTATAACTCTTGTAGCATCCAATTCTCAGTACCAAGGAAGCCTGACACCAACAGCTTCCTCCCGCCCACCGTCACGGAATCACCAAAACAACCAAGACACAGGGGCACTATGAGGAAAGGAGATTCTAGGGCAGAAGGCTCTGTTGTCAGGTTGGTGAATCCGTCGAGAGCTGGGAACCCTGGGATTATGTGGAAGAGATCCCAGCTCAGTCATCATACTCCTTCCACACCGGGACGAAATCTGCAGAAACCAATCTGTGACCCTATGGACATTTAATTTACACCATAACATGTGACACCACGAGCACACACAACCCAGCAAAGCAATAATGACGGGAAGGAGGAAAATTTAGCACAGAGTCCCGCTGTGGGTGCCTTGACATGCTGTAACTGTCACTATAAAAAGGTTATAGCAATATTGCGTTTGTAGGATGTGGGCTAGCAACAATAGAATTATCCTAAAGAAAGAGAAGCTACTGGAAAAAAGCCAAAGTTCAAAAAAAGGGAAGAGCATCCTAAAAGCCAGAGGTCATAATCAGGGCCATCATTCAGTGAACGTTTGCTAGGGACCATGCACTGTGCTGACAGCTCCAACCACACCACCATTTATGCTTAATCCTCACAGCAAACCTGGAGGGTTGTATCCCCATTTTCAGCAGAGGCAACTGAGGCTCAGTGAAGTCAACAGACTTGCCCAAGGTTATAAGTTAGTTATGTTTTTGATTACGTGCCATTTAGCACCAAAAACTTGTGCTTTCCACCCACTCTACATTGCCTCTCTGTCTAAAGATGGGCATCCCACTTGTTCCTACTTCTGACAGTCAGCTTCAGGAATATCTTTCTTATTCAAACCAAAGAAAACTCAAGGGCAAAAGAGGTAAAGGAGAAAGATATTTTTGCCTTGGTGAGGTGCTCTGGTGAAACTCTTCCACTATGTTTTACTATTCTCACTATCTCAGCTAAGATCCCATCTCTCCTCAGTGGCTATAAAAAACTCAGGCCCAAGGTGGAGAAAAAGAAGCTGAGGAGGGAATTCAGCAGCTCTGAAGGCACCTCAGCTGGATTCTTAAAGGCATGGAAACTTGAAGAAGATTTGGGGGACACGATATCATTAAGGAATGAGATGGATGGCCCTAAAGGAAAGGTTATGAAGAAATACAGTCAATTGCAGCAGGAGGAACTCATATGAAAATTTAGGAAGGATAATATAGCTGGTGGCTTTGAGAGCCACTGTTCTCAAAGAGGGTGCCTAATTTCCTTCCCTGCAGAAGTAGAGACAGGAAAACTCTAAGACAACAGTGATTACTAGATGAAACTCTAAATGGTGGCAGATGACTGTCTCATCTTATCATGGGACACCCTCTTTCATCATGGAGGCAGGGGTCCCTGGAGAGTATTAGTTATTCGCCCTGATCTTCAGAGTGGGGTCTGCCCTAATGTCTGATCAAACTCAGAGTTCATACGCTAAAGCTCATATCTGTGTGGATTCAGGAAGAGCTTCCCTCACAGGCCCATTTGACTTCTTGCCCAGGGACAGCCAGTCCTCTCCTGCTCTCGTAAGCTGTGGCTCAGAGTGGGCTCATGGGTTTCTGGGGGAATATGGTCAGCGAGCAGACAACAGATGACAATGCCTTGATCATGCTGGCCTTAAAGGTCCAATGAAAAATGCCTCTTGATCATCTCTTTGGAGGAAACACCAAGACTGCTGACAATCTTACTTGCCCCCCTCTGTCAAGTGCTATGTGTTAACAGGACAAGATAGTTCAATGAATCAGACGTATCTGAGGACCTCTGCCAAAAACAGCTTTTAGGAGCATCTGGATCCTACATCCAGACCACTTTGCTGCTTTTGATTCTCAGAATTGAGAACCAGAGACTCATGGGGCCAGATTCTTGGCATCTCATCCACCTCTCTCACTCTAGGAATGGCTGACCAAACAACCCCAGAAGATAGGAAAAACTCTTTGTCTAGTAATATTTGATACCTTTCAGTGCCAGGAAATTTCTCCTGTAAGTCTAACCCAAATCCCATATGCCGTAGTTGGAACTTTTCTTCTTATGTAGTTCTCAGCATAGCTGAGGATCTGAACAGCTTTTGTCTCTCTGGTCTGCCCTACAATTTCTCCCTCTATGGTACTTTCTTCCTATAATTGCGCCTGCTTTTCTCCCCCTTGGCTTCTCTTTAAGTTCTCTGTGTCCTTCTTAATTTCAGAAACATAGAACAACTATCCAGGATACAGTCAACACTAAACCATTCCCTTTAAAACCAATAATGGGTAACATTTGTTAAGTATCGAGAATGTGCCCAACACATACTAGGAACCATAAGCACATTATCCTGTTTAATCTTCACAACAATCCTGTGAGACAGGTAATACATCCATTTGGCAGATGAGAACATTAAAGTTCTGAGACTAAATGACTTACCCAGCATCACTCAATGGTATGTCCCGGACCTTGGATTTAATTCAAGGCAGTCTACCTCAGAGCACACACTCTTAACCACCTCCTTAATCTCCTCACCTGGGTGAACCCTAAGTGGTAAGTTACAATCTCAGACCAGATTCTCCTGCCACTCAGCAGGTCAGGGGGCACCTGGCAACGTTCAGAGGATACCAATCCACTCTAGAAATCACTAAAACAAAATAGAAGTATGGGGTAGCCCTCCTGCTACAAAAGGGACATGCCATATTTCAGAGCCAAACAGATGCACTGGGCACTTTTCACCAAGTCTCTCTGTCCAGATGCCTGCACTCCAGAAAGAAGTCATCCTCCTTCCTTCCTTTTCCCTTTGATATCTTGCTAGAAGCATCAGCCTAGCTGCCTTGTGTTCAAAATATGTCTCCCTTTGACTTTATATCCTTTCCAGCAGCTTCATACTTGGGTCAACTCCATCCTACCCTAGATTGAGGACAAGGGGTCAATCTCCACATAAACTCTTGTAAGCTTTGCTTGTTTCCTAGTACTGGATGGGTCTCATAACTCCCACTCATTCTCGTGCAAGAATAGTTTCATCAACGGTCACAAACTGGTTTAGGTGACCAAAATCACTCGAACTTATTCCACTGATGAAACAACTCTATGCGTATGTTGCCTGCATGACTTATCTTACATAAAGTGAAGAACTTAGACCAGATGGTCTCTAAGGGACCTTCTGGCTCTGATACACTCTGGCTTACAGAATACTTCCTATAACAGATTACCTGGAATCTAATTTAGAACAAGGTCCATTCCATACCAGGGCTCTGGGGCTCTTAACACAATAGTGGATGGCCCCATTATCTTGAAAACAAACAATGCTTAGAATCCAACAAAGGTCCCCTGATTCCTTGGGTAGTAAATCTCTTTGGCAGGATCTCAGTGTGGTTCTAGCTGCTTGGTGCCAAGTTAAAGCCTTTGCCTCTCTCCCTGACTCCCGCTCCCTCATCCCATCCCCTACTCCAGTCACTCATCATCCTTTATATTAGCACATCGCAGTGCAGACACTTCCTATCTGTTTCAGCCCACAGTGATGTCCCTTGGAGACCTGCAGCCTCAGCTTCTGAGGCATAACTAATGATGGGGGCCAGCTGCCTCACCAGAGCCAGCAAATGATGGTACCTCTGGCTGCTCAGGGAAAATAACACATATTTGAGCCATGGTGAGGGGTAACTCAGGTGTGGAAACAGCCAATTACCTTATTAATCAGACTGAGCAACCAGCTGTGTGATGAGTTAGAACCATGCCTCACTGTAATTGTTCCACATCTCGCAAGTGTGGACTGGTGGGCAGTGGATTTGCATACACTACCAGAGGAGGGGAGAGGCCCAGGTGAGAGGGTACAGTGGATGGTTTCACCTCATTTATACTCATCTTGAAAGAGAACTCAGAGCTGGGCTCTTACTCCTATTGCCCAGATGGATTTTAAAGAGACATGGGACCTTGCTGTGAAATGGTACTCCCAGTAACTAAGGTGAGATTACAACGCAGGCAATTCCTATCTAGACACATAAGAGTTAACTGAACATACTAACAAGCTTTCTGTGTTCTTTCAACTACCAATAGGAACCAGACTTCCTGTTTCCTCTTCACTATGGAACTCACCTATTCTAAGATATTCTCCATCCGTCCATCCCTGATTCCTAAGCTTCTACTTTTCAGTAAAAGTTTCTGCTTTTCAAGAAGTTTTTTTGAAGTCCTACCCTGGTTTGAACAACTTGTTGAGAATTCAGCAACTTCAGGCATGCCTGTTAGAGGAGACCACACCACCAGGTGGGCCACCTCAAACCCCCACACTGCCTCCTGGCAGGCAGCCTTCTGGAGGTGTCACCTTGGCACCCTGGCTGGGCCAGCTGCCACCCAGCGGGAGTTAATGACGTGGTATCAGTCAAGTTAGGCAAACTGGGGTTAGCACAGGCAAGGTTACTCCCAAGGTTACCGCTGCGACTCACCACTGTACATGTCAGGGTGGTTTCTTAAGGACGAGTCATTATAAGGGTGGTCTGTAATAAACAAAAGAGGGTGAGCAAACAGGAGGCCACGGAGAAGTCACAGAGGCATAAACGGGGAGAGAAAAAACAAATGCAAAGCCACAAAAACAACCGAGGAGGGCAGCAGTGGTCTTTTGCAAAGGAAAGACACGGCATATTTGGAAAGGCAACACGCTCAGTGAAGAACAAGCAACACAAAACAGCCCACAAAAGGAGAAAAAAAAAAAGGTTAAATCCTGCAAAAGAAGGCAATAATAAAATAATGTTTTTTTTTAAATTAAAGAAATTAGGTTTGAACTTTAATTATTTGGTCCTGCTATATTTTCAAACAAATGAGAGAAGGATTAGTGGTGTCCTGTAGCCGTCTTTTGAACAACTCCTTCTTATCAAAATCCTCAGTTCCCAGGACTCTGGGTCAGGCCAGCTCTTGGAGCAGCTAAAGAGAAAGGAGTGTTAGTGAGCTCCGGGGAAGAGCAAAGTCCTGCCTGGGCAGAGGCTAAGCTGCAGGGGGTTGGCGGTAAATGGGAGGAGGTCATTGACCAAAAGAGTGGGGCCAAGGGGCCCTGGCCACACCCAGCAACATGTGTCACTGGAGTCTGACCAGGTGGGTACCACTATGATCTTGGAGATGTCTCTGTTGGCAGAAAGCCCTCCTTGTAAGAGGATGCTGGGAGTGGTTCAGTGAGGTGGGGAGAGCATCCCTGAGGTTCAGGCTTTAGAATTTAGAAATGGAGCTTGGGACAGGAGAAAGTGCAAGCTGTGAGTTCTACACTTCAGACTAGGAAAGTCCTGCTGAACATTCTGGAGGTTCGAAGCTCTCTAGACTATGCAGGATTGAAGACATTCCTTATGGAGCAAGATCAGTAGCTTCAGTTCCAATGTTAGGTAATTCAAACTTGTGGCATTTACTCCTTAGTGAGAAAGACATTTCAGAAGAGGACGCATCATCACGCCAGTGGCCTAAAGGAGCTTTTCCCTCTCTACCTCCGGTCCCTCCCAGCGACTGGGTCCAAACTGTGACAGTACTAAAAGGGGGTGGGGTGCAGCTGACTGGAAGCCAAGCAGATGGCCCTGAGGAGCTCAGAACACGATCCAACTGCCTGAGGGACAACAGGGGCTCTGCCAAAACATTTGCATATTTGACGACAGATCCAATCCCATTACAACGAGTTGCAAGAGGTATGAGAGTCCTTTTCTGGGACTGGCATTGCATTGCATCCCAAATCTGCTTACCACCTGGTAGGAAGATTTTCATTATTCAAAACTCTCTCTTAAGATGGGGTTTGTTATAAAGACCCAGCCTGTTTGGGAAGTCTGCTTGGATCCATCTGGAGCTAAAGGCAGGAACTAATCCACAATGCAACGAAGAGATGGGCTGGCCCAAGGGCAGGTTGGGGCTGTAGCTGGTCTCGGGAGGCAACTCTGTTCCTCCCCTGGGGGTGGACGGTGGCAAACACAGATGACACAGCCCTTCCTTCATGCTCCCATGTCACCAGGTGAAATGCAACCTCTCTCTCTCCAGAGAAGTAGCCCACCCCCAGAACTGACCTCACGGTTTGTGAATTCTGGAGCACATGTGAGAAATTCAGGGAAACTTATTTGACTGCTCCAAGAAGGTCATTTAGACATCAGGGGGAAGAAGAGGTGTACTCTGGTGTCTGCCTCAGGGAGGACCCTCCTCGCTTACCACAGTTGCCTCTTACTGCATCAGGAGGCACCCAGCACCTGTTACAGCATGGGCAAAGTGGGATGGGCCCAGCTTTGTAGCCCAACTCCACTGCTTATCTTTGACTGCATCCCAGGTTTTAAAAATGATTTCAGATTACCCAGTATTTTGCATTACATACCATTGTCAACTTCCTTCAATGCAGGTAATAAAAATGGGACATGATAAGATTTATTTCTTCCCAAATGGGCAAACTGTGACAGGAGCGCCTGGTGAGAATAGGGCCTTTGAAGCGGCCCCTGCCTGACTGCTTTGCCTCCAACCCCAGACCTGGTTCTGAAGGTACAAGAGAAAGCCTGTGTCCTCTCCAGACAGGAAAGTAGAGAGAGCACCACTGTGCTATTTTAAGCAACTGTGCCCAATTCTGGGCTGGCTCAGATGCCCAGAACTTGCTCCTAGCCAGAGCTGCCCCTGGGAGAACTCCAGGAAGCTGATGGGGCTCTGTTCCAATCACCTAGGGGGTTTCTCGCCATTCAGAGGAAAGAGTTTTCAGTGGAATAGAGGACCCAGAAATGAAGCATTAACAAACATTCCTTACTTTTTCTGGTAGAGAAAAGAGTGTTTCTGGAAAGTCCAACTTCAACATGTTGGTTAAATCTCTAACTGCAGAGGAAGTTAGTTAATTCTACAGAGGAAGACTCTTCACCACCTCAGTCTCTTGGCCACTGCTCTACTCTGAGTGACAGTGATGGGCTCTGCCCAGGATGGCAGAAGGTCAGCTGACTCAGTTCCAAAAGCAGCAGGCTGACTTCCAGCATCATCCGGGCAGGGAGAGAGGGGCCCTGGCGGTGATGCTGATGGCTGTCCCGTCTCAGCTCAGCGAGCATCTTATCTTGTTATTGACATCCCTGCTCCTCCCCTTGCCAATGCTGTTAGTCCTGTCCTGACTGCTGAGGCCACTTCGAGGTCCTGGGCAGACCACACTGTCCTCCCCAGCCCAGCCAGTTGGCAGGACCAAAGAGACACTGCAGACAAACCAACTTTCTCCTCCAAGGGGTCTCCCTGGGCTTGGGTCAGGACTGAGAAAGCCAGGGACAGGGGAGCAAGCAGAGTGAAGCCAGGTCACCCTGCCAGTAACGCGAGGGGCTTGCTGCAGGTGTTAGGCAACCCTGCCGGCTACCACCTTTGGCAGCCCAGCACCAACGCAGATCAGTGCGTGGGGACACCGCAGAGGCAGGAGGCGGTGATTAGAGGGAGGCAGAATGGAGTTCCAAGACAGAACAGAGAGAGGGAAAAGAAGAAAGAACAAGAAAGAGGGAGGAGAAATAAAGAAGGAAGTGAAAAAGAAAAAGGAAGAAAATGAAAAGGTGAAAGAAAGAAAGAAAGAAAAAAAACCATGAGAAGGGGAAGAAAAAAGGAAGCTGCTTCCTTTTGGATCCACCTCTGTGCCATGGTGAAAATGGAGCATGGGGCTGTGTCAGCTCTCAGGACCACCTGCCTCCATTATCAGCAGGGACGGGGAGGAAGAAACAGAATGCTAATGGTCACACCCCCTACCTGTCCAGAATGAGAAGTGATATCGCCCGAACCTCTCCCGACCCACATCCACCCGGGGAGCCATTGTCCACCACCTCTGCAGGGGCTCCAGGAAGCCAGGGTCAGCCTATTTTCTCTGACCTTTGCAAACTGCCAGCACCCACATGGTGATCTCTACTGGCCTCCCCAACAATCCTCACTGTCCAGAGCATCAAAAACAACACCCACAGCATGAGCCAGACTAAGGTCTATTCTTTGGGGGGCTCCTTTATGGAAGACGTGTTACAAATCCATGGTGTGCAGCAACATAGAGAACTTCCAACGTCCTGAGTGGGCTGAGACTTTGCAGCAAAAGCTCTAGGCTGCTTTGTCCTTGCCAAGAAGAACATTTCTGACTAAGCTTCTCTCTCTCCTCAAGGGAGAGCCACCAACGCTATAATGGGTCAGGAAATGCTGATTTGCTTTTGTACCAGTCAAACAGAATCAGGGAATAGAAATGAAAACAAATAAAACGAAAACATAAGCCTGCAACTTACAAACATAGCAATTCCATATGGTTCAGCATATACGTATTACAGAATCAAATACAATTTATTTTGGTGTCTCCACTAATTTTCATATTTTCTGCTATTTCTTGTAGAAATAAAGATACCCAAGCAATGAGAAGAAATAAAAGAAATAATCAAGCTGGGTCCGGAGAGGGGTTCTAGATGCCCACTGGAAGCAGTGGTTCTCAGACTCTGAGGTGCACTTGAATTACCTGGAGGGCTCATAAAGAACAAAGAGGCTTAGGGCTGTTGAGGTGCAATAGGCTGGTTCTGGGTACGCTGCCAAGTTCTAAGGTGATTCTGATTCCCACCAGAATTTAAGAAGAATTGACTTAGGGTAGGACCAAGTTTAACTCAAGGTTTCACAATCAAGAGAGATCATTTAAGAGCAGCTGAAGTGGCTCAGGCACCATGAGTTGAAAGGATTTCTAGGTCAGCCTCAAGGAGAAGTCTCCCCCTAGACTCAGGTACCTAGGGCTGGGTGGGGTCAGTGGGCTTCTTTCCCTGGCCCACAGCCCCCGGGCAGGGGCCTGCACTTACTGGTGAGGACCTTGAGGGTGAAAGGGTTCTTCTGCTGGATGGTGTGGGTGAAGTGGAAGCGGGCGTTGCAACTGTAGTCGGTCTGCATGTCCTGCAGCATCACGTTGGAGAAGTACAGGTCTCCATTATGGCCCTGAGAGACACGTTTGTCTTGGGTGATGGGCTCCATGGCTATAAGAAAACAGAGGTACAGCAGCAGGTTAGTAGTAATAACAGTAATCATCACCACTGTAGTCCTGGCGACAGAATACTTTACAGAGGGTCAGGTGGCGACCAGGAGCTTGACATCACTTGGTCTAGTCCTCTCAACTCTGAAGTATGGCTTATTCCCATTTTACAGATCAGAAAGCAGAGGATGTAATACGTTCAGCATTGCAAAGGCAGAGAGGAGAGCAGGAGTTTAGACGTAGACCTGTCTGCCCACCATGTCCATGCTCTGTGGCCACACTTTTCTCTCTCCTATTCACGCCACAAAAGATCTCACTGGCTGTGGGGCCAGCAGAAGGAACACAAGCCTTCAGGTGTTCCCCAAGGCTCAAATTCTCAAGCTAGCAGCGAGAGCACTTTGAGGCCAGGGACCATGATCTGTTCATCTTATGCCCCAGCACCTGTCTTAGGACTC
>NW_012104031.1:1263482-1263800 GCF_000951045.1 Mandrillus leucophaeus
CAGGCTCTGAAATTGAGGCAATAATTAATAGCCTACCAACCAAAAAAAGTTCAGGACCAGACGGATTCACAGCTGAATTCTACCAGAGGTACAAGGAGGAGCTGGTACCATTTCTTCTGAAACTATTCCAATCAGTGGAAAAAGAAGGAATCCTTCCTAACTCATTTTATGAGCCAACATCATCCTGATACCAAAGCCTGGCAGAGACATAACAAAAAAAGAGAACTTTAGACAAATATCCCTGATGAACATCGATGCAAAAATCCTCAATAAAATACTGGCAAACCGAATCCAGCAGCACATCAAAAAGCTTATCCA
>NW_012104031.1:1264836-1265428 GCF_000951045.1 Mandrillus leucophaeus
CTTTAAAGTTCATATGGAACCAAAAAAGAGCCCACATTGCCAAGACAATCCCAAGCCAAAAGAACAAAGCTGTAGGCATCATGCTACCTGACTTCAAACTATACTACAAGGCTACGGTAACCAAAACAGCATGGTACTGGTACCAAAACAGAGATACAGACCAACAGAACAGAACAGAGCCTTCAGAAATAATACCACACATCTACAACCATCTGATCTTTGACAAACCTGACAAAAACAAGAAATGGGGAAAGGATTCCCTATTTAATAAATGGTGCTGGGAAAATTGTCTAGCCATAATTAGAAAGCTGAAACTAGATCCCTTCCTTACACCTTATACAAAAATTAATTCAAGATGAATTAGAGACTTAAATGTTAGACCCAAAACCATAAAAACCCTAGAAGAAAACCTAGGCAATACCATTCAGGACATAGGTATGGGCAAGGACTTCATATCTAAAACACCAAAAGCAATGGCAACAAAAGTCAAATTTGACAAACTAAAGAGCTTCTGCACAGCAAAAGAAACTACCATCAGAGTGAACAGGCAACCTACAGAATGGGAGAACATTTCTGCAATCTACTCATCTGA
>NW_012104031.1:1265478-1268048 GCF_000951045.1 Mandrillus leucophaeus
CAGAACAGAGAGAGGGAAAAGAAGAAAGAACAAGAAAGAGGGAGGAGAAATAGAGAAGGAAGTGAAAAAGAAAAAGGAAGAAAATGAAAAGGTGAAAGAAAGAAAGAAAGAAAAAAAACCATGAGAAGGGGAAGAAAAAAGGAAGCTGCTTCCTTTTGGATCCACCTCTGTGCCATGGTGAAAATGGAGCATGGGGCTGTGTCAGCTCTCAGGACCACCTGCCTCCATCATCAGCAGGGACGGGGAGGAAGAAACAGAATGCTAATGGTCACACCCCCTACCTGTCCAGAATGAGAAGTGATATCGCCCGAACCTCTCCCGACCCACATCCACCCGGGGAGCCATTGTCCACCACCTCTGCAGGGGCTCCAGGAAGCCAGGGTCAGCCTATTTTCTCTGACCTTTGCAAACTGCCAGCACCCACATGGTGATCTCTACTGGCCTCCCCAACAATCCTCACTGTCCAGAGCATCAAAAACAACACCCACAGCATGAGCCAGACTAAGGTCTATTCTTTGGGGGGCTCCTTTATGGAAGACGTGTTACAAATCCATGGTGTGCAGCAACATAGAGAACTTCCAACGTCCTGAGTGGGCTGAGACTTTGCAGCAAAAGCTCTAGGCTGCTTTGTCCTTGCCAAGAAGAACATTTCTGACTAAGCTTCTCTCTCTCCTCAAGGGAGAGCCACCAACGCTATAATGGGTCAGGAAATGCTGATTTGCTTTTGTACCAGTCAAACAGAATCAGGGAATAGAAATGAAAACAAATAAAACGAAAACATAAGCCTGCAACTTACAAACATAGCAATTCCATATGGTTCAGCATATACGTATTACAGAATCAAATACAATTTATTTTGGTGTCTCCACTAATTTTCATATTTTCTGCTATTTCTTGTAGAAATAAAGATACCCAAGCAATGAGAAGAAATAAAAGAAATAATCAAGCTGGGTCCGGAGAGGGGTTCTAGATGCCCACTGGAAGCAGTGGTTCTCAGACTCTGAGGTGCACTTGAATTACCTGGAGGGCTCATAAAGAACAAAGAGGCTTAGGGCTGTTGAGGTGCAATAGGCTGGTTCTGGGTACGCTGCCAAGTTCTAAGGTGATTCTGATTCCCACCAGAATTTAAGAAGAATTGACTTAGGGTAGGACCAAGTTTAACTCAAGGTTTCACAATCAAGAGAGATCATTTAAGAGCAGCTGAAGTGGCTCAGGCACCATGAGTTGAAAGGATTTCTAGGTCAGCCTCAAGGAGAAGTCTCCCCCTAGACTCAGGTACCTAGGGCTGGGTGGGGTCAGTGGGCTTCTTTCCCTGGCCCACAGCCCCCGGGCAGGGGCCTGCACTTACTGGTGAGGACCTTGAGGGTGAAAGGGTTCTTCTGCTGGATGGTGTGGGTGAAGTGGAAGCGGGCGTTGCAACTGTAGTCGGTCTGCATGTCCTGCAGCATCACGTTGGAGAAGTACAGGTCTCCATTATGGCCCTGAGAGACACGTTTGTCTTGGGTGATGGGCTCCATGGCTATAAGAAAACAGAGGTACAGCAGCAGGTTAGTAGTAATAACAGTAATCATCACCACTGTAGTCCTGGCGACAGAATACTTTACAGAGGGTCAGGTGGCGACCAGGAGCTTGACATCACTTGGTCTAGTCCTCTCAACTCTGAAGTATGGCTTATTCCCATTTTACAGATCAGAAAGCAGAGGATGTAATACGTTCAGCATTGCAAAGGCAGAGAGGAGAGCAGGAGTTTAGACGTAGACCTGTCTGCCCACCATGTCCATGCTCTGTGGCCACACTTTTCTCTCTCCTATTCACGCCACAAAAGATCTCACTGGCTGTGGGGCCAGCAGAAGGAACACAAGCCTTCAGGTGTTCCCCAAGGCTCAAATTCTCAAGCTAGCAGCGAGAGCACTTTGAGGCCAGGGACCATGATCTGTTCATCTTATGCCCCAGCACCTGTCTTAGGACTCAGCATATAGGAGGCACTCAACTGTCTGCTGAATTAAATGAAATTGAACTTGGCCTTGCTGTATTTAGTAAAAATGTAAACATCAATTATAATGTATACCTTTGTTTTTTATCCCTAAGAAGAAAACACTACTGTGGCACCAAGATGGCTGAATAGGAACAGCTCCAGCCTCCAGCTCCCAGCGTGAGCGACACAGAAGACGGGTGATTTCTGCATTTCCAACTGAGATACCGGGTTCATCTCATGGGGGTGTGTCGGACAGTGGGTGCAGCCCAACGAGCGAGAGCTGAAGCAGGGCGAGGCATCGCCTCACCCGGGAAGCGCAAGGGGGAAGGGAATTCCCTTTCCTAGCCAAGGGAAACTGTGACACACAACACCTGGAAAATCGGGTCACTCCCACCCTAATACTGTGCTTTACCAAGGGTCTTAGCAAATGGCACACCAGGAGATTATATCCCATGCCTGGCTCGGAGGGTCCCATGCCCACGGAGCCTCCCTCATTGCTAGGACAGTAGTCTGAGATCTAACTGCAAGGCAGCAGTGAGGCTGGGGGAGGGGTGCCCACCATTGCTGATGCTTAAGGAGGTAAACAAAGTGGCCG
>NW_012104031.1:1268098-1271303 GCF_000951045.1 Mandrillus leucophaeus
GGGTGCAGCACACCAACATGGCACATATATACATATGTAACAAACCTGCATGTTATACACATGTACCCTAGAACATAAAGTGTAATAATAAAAAAAAGGTTCATACAAAAAAAAAGAAGAAAGCACTACTGATTATAACTGTAAGATATATACTAATCAACGATGTACGTCATCAGTTTTAAGAGGCCTTTCAATTTTAGAGGTGTTAAAATATGAAAATGTCTGATTAATGATATCATTGGAGTGGCTGAAAATGTTGACTATATTTTTTTTTTCAAGTGCTATATCTGATGTAAACCCAAAAGACCAGGTTTCCAGGCTGTTAGGTTTGTTAGAATATACCTAAAGCTGACTACTCACAGCTATCTCCTTTCTATCCCCACAATTGTTTTTTAAGTCACCATTTCTTAAAGCACAAGGTTAACGAAGCCACCTTCCCCACAATGGGCTGGTCAGCTCTTCTAACCATTCCTGATTTACTGTAGGCCTACTATGTGCCAGGCACTGTGCTAGGTGCTGGTGAAAGATGAGCAAGACTGTTACTGCTCTCAAATAACTTCCAGTTTAGTAGAAGAGGCAGCAGATAAATAAACAATTGCAATGCACCATGGTGAGCAGAACACACCAGTTAGAAGGGGATGAACTGCAGAAACGAACCCAGTGCATTCTAGGGGGTCCTAAGCTGGGCCTTAAAGGCTGCATATCTTATACCAGCAGAAAAGAGAGAGGAGCTGAGGTTTCTAAGGAGCTGGAAGAGTGTGTGCTAAAGGCTAAGAGTACACAGTCCACTCAGTGGTGTAGGGCGATAAGGTGGGAGAAGGGCTGCAGAGGCAGAGGGCCAGATCTGGAATGGGACTGGGTGCCAGGGAAAGGGATTCTGGGCCATTATTTTGAGGTGATGGAGCAGCCAATGAAGGGCTTAAGCAGATGAATGAAACTATCAATTAACTATCACATTTTTAGAAAGACCAGGGAGGCCTGTATGGATAATTCTTGTTACCCAGGGAAAAACTGATGGTGGCTGGGGCAGGGGGGATGTCAGTGAGGACAGAAAGAAGACAAGGGTCTAAGATCTACTTGGGAGGCAGAGTAAACACCATTTGGTGGTGAATGTGATGTGGGAGAGATGAGAGAGGGGAGGTTGAACTGTGAATTAACAAATGAGGCCAGCAGCCTGTGGCCAGGCAGCCTTCCCCACAAATGTGCACTGTGATGGGGGAGGAGAGAGACAGTGATTGAGCACAAAGCCATCCTCAACCTGCAAAACAAATTACAATGCTGCCTCATCAACAGGGCAGCCTCTTTTCAAAGTAGGCTGCTAAGAATTCAGGGATGGATAGAAGGATGGATGACTGGCAGGTAGGCAGGTGGGAATATAGGTTGATGGATGGCTGGATAGATGGGAAAGGAGGGATGGAAGGAGGGGGAGAGGGGGCAAACAGGTAGGCAGAAAGAGGGAGGACAGGAAGCCAGAAAGACACACAGAGAGATAACAGCTTTCTATTTACCTTTATTAATGCTTCTCCTTTTATTTAAATTGAAAACATGGGAAGAAACTGAGGTCCGGAAAGGTTGAATGAGCCTCAGTCGAAAATTGAGCCAGAACAATCACTGAAAGATGTTACTCTGTCCCTGCTCCAGATACCTTATCTCCCCATCACTTCTTTATGAAAGGTTTCAATTCCCCATTCACCCTTCCTCCTACCAGAAGAGCGAATCAGAGTAAATCCAGAGCGGCCAATAATTGAAAGAGGTGGTTTAGTATCAACCGCTTTCAATTGGCCAATTGGAAAAACCATTTCTCATCTTCTCCCCTAATCCCTTCTGTCTTACTCTTCATTTTCATTATCATGTTACCAAGTGCATACTGTGTGTCTGGCCCTGTTTTAAGCACTTTGGACGTATTGACTCATTTATTCTTATAATAATCCTATTAGAGAAGCACTATGATTAGCTCTGTTTTTTTCCAGAAGAGGAAACTGAGGCCCAGAGATGTAAGCAATTTGCTCAAGATCACACAGCAGCCAGGCTAGAAAACAAGCCCCAGCAGCCTCTCTCTGCAGAGCCTGTGTTCTCAGCCCGGTTGCCACATTGCATCTGCTTCTCACAAATCAAGGTCTTCTAGCTCGGGTAAGCCCTTCCTCATTTAACACACCCACCCCGCTCCCTAAGGTTAAAATATAAACACCACACCAGGCCCCCAAGACTCACAGCTGCTCATCCAGAAGATGACCGGGGACGGAAGTCCAGGCGGGGGGTTGCACTGGAGCGTCAAAGGAGCACCCTCTTGGACCACGACAGGGTCTAGGTTTTCCTTCGGCCACAGAGGAGATTCTGGAGAGAAGTGGACAAAGAGGACAAAGTGAGGGTGATGGCTGGGCCCAGGGCAAGGAGCAGGGTCAGAGGCAGGCATGCAAAGAGAAGAAACAGAAAGGGCACCTGGATAAGGAGGGAGCAAGAGAAAGAGACAGGGCACGTAAGCCTACTCGAGGGGCTGCCCTTGAGAGGCAGGAGAAGGGAGGCATCTTCAAAGGCTCCCCTCCTTTCCCCTCTCCTGTGCCCACAGTGGCCAGTGAAATTGTTGCAGACAACAACTTCAAAAGGAAGCTTTGGGAGCTTCCTTTCCAAGGAATCGTTCTGAGCTGGGGAAGATGCACAGAGAACACCAAGGCATCTGCAGGCCAAGGGCAAGTGCAGCCCTTCTGGAATGACCTTCCACATCCCCCACTCTCCATTTACCCAGGAGCAGGGCATTTCAGCCCTGCCCCATGCTACTCACTAGACACCTGCAGGCGGATCCTATTGGACAGGGCTGTGCCAAATTTGTTGCGGGCGAAGCACTGATATTCCCCCTCATATTCCTCTGGCCGCCCGCCACTGCGGAAGTCAATCACCAGAGTCCCAGACCTCCTCCTCATGGACACCCGGGGGTCCTTGGCAATGTTGAAGAATCTGCTGTTTCGTGTCCAGTGGAAGCTGTGGAGAGTGGGGAGCAGGGGCAACCAAGACGAATGGGGTGGGCTCTGGGCTCCAGGCAGATCTCAGATCCCTAGTTCCTGACTCAGTACCAAAATTCCCTCTCGCAGCCCCATCGTGGCACCCCTATACCAACAGGTACCAGCCTGGCCGAGCAGAAGAACCATCTGGAGAGCTCAATAAAAAGCAAAGTCCCAGGTCCCACTCAGGTGACTCTCCAGGGCAGGGG
>NW_012104031.1:1271353-1274355 GCF_000951045.1 Mandrillus leucophaeus
CAGAGAGATAACAGCTTTCTATTTACCTTTATTAATGCTTCTCCTTTTATTTAAATTGAAAACATGGGAAGAAACTGAGGTCCGGAAAGGTTGAATGAGCCTCAGTCGAAAATTGAGCCAGAACAATCACTGAAAGATGTTACTCTGTCCCTGCTCCAGATACCTTATCTCCCCATCACTTCTTTATGAAAGGTTTCAATTCCCCATTCACCCTTCCTCCTACCAGAAGAGCGAATCAGAGTAAATCCAGACCGGCCAATAATTGAAAGAGGTGGTTTAGTATCAACCGCTTTCAATTGGCCAATTGGAAAAACCATTTCTCATCTTCTCCCCTAATCCCTTCTGTCTTACTCTTCATTTTCATTATCATGTTACCAAGTGCATACTGTGTGTCTGGCCCTGTTTTAAGCACTTTGGACGTATTGACTCATTTATTCTTATAATAATCCTATTAGAGAAGCACTATGATTAGCTCTGTTTTTTTCCAGAAGAGGAAACTGAGGCCCAGAGATGTAAGCAATTTGCTCAAGATCACACAGCAGCCAGGCTAGAAAACAAGCCCCAGCAGCCTCTCTCTGCAGAGCCTGTGTTCTCAGCCCGGTTGCCACATTGCATCTGCTTCTCACAAATCAAGGTCTTCTAGCTCGGGTAAGCCCTTCCTCATTTAACACACCCACCCCGCTCCCTAAGGTTAAAATATAAACACCACACCAGGCCCCCAAGACTCACAGCTGCTCATCCAGAAGATGACCGGGGACGGAAGTCCAGGCGGGGGGTTGCACTGGAGCGTCAAAGGAGCACCCTCTTGGACCACGACAGGGTCTAGGTTTTCCTTCGGCCACAGAGGAGATTCTGGAGAGAAGTGGACAAAGAGGACAAAGTGAGGGTGATGGCTGGGCCCAGGGCAAGGAGCAGGGTCAGAGGCAGGCATGCAAAGAGAAGAAACAGAAAGGGCACCTGGATAAGGAGGGAGCAAGAGAAAGAGACAGGGCACGTAAGCCTACTCGAGGGGCTGCCCTTGAGAGGCAGGAGAAGGGAGGCATCTTCAAAGGCTCCCCTCCTTTCCCCTCTCCTGTGCCCACAGTGGCCAGTGAAATTGTTGCAGACAACAACTTCAAAAGGAAGCTTTGGGAGCTTCCTTTCCAAGGAATCGTTCTGAGCTGGGGAAGATGCACAGAGAACACCAAGGCATCTGCAGGCCAAGGGCAAGTGCAGCCCTTCTGGAATGACCTTCCACATCCCCCACTCTCCATTTACCCAGGAGCAGGGCATTTCAGCCCTGCCCCATGCTACTCACTAGACACCTGCAGGCGGATCCTATTGGACAGGGCTGTGCCAAATTTGTTGCGGGCGAAGCACTGATATTCCCCCTCATATTCCTCTGGCCGCCCGCCACTGCGGAAGTCAATCACCAGAGTCCCAGACCTCCTCCTCATGGACACCCGGGGGTCCTTGGCAATGTTGAAGAATCTGCTGTTTCGTGTCCAGTGGAAGCTGTGGAGAGTGGGGAGCAGGGGCAACCAAGATGAATGGGGTGGGCTCTGGGCTCCAGGCAGATCTCAGATCCCTAGTTCCTGACTCAGTACCAAAATTCCCTCTCGCAGCCCCATCGTGGCACCCCTATACCAACAGGTACCAGCCTGGCCGAGCAGAAGAACCATCTGGAGAGCTCAATAAAAAGCAAAGTCCCAGGTCCCACTCAGGTGACTCTCCAGGGCAGGGGCCTGGCGTTAGTATTTCTACCCAGCTAAGACCGGGACTCGTGGCTCTAAGTGTTAGATACTCAAGTAGCTACTCGGGGGTTATGTTAAACACATCATCGAGGAGAGATTTTCATTTCTAGAATCTAGAGTCTGCTGCTTCTTCCACCCCAGGACATTTCCAACCTCCTACTAGCAAGGCAAACTTAAATTCATATTCCACCTAACCTAAACACATCAGGGAGCTGGCCCTGCTCCTCCTACCACCTTAATTTTACAATCCATTCTAAAGCCAAAGTGAATTGGCTTAGCTTATTTGTGCCCTGCTCAGTGAGTATAGATTACATAGCAGTGACCACGCCCTGTAGCCCAAGAGTGGCAGCTTTTAAAGAAATGGCAGCCTAGTAGAACTGAGCCCCTGCTGAAGAGCACTAGAATGGCCCCCTCTGCTCGTCCTGGGAGCTGCAGCCAGGGCTTCACATCCTCTGATGCCCACGATCTAACTTGTAAAAGAAGCAGGGAAAGCAGGAGCAGCTGGAACAGCAGGGGCTGCTCAGTGCCACAGGATCATTGTCCCTGCAAAGGAACCGCGGGGGGAAAAAACCAAACCTCAGAAGCAAGCAAGGTTACCACTACCCTGACTGACCCTTCAGGGTGACTCACACGGCCAGTGAGGGAGTCCCTGCTGGTTCCCAGGCTCACAGCTCTGGGTTCGAGACTGTCTTGTGTGAACCTGGGGGGCCAGAATAAAGCTGCTGCATACCCGGCAGCCTCTGCTTGGTCTCATGTCTCCTGCTGACAGACACAGTCTAGACGGGGTCCTGTCACATCTGGGTCTGAATCTTGCATGAGGCTCCTGAAGGGCTCAGTCTGTGGATGCTACTTTGAGGATGGGGATGGGGGCGGGTAATAACGTCTGCCATGTCTCCAATGCTTATCATTTGATAGAAATGAATCTGGCCTTGGGGGATCAGAAGCGTGAGTTTAAATCTGAGCTCTGCCCCTTTCAAGCTGGGTAACCTTGGACCTCTGTACCTCTGTTTCCCCTCCTCTTCATACGGGCATTTGTCCTTCCCCAGAGCACTGTTAGGTGGTCGAACAAGACAATGTGAGTAACAGAACCTAACCCAGAGCCGGGACACACACAACAGGCTTTTAATTCATGTCTGTTGTCATCTTATTTGGTCTTAATGAGCACATAAACAGGTAGAAGTAAGCTCAGAATGAAAGACTTGAGTTGGCTTGGAAGAGGAACTTCCTATAAGCTAAATGTGGGGCAGAGTGGAGGAAAGAATGTTAAAC
>NW_012104031.1:1275540-1292571 GCF_000951045.1 Mandrillus leucophaeus
GGAGAAACTGAAGGCCAGGTTTTTAGTTTACTCATCCTTACATTACAATGCTTAGCACGACATACAGTGCACAATAGTTTTTGATAAATGTCTGTTGAATGAATAAAGGAAGAAAAAGCAGCTAGATTTTCAGAACTTAGGGGTCATGGAGGTTCTGAGCCCCGGAGGCTCAACAAATGGCCAAACTATGGTGAGGCTAGGGCAGAGAGGGCCTTCAGTCCCCAAGAACTTCCCAGATCCTCCCCATCTAGGTCCCAAGTGCCAGCCGTCTACCCTGGGGTCCTGTGCCAGCCACTGGAGGATAGGGAAACAGCTGTGGTACACATGAGCTTCCATCCAATGACCCTCTTCTTACCACATGCCCCTCTGTTTTTCCCAGCAAGAGAGTGCTGCAGGCAAGCCTCCTTCCTTCCCGCTCAGTAAGAGACCCCACTACAGGGCTCTGGTGTGAAGAGGCCCCAGCAGAAGTCTCAGCAGGCCACTAATCCCCAGGTATTGCCTCATGCCTCATTCCTCCCTCCCACCTCCCAGAGGCACAGGCACAGAGAGCCACGCAGGGCACTTACGCTCATTCTGAATGCTTGCTGTTAGTTCCGACGGGTTAGCATTGGAGAGGGAGAAAAGAAGAACATCGTTATGCACACAACCGCCCAGGCGTCCTCACGCCCCAGCACACAGGGAGTGGGCGGGGTGCACCCGGGGAGGGCGCTGAGCACAGGGCTGTCTCCTCCTGGCTGCAGAGCTCAGTGCAAGAACCAAGCAGGGTTGGGGAATGGACCCAGAGAGTGCCTTACGGAGAAGGTGACGCCTCCCCTGGGTGACCAAAACCACAGAGTTGGGCAGAAAGACTGGCTCTGATCAAAGGACAGTGTCACCAGGAAGTCCACATGTCCCAAGGTGACAATGCTGCTTGAAAGAGGCCTTGAAGGTATTTCCCTCCATCTGATGCCACTGAGGGAAGTGGGTTCCTCAGCCGACAGTGAACAGGAGAGGCTGAGGGCAAGACAGGTGCCAGGAAGGGAGTGGATTGGAACCACTGCTGCAGGGCAAAACTCCAAGGTCTCACTTCTCCCATAACACCTTCTCTCCTTGGCATCTCCTCCTTTGCCATCCTATGGAAGACTCTAGAGACAAATGCCCCTTTCATGGTACATTGCCCTATAGAAATCATGCTTCTCAATGGGAGGCTCCAGGGATGAAGCAGAGTCTACGGCTCCTTTCTGTGCTTTTCACAAAGAACGTAAGGAGGCAGGTGGCACAAATCTCCCCCAGCTCCTACCTGAAGTATGCATGTGCTCATATAGGTGTGCTCCTGTGCAGGTGGGGGTATGTATCTGAGGTCTGGGCTTCTCAAATTTTAACATGCATATGCATCACCGGGGGCTGGTTAAAATGCAGGTTCTGATTCAGTTGGGCTGGGGTGGGGCCTGGGACTCTGCCCTTCTGACAAGTGCTCGGGCAACGCCACGCTGGTGGTGTGTGAACCACACTCCGGATAGGAAGGTTTTAGATGGTGTGCTTTTTGTGGGGACAAGGTCTTGGTTAAAATGTGCAGAAAAGAGAACATGTGTTGCTGCGACTTTAAAATGTCTTTTCCTGATGATTATATCAGAAAGTAACATGACATTCTCATTTCATGCAGGTGCAGACTATTGTACTGTTGTTGCAGGCTGACTTTTTCAGAGTGAGGGCTCTCTGTGGGGAGTTGCGAGCTGCCAGCATCAGGGCAAAGTCATGGTGACCTTGAAGCCTTCCTACCTGACTTGAGTGAGACGTGGCGAGGATTCTGGGGGCTTAGCGAGGGCAGCCTGGAGAGGCCAGAGTTAAGCTCAGAACAAGAGGTGCAGGAAGAGCCACAGCAGGAGAGGGAAGAGACCCCAGAGGAGGGGCAGAGTGTGGCAGGACAAGGGCCCTGCTGTACGTGCTGTGCATGAAGGAAAGTCTTGAGACGAAGACTCATGAAAAGATCCAAAATTATTATTTTGTGTGACCCCCGGAGGACTGAAGAGACATTTGCTTCACCATTTGCCCAGGGCTGCCCGGGCAGGAGACAAAGGACTGAAAAGTCCAGGGGGAAAGCAAAAATCTATGGCTTCTGAACACATGCTCCCTGGAGCTCGTCTCTGTGGCATCTTCACCCATATATGATATTCTTGCCAGGGCCCCAAGAAAGGTAACTCTAGAAGGATGAATGACAGTTGGCTTGGGCGGGAAGAAGGGGCCATTCTTAGGAGAGGCAGGGCTGTCACTGGGACCCACTCCCCTTGGCCCTTAGTCCAGGCCCTTGGCTTCTTCATTCAGGATATTTTTGGGGTCTCACCCTGGGTAGCAAGCCTGACAAGGGACCTCCTTTGCCTATTCAAGACTTCAAGCCTCTCTTATAGAATCAAAGGCTGACTCAATGGAAAGAGCCCTAGACATTGTCCAGGGAATCTCCAGATCCAAGGAAGGAGTCTCTTGGCTAAGATCATACAGGAAGTTTGCTGCAGAGCTAGAATGAGAACCAGCTCTCCCAGTGCCTGGTCCAGAGTTTTGTTTTGTTTTGTTTAAACAAATCCATCCTTGGCCAGAGAGGTGAGCAAGCCAGCTGGGGCCTCAGGACTCTGCTCTCCTTGACATTCTGGAGAAGGGTGAGTGAGAGGGGAGACTGTGGGTGCTGGAGACTCTCCGGGCAGCAAGAGCTGGTTGGATGCTGTCCCCAGCTCCCATACTATCAGGCCAGGAGCCTCTGGAGAATCTACTTGACTAAAGGGATGGCATCTGCAGCCACCACTGTGCTACTAAGGAATTTCTTACAGGGACAGAATTGACCCAGAAGACAAACTGCGACAAGGAGAAGACAGTGGGGACAGCTTGTTTAGGGATGAGGGTGACCAAGTTCCCACCCAGTGTCACACCACTCGCCTTCTATGGAGCAGTGGAAAGTGAATTCCACAGCTCTTCCAGCTCAGCTCTGCAGGGACTGAGGCAGATGCCTGCTCGGTCCGCGAGGTTTCTTTACTCATGCGCCTCTTTTCTTTCCCTGGCTCTGATACCTACGACCTCTGGCACCCGTCCCTCAGGAGATGGAGCATGTGAGTGTGTGTGACTGAGGTGTATGTGAGTGGGAGTGAATGTGCAGGAGTGTGAGCACATATGGGTATGTGAGGGCACGTGTGAGTGTGCATGAGTGTGAGCATGTGAGGATATGCGAGGGCGTGCGTGTGAGTGGGTGTGTGGGTGTGCATGAGTGAGCAGGTGTGAGCGTGGTGTGAGTGTATGTGTGAATGTGCATGTATGTGTGAGAGTGTACATGTGAGCTGAGGCCATCCTGCAGCGTTATTTGTGATGGAGGTGGGGGGGAATTGTTTCTGCCACTCCTGGGAGGAAAATGCTGTCCCCTGACGCAGGGCCAGGGACAGAAGAGCCAGCAGACTCACTTTTTGGCAAACTCACCCTGGTTGATGAGGCGACCCTTGGCTTTTTTCAAAGGTCATACTGTTCTCCTTGGGGCTGGATAGGGAGGGAAGGAGGGAGGCAGGGGATGGGTGGGAGGGGTGCGTGTGACTCTGCTGGCACAGCAGTGGGAGCTGGAGGCTGGGCCTTCAATGAGGGATTGTGCAGCGGTCCGGGGCTCTGCTCCAGGAGGCTGCGGCGCCCAGCCTCTCCAGAATAGAAGCAGTGCCTCTGCCCTCGAGACACAGATAATGTCCGCTGAAGGGGCAAACGAGTAGAAGGAACACCTGGCAGGGCGAGAACGTTAAGAAAGCCTGATCTTCCTTCAGCCCAGGTCTGGATGGAGAGTGGGCTCAGCTCAGCACACATAGGAGGTCTGTGGTGCTGGACCCAGTGAGATGGAGAGACCCGCTGAGGACAGCCTCTTCCCAGGGCAGCCGGGGCCTCTCTGAAGGGCTTGCCTGCTGTCTTGCATTCAGCTTCTTTTTTCTGTTTGTTTTTGAGGAATAAAAAGTCTTTATGGGCTCAGACCAGAAGCCCATGGATCTTGAGGACCTCCGTGGACTTGCGATTTTCTTCTCCACGTTCTTTTGGGCCTGTTTCCGCTGCTGTTTCTTCTGGTAGTGGATCTTGGCCTTTTCTCTCTTCTTTTCCTCCAGGGTGACTATCACTGCCTGGTACTTCCAGCCAACCTCATGAGACAGGTACCCCAGGCAGGCAAACTTTCTCGTGGGCTTCAGATGCTCAGCCTCGAGGGCAGCAGGGACCACCATCCACTTTTTCGTGTCAGGGGCAGTGGGATTCCATCAAACACCATGAGGTGGTCCAGGGTGGCCTGACCTCGGTTGGTCTTGTGGGGTAGTATGCCCCATAGGGTCTGTCAAAAAAGGCGGCTGGGGGCCTGGGAATGGTGGGGGCCTCGGGAAGGGTTGGTGTTCATCCACTTGCAGAGGAAGGCCAGATACTTTAACTTGTTTCCATTGAAATTGCCAGAAATGCCAATGCCCTTGCAGTGCATGACCACCACCTTCCAGCCCAGCAGTACAGGAGGCCCAGGGGATGGTCTCAGCCATACAGTGCCAGAACTTGCCCCCTCATCCCCTGTCATCTTCGGCGGTCAGCTTGAAAAGTGTGTTCAGTTTCTGCAGACTCTTTTTGGACATGTTGCCAGGGTCACTGGACCTGCAGCAACCAGGGAGGTGTCATGTGTGTGGCGCACGCTCCAGGCAGCCTGGGTCTCCTGCCCCGACACAGCCAGGGCACCTGGAATGGCATTGCAGAAGGACTTCCCTGTCCATCAGAGAGGTGCTGTGGTCCTATCGCGGCTCTGTCGCTTCCTTGTCTCTAACCCGCAGGCTAAGGATAACACCTGTGTTGAGGGTTAGCTGCCAGAACCATGTGCGATGAGGCACACGCAGCACTTAGCTCTCTCCCTGGTGCATGACACCTGCGATTCCAGTGGTTTCTAAGGAGAAGGACTCAGAGGAGGCAGGTGGGGGTGGGACATATCAGGTCCCAAATTTGGGGGTCAAGAGACTCGGGTTCTTTTTTGATTCCACCACCCATTTGCTATGTGACTCTAAGCTAGTAAAGGCTTGAGTTTCCGGGAACACAACACGGGGTGGGGGTCATCCCAGGGACACTGGAATGGGGAGATGGTGGGAGATCAGGACACTCTCAGCTCTACCCTACAGGTGGGGCTTTAGAGAGCCTGACTCCTTGGGGTGTCTGCTGTGTCTCCATTTCCTTAGAGCTTTGGAATTCTGGATTCTTAAGATAGACACCAAAGCGATCTATTTATAGGCTCACCTTGCAGGGACCCCTCACCCACTGACCCTGGGGGATCAAAGCAGCAGGTGAGTGAGTGAGGAGAAGCGGCAGAAGAGAAAGGAGCCTTCACCACTTCCCTGATAACCCAATTTCCTCTGCACACCCTCCCACCAGGGACTTGGCCTTACCAGGCTCCTTATTAGACTGTCTGCCTGGGACTGTTAATGAGAAACTCTCCTGGAGCCAGCCGCACAGACAGTTACCGTGGGAACAGGTCCTTTCACAACTCTCCTCTCCTCCCTCCCTGTGCATGTGCACACGTGTGTGGGCATGCATACACACGCTCACGTACATGCAAGTCCACATACCTGGGTATTGGGAGGGCAGCAGGGGCTTTGCCCATCTTACCTCCGGGTCTGACTTAGAGTTACTACTGGTGTTCTATCATCCGAAGTATCCCCTCCTCTGGGGCAGCTATTATTGGTGAAGTAGGGTGCCCGGAGGGCTGAGACACCTCCAACTCTTCTCCAAACCACGCTAACTCCAGGACCAGGGGTCTGGCTTTGGAAAGCTCAGGGAGGACTTCCTGGAGTTTGTGTTACTCTCCCGCCCCCTCCCCAGACATCTGTTAACTGGAGAGAGCCCAAGCCAGTGTTGGTGTCATGTGGGTCCCCTCTGTTCATTGACATAAGGAACAGGGGTCAGAGATGGCGTGCTCACATTTTAGCCTGGGGATGCTAAGACAGTTTGCCGGAAGTGTCAGAGTTGTGGTAAAGGTGGCACACACCTAACGGCAGGGCCGAGGAGCTTGGCTGCCAATAAATGGGCCATTGATGAATGCAGCAACAGATATGGTTGGTGGAGACATGGCCGTTAGATTTGCATTTTAAGCCCCTTACTTTATGATTCTGATGGTCAAATAATGCCCCCTCCATGAGAAACAGAATGACAGCGATTTTACTTTTTATTTTATTGCGGGAAAGTTGAAAACAATGAGAAGGAATCCATGCCTGGTTCTCCCATGTGGCATGATAATGGGGCTCTATTTTAATGTCTCCTTTAGCCATATCTTTTGCAAAGATAATTCTGCTCCCAGCCCTTCCCAGGCCTGTGTCCTCCTGATTCCTCCAGCCAAGAGGGCCCAAAGGGTGTGGATTTGAATATATCAGACATTAGAAAGGCAAGTAAGAACTGTTCCACCATACTTGACCCTGGAAACTGCTTTTCCGGGCAAGTCAAGACCACAGAGGACCTGGAGAGGTGAGCAGAGGGAAAAACCCAAGTGGCACTCAGAATCCCAAACTCCGCCACCTCTGGTCCCACTCAGCTGGCTCCAGGTGCCCCAAGCATCAGCTCAGCCATAGCCCTGAGAAACTGGCTCTGCAACATACAGTCTCAAACTTTCAAACATGAGCCCGTGTCAGTTCTTTGGAGAGAAACCCAGCTCTGAATCTCAGAATCCACTGCTTCCCCTCTCCTCAACCTTCTTTGAACGATCTGAACTTTCCTCTGACCATCCCTCCCCTCCCACCGCTCTGCCCGAAATCAGAAGAAAAAGAGAAGAGGATGGGGCAGGACTCACGATCCATAGGAATTTCGATGGCTCCACCAAGACTGAGGAGGCAGAGGAGGAAGGCTGCATGGACCCAGGGCGGCGGTGGCTGCCTGGCCATCCTCGGCACCCGGCCCCGCTCCCTGCTCCCCAGCACTCGGGGTCTTGTCACCTTGAGCCGCTTTAACTGGGCCTCCCGGACAGAGCTCAGCTGTGGAAAGAAACATAAGAGCAAGTGGGTTTTTCATGAACTTGCAGTTTGCTCTAGCAATCCTACAGGGCTTTGGAGGACCCAAGGGCCCCCTTGGTCACAGAGTCATGTTCTAGATAGAGCAGGGTTTCTTAACCTCCACACTATTGACATGTGGGACTGAAAAATCATTGGTGTGGGGAACTGTCCTGGGTATTGTAAGATGTTTAGCAGCATCCCTGACCTCTACCCACTAGAAACCAGTACAGCCCACTCCCTTCATCAAAACCAATTAGAAATGTCTCCAGACATTGGCAATTGTTCCCTGGAGGGCAAACCCCCCAGCTGAAAACTACCGTTAGAGAAGGAAGGGCAACTCCGCAAAGAACAGTCATGAAAACAAACACTGGCCTATTGGCCTGCAGGCCCAGCAACCAGAAGATGCCACGCACCGATCTGGTAAGAAATGCACCAATCTACAGCCTCTCTGAACCACATGTGCTGAGTGTGCCTGGGGATGAGCATATTTGCAGTAGAGGCACAGAGATGAGATCGCACTGATGTCCTTTGATCCCAGGATGAAGGGGGCAGGGTGACACTGGCAGGCCTGGGGAATCATGGGTTAGATAGGTGAAGACACGGTTGCACAAAGGACTTTTTGTCATTTTTGCAGAAAAATGAATGATTTCTGCAACTATTTTGTGCAGCTAAGGAACAGTGGTCCCTGATATTGTCCTTTTATAGATAATGGCAGTGGTAAGATGATGACCAGGAAGAAGTGGACTTCAGGTGGCTGGTAGAGTAAACAACATTTAAGATGGTTCAGTGTTCATCCTCAAGCACAAGAAATCATTCCAGGGCTTACAGAGATGGTGTTAAAAATGGTTGTCCAAGGAACCTAGAATGGATCCTTAGAGACAAACCTTTCTTCTCCTCCTCTAGAAAGAGAAGAGCAAGAATGGCCTACAGCTGAGACTCAAATACAGTGCTTAAGATTACCTGAGGTTCTGAAACATACACTTTAAAAAATTGGTCCAGTTGGCTATTCTACTGTGGTGCCAAGTCAAAGAGGAAGGCAGGAGGTGGCTTCTCCAGAATTCCTCCAGTTTTCCTAGATTCATAGCTACCTATCAGATGGACACACCATTCTCCTGCTCCTGTTTTATTTGGCAGCAAATTGAAGCCCACTCTCAATTGTGCACATGCACCATCTCCCATCCACCCTGACTGAGGGTGCAGAAGATAAGAACAGGACTCCAGTGCTTGCTCTCTGGGAGGGCGAGAGATCCTGGGAAACAAGGCCATCCTTCTAGAGACCTGCAGCAGAAAGCAGGTCACTGATTACTGCAATAGGACAAGGGACTTCCCCTGTGCCAGGATATGGGGCAAACTAAAGGATTCTTATTCACATTTTTGCAGTTTCTAACCTGGAAGCTGGGCCCAGCACCAACCCTCAACTGTGTATATTTCTGGACTCCATCCACTTGTTTCCTTTCCCACTGCCACCACCTTGGTTTTGATCACCAACATTTCATGCCAGAGTTACTGCAACAGCTTCCTAAGTGGTCTCTCCACATCCACTTCCCCCCCCGCTGTGGTTTGTGTTTTACTTTATTATTTTTAATTGACACATATAATTGTACACAGTTATGGGAGGCAGTGTGATATGCCCCTCTGATTTACTCTCTACTCATAACCAAAGCTGTTATTTCTAAAGGCAAACAGAAATGTGCTACTCCCCTAGTGTAACTCTCAATAGCTCACTGCTGCTTGGGAGTTAAAGGTAGTGTCCTTGACATGGTTCAGAGGTCCTGCATAATGTGCCCCCTCTGCTAGCTCACTGTTCATCCCTCCCTTGCATCCTGTGTTCCAGCCAAGACTGCTCTTCTACCAGCTCCCTCAGTACCTCATGCTTGGTCTTGCTTACTGACTTTTGCACCATGAAGCTCTGTCTAGAACACTCTGTGTCTGCCCTCTCTCGTTAGTATTTTCCAGGTATGACATATGTGTCCTTCATCTGTGCTCCCGCACACACTTTACTTCCCCCATTATGGCACATTTCACTTTGTATTCATTCCAAAAGCCACTTGTCTATCTCCCCTATGAAAATGAAAGCTTCTTTATAAGGGAAGGTACTCTGTCTTGTTTACTGTTCTAATCTTAGAATCGATCATAGTACCTAAAACATAGCAGATCTTCGAAACCGTGAGATGGATGGATATATGGATGAGTGAAAAAATGAACGAATGATTAAATCGATGAAATAAGAAGCCATTTGGACCATCATGTGCTTTTTAAAACCTCACGTTTCCCCAGAAAACCACCAGGCGGCGCAGGAGAGCACATGCTGTGGACCTGGGTGGCATACTGTGAAGGCTACTCATTAGTGGAAGAAAAAAATCCGTCTTCTACACAGACGGTGCTTTCTGGAGAGGAAACCAACAAGCTGAAGGAGGGTTGAGAAAGTAGAAAATCTCCCAAGGAGGGATCCTCTGGCTAGAAGGCATCACAGGAGGTCTTTGTTTCATCTTCCCAACTCTCTAAGATGGTCCTTATACTGTCGCAGAAAGAATCCACTAATGCCTCTCCTTGGCTTATACATCTCCAAAGGCCAGACTTAGATTAGGCAGCTGAACCCTTAGTGCTGAGGGAACCTGCGCTAGGGGAAGGCACAGCAGGGGCGGCGGGGATGGTGCCCGTCAGGGCTCCATGACCAGCGTGTTTGGTTTAGGAGCTGCCAAGCAGTAGGAAGTGAAGGGAAAGAGAAGGATATTTTATTCTGGGAATCTTGATAGAACTAGGAAGCCAGAAGCTATTCATTAAAACAGATACACATTGGCAAGAAAAAAAGCCCAATTGTACGGGACATTTTGAATTCACTATTTAACAACAGAGTGGAAAAAGAATCTCAAGATAACCACATTTAGCTGTGTAGCAATTCTCTCCCCCTTTCCTCTCTGGAACCCAGTTTTTCCAACAAAATCTTACAAGACGAAAAGAATTTAAAGAACACGAGTTTCATACAGTCCCCTTTCTTTTCAGATGAAGAAACAAAAGCCCAGATAAGGGAAGTGACTGGTTTGAGTTTACCCAGCTGGTTAGTGGCAAAGCTAGAAAAAGAACCCAGGTTTCTTGACTCCTAGTCCAGGGATTTTCCATCCATTTTTCTCTTTTTATGTACAGGAAAAGTACCAGAGTAAGGTTGCTATTTAAAAAAGAAATGTATAGTTTGGCAGTTCCTCAAAAAGTTAGACACAAAATTACCATATGACTCTGCAATTCTACTCCTAAGGTATATGAGCAAAAGGATTAAAAACAGGCATCAAACAAGTACATGTACACGAATGTTCACAGCAGCATCATGCACAACAGCCAAAGGGTGGACACAGCCCAGATGTCCTCTAAGGGATGAATGGATAAACAAACTCCAGTATGTACATACCCTGGAATATGACTCAGCCATAGGAAGGAATTCAATACTGACATGTTCCAACTGGATGAATCCTGAAAACACGCTCGGTGAAAGAACCATGCACAAAAGGTCACAGGGAATGATCCCATAGATATGACATCTCTAGGTCTTATCTATAGAATAGATACATACATAGAGACAAAACATGGATTGTCTCTGGTGACCAGATGCAGAGGGGAAGGGAGAAGGCGGGTAACTGGTTAGTGGGTATGAGGTTTCCTTTTGAGATGCAAATATTTTGGAACTAGACAGAGTTGTGGTTGCACACATTGTGAATGGACCAAATGCTACTGAATTGTGCACTTTATTTAATCTATTTATTTTGGAGACAGAGTCTCACACTGTCGCCCAGGCTGGAGTGCAGTGGCACCATCTCGGCTCACTGCAACCTCTGCCTCCCGGGTTCAAGTTATTTTTGTGCCTTAGCCTCCCAAGTAGCTGGGATTACAGGCACGTGCCACCACACCCAGCTAAATTTTGTATTTTTGGTAGAGACAGAGTTTCACCATGTTGCCCAGGCTGGTCTTGAACTCCTGACCTCAGGTGATCCACCCAGCTCGGCCTCCCAAAGTGCTGGGATTACAGGTGTGAGACACTGTGCCCAGTTTTGAGCTGCACACTTTAAAATGGTTTATGTTATGTTTCACCTCAATAAAAAAGAAAAGTATAATATTGGTCTCCATTATGTGCTCATATAGATGGGACAGAGGATGAAGAGGGCAGGTTATTTGATGTGAGCATATAAGGGCCCTCAGCTCCCCAGGCTGGGCTCACTCAGCATGGAAGACAGGCACATGGTTTATAACCCTTTCCATCCATTCTGAGGAAATTTCCATCCAAGTCAAAGGAAGGAGTGAATCCACCATCTTTCTGAGTATGAGAGTTCTAGTACTGAGCTCAAAGAACCCAATGCAGAGTGACGGCAGAGATCCCCTGCCTGAAGGTACCCCCATATCAGCAAGGCTTACAGTTCCCCTGTCCTGATGACCAGGAAGAAAGGTGAAAGGGACAGGCTTGCTAGCCTACAGCAGTCAAGTCCACATTTCCTGTTCAACCTCAGTCATTACACAGTCTTGCCCTATGGCTCAGTCATGCCGCCTCTCAGGTTCCTCTCCCAGGCGTTCCAGCCACACCAGAGGTGACTGCTTAGGTGCAGAGAAGTGCAACATCCAGATGCGGGGGTGGCTGGTTCTAGTGAGATCACCCTGCAGAGGACCAGGAAACTCCCACATCCCAGGAGGGAAAGTAAAGGAGAGGGGGTAGGTTGAGCCTGAAGAAGAGGGGCCACAGTGATTGTATTCACATGCTGGGAGAGAGTGTAGAATTTTTCTGTTTAGTTCCACAGGGGCAAAGCTAGGACCAAACAGGAGGATGTTTCAGAGAGACAGGTGCTTCCTTGAGTCACAGGAAGAATTGTCTGATAAATGCAGCCGTGCCACAATACCATTAGTGAAAATTAAACATACTCTAAATATGATATGTTTGAAGGATCCTTTTATATATAATAACACAAGAGGTAGGTTGTAAGGATATAAAATACATGAGAGGAGGGCTCATTGTGGGGGGCAGGGGGAGAGTGCAGAAAAGAACAAAAATAAATACAACAAAGAAATAAATCCTTTGTGGATGGATGGTATACTAAGTACTGGAGAACATGATTAATTCAGCTCTTGCATATCTGAGGTCTCCCAATCCCCCTACACACACATACACACACACACACACACACACGCACACACATTCATCCATACAGGAAGAAAGGAGAATAGAGCTACCTGAAGGTGAAATGTTCTGCCATGTTAAGTACTGTTTCATAAAAACTCCATGGCATTGGTCAGGCGAGTTACTGACAACATTCCCACACAGGAGGAAGGCTGGATGCTTTTCAGAACCATCTGGACACTCTTCAAACATGCAGATTCCCGGGCCCTCAATCTTCTAGGCAGGGGCCAAATCAGGTTGTAGATTATTGTTTAATGCCCTTAGAACCTGTTATCTCACACAGGGATGGTCCACACACATGGGCAACCTGCCTGAACACAAGGCCTTTAAATTTGCAAGGCTTGTGAGAGATTCAGATTCAAAATGTCCAAGATGGGGGACACATGTGAGTTTGCTAATGATCCGCCTGGTAGAAGACCCCTGGACATGGTGGTATCTTGTCTAGTTGGAGAGCATTGGCTGCATGGTTAGACCACCTGATTTGAGGCCACTTCCTGCTTAAAAGTGTGGGGCAGCGGGGAGGAGACGGTGCTTGGGCAAGCACTGAGCTTGAAAGCTTTGTATTTATCATCTGAAAAATGGGGATAACAACAGCACCAATCCTAGAGGGCTGCTGTGAGGATTTATCACACAATTCCTATGTAAAGCGCTTGGCAAAGCATGGGGCACAGAGTGAACACTTAACAAATGTCAGCTGCAGCCCCTGAGTAGGTCTGAGATCACAGGGATGAGGGAAGCGTTCTGTCCATCTCTAGGACATGACCACTGTGAGTAGTAAGTGGCTGCAATAATGACGCATCCATGGTCACAGCCCGCTTTGCTGTTTTTCCGTTTCTTCCTGGCCCTGGTTTCTTTCCCCATATTGGGGGCTCCTGGTGTTGATTCCACAAGCTGTCCCTGGCAGACGGATGAGATGCCCGTGGCTCCCACGAGCTGTCGCCGTCGGGAGCTCCTCACATTCCCGCAGCCACATTCTGGGCAGGCTGTCCTGGTGGTCACAACACATCTGAAGTGACAGGGATGAGAGAACACTGGCAGCATCGAGACATGGCTCAGCTGGCAGCTCTTCATCTCCTGGAGCGGAAGCCATCTCAGTGTCGGGCTGCAGTCGGCAGGGATTCATTCACACAGCCGACCGGGTGGCAGGCATTATTCTAAAGAACACACACGTGGACAAGAGACAAAGCCCCTCTGCTCTCATGGAGCTTCCATCCCAGTGGGGAAGACGGTAAATAAATGTTGAACAAAAAATCCGGTAGCAATAAGTGCAACAGAGAAAACACAACTGACCTGCACACGGATGTTTAGCAGCTTTGTTGATAATTCTGCCAAAACCCAGACAGAAGCAACCAGGACGTCCTCCCATCAGTGGATGGAGAAACAGAGGTACATCCAATGGAACATTACTCAGTGCCCCAAAGAAGCGAGCTACCAAGCCATGGAAAGACATGGAGGAGAGGCACACTGCTAAGTGAAGGAAGCCAGTCTGAAAAGGCTGCACACTGTGTGGTTACAACCGCATGACATTCTGGAAAAGGCAAAACTATAGAGATAGTAGAAAGATCTGTGACTGCTGGGGGTGCGGGTTGGGGGATGAATAGACAGAGCACAGAAGAGGATGTTTAGGGCAGTGAAACTTCTCTGTATGATGCCCTAATGGTGGATACTTGTCATTATGTAATACATTTGTCCAAACCCATAGAACTCCAAGAGTGAATTCTAACATAAACTGTGGCCTGTGGGTGATAATGATGTGTCCATGGAGGTTCATCGACTGTGACGAACATGTTAGCATGGTGAGAAATGTTGATAATGGAGGGTGCTGTGCACGTGTGAAGATGGGGTGCATGGGAACTCTCTGTACCTTGAACCTAAAACTGCTCTAAAAGTTTTTTTTTTTTTTTTTTAAGAAAAAAAACACAGTAGTGATTGATATGATGTGATAAAGTGAAGTGAGTGGTCACGGAAGACCTCACTGTGAGAAGCTGACATCTGACCAAGACCTGAATGGTACGAAGGCACTAATCTTGCAAAGACAGGTCAGAAAAGCATCCCAGGCAGGAAGAGCTGCTTGTGCAAAGGCCCTGTGGCAGGAATCACATTGCCCCATGCAAGAAACTGAGAGAAGCCAGCATGGCTGGAGCTTGGAGGGCACAAGGAGAAGAATGAACAAGTGACCATCAGAGAGACAGACTCCAAGACATGCTCATGGAGAGCTCTGAAGGCCAAAGGAAGGAGCTTAAAGCACATTCTAAGCATGACAGGAAGTGGCGGCGGGGTTTGAAGCCAGAGTGACAGAGTGAAATTTGCTTGTAAACACCACTCTGGCTGCCACATGGAGGGGAGAATGTCGATGGGCCAGGGTGGAAGCGGGGAGGCCAGGTAGGAGGTTCCACAGCCTCTGAGTGAGGCCAGCCCTCAGTCTGCACTCCAGAGACCCCACACTCTTTCAACAAGACCCCCACCCTGTGCAGCCAGCCTCATGGCCACCTCTGGGGTAAAACATAAAATACCCAGAGGGGTGAGGACAGAGCTAAAGATTTCTTAAGAGTCTGTTAGTGCTGGGCACGGTGGCTCACACCTGTAATCTCAGCACTTTGGGAGGCCAAGGTGGACAGATTACTTGAGGTCAGGAGTTTGAGACCAGCCTGGCCAACATGGTGAAATCCTGTCTCTACAAAAATATAAAATATTAGCCAGGTATGAGGGTACACGCCTGTAATCCCAGCTACTTGGGAGGCTGAGGCAGGAGAATCACTTGAACCTGGGAGGTGGAGGTTTCAGTGAGCCGAGATTGTGCCACTGCACTCCAGCCTGGGTGACAGAGTGAGACTCCATTTAAAAAAAAAAAAAAAAAAACAAGAATCTGTTAGTGCTGGATTTTCACATTGGGTCCAGAGGAGCTGGTGGGTTTTCTGAAAGTGACTCAGGGGCCTTCTTCAAGGAGGGTTAGGTGGAAGGAGAACAGGTGGGACTCAGGACCCCCTTCCCACTCTCCTCAGAGCTGCCACTGTTTTTATACTGGGGTTTCATATAAGGTTTTGTTTGAAGAAAAGACTGTTGAGTGAAGGAAGAACAACAGTAAAGGCAGATTGGGAAAGGAGAGTGACTGGCATAAAGACAGTGTGGGAGGAAAGAACTGGAAACCCTGTGCAGCAGCCTAATGTTCCATATTCAAAAACCCTGTGCCCAGGGTCCGTGACGCATGGGGGCAATGGCAAGGCATGGGCATGAGGAGGAACACACCAGGCTAAGGCTGCAGGGCTGGCCTTGGAAAATCCCCCAGGCGTCCCATGCTAGCCTTCGCATTTGTGTTGAGGCCTGGGGTGCCCAGTCTCATCTTCCCCTATCCCATTTTGGATTACTCCTACTTATACCCCCTGCAGACTGAATAGATCAGACACTGGCCAGATTCTAGATGACAGTGTAGTCCTAACTCACAAACTCTGCAGCACCCAGCCCAGGACAGTCAGGCTTGCTCAGTGCTGTCAGCTCCCCTATTTCTTGCTGCCACTTTCAACTCAGAACTGACCAGAAAGCCAAATATGTTCCCAAACCAATCACATAAGATGCCCACTTCCAGTTAGCCCATCAGCAGTTTCCCAGACACATTTGGAGCCTTCCTTTCACTCATGACAAAGCTTTCCCACTCCCCTGCCTGCCTCTGAGTCTCTGTCAAATGCAGATGATGGTGGCTGACTCCCTTGCTGTAGCAAGCTCTGAATAAATAGCTTCCGCTTGTTCTCATGTGGGTGGTCTTTGTTTACTTCCACACTGT
The DNA here is from genome assembly GCF_000951045.1 of Mandrillus leucophaeus. Taxonomy (NCBI): domain Eukaryota; kingdom Metazoa; phylum Chordata; class Mammalia; order Primates; family Cercopithecidae; genus Mandrillus; species Mandrillus leucophaeus. Next base: position 1,291,460 of record NW_012104031.1, read on the forward strand.
CTTTACGTCAATCACTCTTCTTTCCCAGTCTGCCTTTACTGCTCTCCTTATTTCTCCTAATTCTTTGCCATCTTCCAGGCTCAGGTCAGGTGCCACCTCCTCTGGGAAGTCTCCCTTGGTTTCCCGGCACCATCCCTTCCCACCAAGGCTGGATTAGGTCCTTGTCCTATGTGCTCTTAGAGCATTCTGGAATATTATCACCATAATGAGTGCCAGATTTCAGTGTCAATTAATTGTTTCCCCAACTGCATCATGAGTTCCTTGAGGCTAAGACAGTGTCTTGTTCAACCTGCACGACGTCCAGCACACAGAGAACCCTAATACACATTTACTGGCTGCCTAACCAGCACCCATACTATCCTCCTCCCATCCACAGTGCCCACATTTTTCTTTGGAGAATTCATGTCTACCCCTTTCTCAGAGCAATCCTACACCAATTCCGGGGCTAGGACCTGATTAGTTTAAGCCAATTACTAGCCTGTCACCACCACAGCTGGTTTAGGACTGGGCATCTCTTCCAGCCAGCAGCAGTGTGATTCATGAAGACTTCTGCTGAGACCTCTGGGAAACAGGAGTTTCCCCTCTCTTCTGAAAAAGACCCCGTGGTTATCTTCAGTAAGAGGAGAGGCTGGAGCTGCTGGGGGTGGGAACGGGGGCCTCCATGTGGAATCTGAGGATGACTCAGAAAGCAAAGAGAAGACATAGGAAGACTCGATCCTTCATGTCCTTATTTGAGTTACTGATTGAGCATTTTCTGAAACAAGCCTTACTGTGGGTTTTTAATTACATATACATTTACATTAACAATTCTCTTTAATTTGTAAGCCAATTAGAGTTGAATTTTCTATCACTTGCAACTGGCAGTGCTTTCAGAATCAGAAATGCCCCTAGAATGCTGGTTGGTGCCTACCTTGCTGCCACTTTCTGTATAAAAAAAGCGTCCTTCCTCTTGCCCACCTCTACCTGGACCCAGCCCCAGCCCCAGCTTCCGCATGGATCTGCCCTTGACCATAAAATGTTGCTCTCTCCAGAACTTCCACACTCTCCTCAACTGGCTCTCTGCCTCAGCAGAGAAACCTCTTTAAGTTTCTCCCATCTTTTTTTTTTTTTTT
>NW_012104031.1:1293736-1295544 GCF_000951045.1 Mandrillus leucophaeus
TACACATGTGATCCCCTGTGCCTGGAAGGATCTTTCCTCCTTGCATGTGATCAGTTCCTACTCAGTCTTCAAGACTCTGCTCAGACATCTGCTGAGTGAAGAATCCCGCGCGCCCGCTATGCCACTCGACCACAAACCTGCCTGGGTTTTGTGGGCACGTGGCACACTGCAGTAAAACTATGTTGAAACTAAAGGTGGGAAACATCTGTAAACATCCAGATAGTGACTATCTTAGGCTTTGTGAGGCACGCGGTTTCTGTCACGACTACTGAACTTCACCTTCGCAGTGTGAAAGCAGCCACAGACAGTGAGTGAACAGGCGTGTCTTTGTTCCAATAAAACTGTACTGACAAAAACAGGCAGATACTGGTCTGGACTTGGCCCAGAGGCTGTAGTTTGCTAACTTCTGACTTAATCTTTCTCCCCACTTCGTGAAATTATACTTTTTTTTTTTTTTTAAATGCCTTTCACAAACACTGTCAATCTGTGTGAAATTCTTGAGGCTGACATCGTGTCCTGTTCATTCTTGTGTGCCCAGTGGCCAGCATAGTCCCTGGCAAGGAATATTTATGGAATGGAAGATCCAAGTAAAGGTTTCAATCCTGCCACTTATCTTTTACATTTTACTTGTTTTCCAAGCCTTTAAAAAATCTCAAAAATGGCAACAAATATTACTGCATTACTGACTTTTTCAGATGGTTGTTATAAGAACTAAGTGAAATACTGCACAGGAACATAAAGCTGTTTTTACTTTTTCTTATTGCATTCCTTCCTGACAAACTCAAGTGACGTCACTAAAAGCAAGACCTTTATGTTTTCTCTGAATATAGGGTAAACCTCACCCAAGGGAGGCCTATATTCTGCCTGTCAGGGGCTGCTCTGGGGCTTAGCTGCAGGCCACACTCTGCCTTATAGTATCCCCTTATTCTGGGATTGAAGCCTAGAGTGAGGTTGCTCAGCCCGTGTCTCCTCTCCCACTTCACTTCACTTGCCTTCTTCCAGATTCCTCAGGTGGCCCTGGTCAGAGTGAGAGAGAAAAGGGGATATCATAATAGAAGGATGGTTTAATGTTCTCCAAAGCCTGTTAAGGACCGTTTTTGTGTTAGAATAGGATCAGATGACTGACTGGTGGTAGATACAAGAAGAAGCATGGCATCAAGGTTTCTAGGTTGGGAAACTGGACTAGGATGACTCTAATAATTGACACCAAGAATACAGAAGGGAGAGTAAGTCTGGTAGTCACTGGGGTGAAGGGAGATCACAAGCGCGGAACAGAATATATTCAGTTTGAAATGTCTAAGAGCCATGAATGAAACAGTTCAGGTATTCCAAGGTTGTGCGCATGAATTACTGCCTAGGGATACACCAATAGATTGCTGCTACCAAGGCCGCATGCCAGCAATTAGTTCTTAGAATAAACTAATCAAATGACTAGAATAGTACTACAAGAACCAACTGAGAGACACATTCACACATCACTGCCACAGGAAATTGTGGGGGAACAAAGAGATAATAAAAGCCCAACAGAGCCAATGCAAAACTCAGCCATTCTGCATTGGATTAAAAAAATGCAGCAGGGCTTATTACTACAGCTGCCTGGAAACAACTTGTTCAGGACTGAGAGAGAGGAGCTGAAATAGGAGGAAATAGAAGTATACAGAATTAAGGAGTATGCATGAACTCTTTTCAGATCTCTCCTGGAAGGATCTTTCCTTCTTGCATATGATCAATTCCTACTCAGTCTCAAGACTCTGCTCAGACATCTGCTGAGTGAAAAATCCTGTGCTCCCGCTGTGCCACTCGACCAC
>NW_012104031.1:1300084-1301483 GCF_000951045.1 Mandrillus leucophaeus
GAACTTCCACACTCTCCTCAACTGGCTCTCTGCCTCAGCAGAGAAACCTCTTTAAGTTTCTCCCATCTTTTTTTTTTTTTTTTGAAACAGACTCTCACTCTGTCGCCCAGGGTGGAGTGCAATAGTGTGATCTCAGCTCATTGCAACCTCCACCTCCTGGTTTCAAGTGATTCTCCTGCCTCAGCCTCCCAAATAGCTGGGATTACAGGCACCTGCCACCATGCCCAGCTAACTTTTATATTTTTAGTAGAGACAAGGTTTCACCATGTTGGCCAGGCAGGCCTCGAACTCCTGACCTCAAGTGATCCACCCACATCGGTCTCCCAAAGTGCCAGGATTACAGGCATGAGCCACCATGCCCAGCCTCTCTTATAACAAAAAGATCCTTCTCTGTATCCCACAGCCTCCCTACATATGCATATTTGAATGTTTTCTCCATCTCTTCTCTTCTGAAAGCTTTTTCTTTGTTGGCTTCTTCCTTTCCCATTCACTCCTCATGCTCCTCTAACTCTCTTCTCCTGACCTCCCACGGGTGAGTCTAGTGTTCTCAGTCTTTATTTTGCCACACCTCCTGGAGGTATCAAAAATTGTTAACCACTCCGTCTATCCTAACATTCTTTCCTCCTTGGCCTCTGAGACATCACTTTGAGGCCCCGTCTTGCGTCTGGCATTTATAGCCTCCATGGTGGCACTGATCACATGGCTGGATTATTCTCTTCTTCTGCCTAAAATTCAGTGTCTCCATTGGGCTCATGTGCCCCCATCTCCAGTCCCCATCTTTGCTGGTGGTACCCACCCAAGTCATCCAAGCCAGACACCTGGGAACTGCCTTTAAAACCCACCCTTTTTCACAGCCCACACCCAGGCATCAAGGCCCTCAGACTGCCTACTTCCCCATGCTGCTCATTCTATCTCCCCCACACTCTTCCCATCTCACCTTTCGCATACATGTCTCACACACTGTGGCAATAACCTCCTAGTTGGTCTCCTCCATCCAATCCATTCTCCATATTGCGATTACAGTGACTTTTCTAAACCCCTGATCTGATCATGTCAGTGCTCCTCCGAAAACCCTTCCATATCATCCCATTAATCTATAAGATCAGATCCATGCTTCTGAGAGCAGCACTCAAGGTTTTTGGAGATCAGGCTCCTGCAGGTCTGTCCAACCGCCCCCCCCACCCTCCCACTAGATGTGTATAAGAGACAGGTTTAAGGAAGGGGAAGGAAGCCCTTCCTCCTCTGGGAAGTCTCCCTTGGTTTCCCGGCACCATCCCTTCCCACCAAGGCTGGATTAGGTCCTTGTCCTATGTGCTCTTAGAGCATTCTGGAATATTATCACCATAATGAGTGCCAGATTTCAGTGTCAATTAATTGTTTCCCCAACTGCATCATGAGT
>NW_012104031.1:1303348-1326187 GCF_000951045.1 Mandrillus leucophaeus
GAACTTAGCCAAGGCAGGGAGAGGCAGGCTAGGCCTGCTGAGTGCTATCAATGGTTAAACACACAGCCCCTCACTCCTCTTTAAAAAGAAGATCTTATTAACACCATAATAACTACATTCTCACTCATATTCTGTTTTTTTTTTTTTTTTTTGAAGAATAAAGAACCAGTGTGTGTCCTGCCTGGGCCTAGCCTCTATCACATTTGTCCTGGCAGAAAAAGTCATCCAGGAATCTGAGGGATAAAATCTGCCTTCTCAGAGCAGCCCTCAAGCCCCTGTATGACCCAGCTCCTGACCCCCGTGTGGCTTCTTCTCTCCCAGCATCTGCCCTCCTATATCCCCACACCAGCCTCCAGACCTTGGACCACCCTGTATAGGCCATGTGCTTTCTGCACCTCCTGCCATCTCTGCTCACAATTTGCTGATGCCAGAAATGCTATTCTCTTCCTTCTCCACAGTGAAAATTCCCTTTCTCCAAGGCCCTAAGTGGGCCACCCCTCCATAACAGGGTCCATGCCTTCCTACTGAAAGTAAGTGGCAATTTCTCTTGTGCTTCCTAGCATGCCCCATGCTCTGTTCCAGTGGTCATTTCCTCCTGCCTCATGGGATGAGTTTATTCCCAAATCCATCTCCTACATCGGACTTTGAGGTTAAGCTCAGAGTCCATGTCTTGTCTCCCCTGAGACAGTACAATAAATACTCATGGGATGAGTGAACAGCCATCCTATCAGATACTTCCTATTACTGGGAGATATTTCAATAGCTCATCAATGAATCAGTATAAATCCTTGGTTGCTATAACACTGCATAGATCTGTTGTACAGTATAAGCTTGAGTAATAACAGCAGCAGCAATAACCTAACAATAACATCTAACCAGCATCCTGTCCCTGTAGCAGAGCCTGCCCCGGCTCAGCAGACATGCTCATCTTTCTTTCTCAAATCTTCCCCTGCTGACTCTCAGAGCTTTCTGTCTAACCTGTCAGGGCCACACTCAGTGTCACCCTATTTGCTCCACTCCACGACTCTCAGAATTGAGGGATTCAGACACCCCAGGCAGCAGCCTCAGAATCGCCAACACCTCCATTCTCAGTCTCTTCCTTTCTTTTTCATCCTGAGGCTCTGGCTTAGCTGCACTGGGTTCTGAAATCTGCCTTCAGCCCAGATATCGGCTGGGCATGACTGAGGGCTGCCGTCCCCTGCTTCCCCTCCTGCCCTCTGATCCCTGTGGCCACCTCCCTTCCATCTCTCCCATCCTAAGGAAGGAACGATACAACAGATGGAGACCCAGCCGTGCTCCATTCCTTCCAGCTCACAGGCATCTGAAGGCCAGGGCTGTGAATCTCCTAGGAAACTCAAACTGTCCCCTATTGATGCCTAGCCTAAGGAGACAGAACACCAAGCAAGCCGAGAAAGAGGGATCTCTGGAAGAAAATAAGATTAGAAGGGGAAGAGGCAAGGAGGGACTCCACAGCTCCCACTCCCCAGAGCACCTGCCACAAAATGACATCTCACCGCATCTCCTCCTTTACCCCAGACGAAATGACCCCATGTCTCAGCATCTCCTAAGAAAGTCAGTCTGCCCACACAATCCTCCTGCCTCCCCTTTTGGAAGAGGCAGTAACTATACCAGACCTTCCAGGGCAGGACTTGGCAGCAGAGGAAAGCACTCACCAGCCTGTTTCAGGACCTCGGCCTCCCCCACACTCAGAGAGAGAAACCCAGTTCCTGGCTGGTATCGGGTCAACCAGTCATCATCTTCTAGAATTTTCCAGGGCAGGACTTGGCAGCAGAGGAAAGCACTCACCAGCCTGTTTCAGGACCTCGGCCTCCCCCACATTCAGAGAGAGAAACCCAGTTCCTGGCTGGTATCGGGTCAACCAGTCATCATCTTCTAGAATTTTCACTTAGCCCAGGAAACCTTGTATATGGGATTTGACTCCCCGCTTTCCCCTCCTCCCTCTTCAGGGTTGGAGTGGGGTGGTCTCCATCTGCTTGGTGGCTGTGTTTCACGCTTGGCTCCCTTTCATTGTCAGGGGGAGAGATCTGGGAGGAGTGAGGGGCTGTGTGTTTAACCATTGATAGCACTCAGCAGGCCTAGCCTGCCTCTCCCTGCCTTGGCTAAGTTCACATGGGTCAGGGGGAAGGGGTGGAGGGCGGGGTGCGGGGAATGGTATCAGGTGGTCCTAATTCCCTCCTGGGGAGGGAGTGGAGGGGGACACCTGGTTTTAGGATTAAGGATTTGGCTGAAAAACAGCTGTTTCCTGCTCAACACTGGGAACTAATCTGTAGGTTGAAACCTAAACCTCTTGGCTATTATTAAGCTGGGGAAGAGGGAAGTGTTGGGAAAGAAGAAAGGGACTTTTCCCTCCAGGTGACCACCATGAAGATCTAGTGAATACCTCGGATTCACACCAGGCTCTCTAGGGGCGAAAGCTCTTTATGAGGCACCGTGTTATTCATAAGCCACCAGCAGGACCAGAGCCCCACAAGAAGCCTGAACCCACCAATAAAGCGCAGCCATTTCTACGGTGGGAGGCGCCTGCATCTCACTGCCACACCACAACTAGCTGGGTTATCAAGCCACATAGCTTGGACACAGAGACGTCTGTGCTCTTTGTTGTAACTCCACTGTGTGGGACTGCCACAAATCTGTTAACCATCCACTTGTTATGGACCTTTAAGTTGTTTTTCTTTATTTCCTCCCCCATTACAACAACGCTACAACTCATGTCCTTGCATTTATATCCCTCAATATGGAGAAAGTGTGGTTGCTGCTTCATGCTGTCTCTTTGACCCAAGGCTAATTAACTGGAGCTTGGCACACTGCAGCCTGGCACAGCAAGGAAGCCCAAGGTGCATAGGTGTCCCTGGTCTACAGCCCAGCTTTGTCATTGACACCCACACCACACAGACTGGCAGTCACTGGGTACACTGGGGAGGACAATCACCGATGCTACAATCCAGCCAGCTTTTTACGGTCTTTGGGGCTGTGGGGTTTTTCCTCATTACTGCTTACTCACTCATGCTCTGAGGGGCAGGACTAGGAAACATGCATGAAATGGAAAAGGTGCTCAAATGTAGTCAGCATACTCTCCAGATTAGCTGACCCAACACCCTGTGAAGGGCTGGCTTCAATAAGATTTGTGGTTATCTGTGAGTGGATGTATTCAGGCCCTACTCCCTGGCCCTGCTAGTCACTGACAGCCTGACCAGTCTCCTGCCATAAAAAGATTAGCAGGTAAAACAGGATGTAAAGAAAACAAAAGTTAAGGTGTTACCGCTGGCTCGGGTATATTGCCTGCCTCCACCTGCTGAAAAGCAAGACGCCAACTCCCTCCTCTGGGGAGGAATTCTGACTCCACCACCACAGAGAAGAGCCCCACCTCTCTACAATTCAAGAAGCCAGCTTCTCACTTGCCTTGGCTCCCTGTCTGCTCCCCTCAGGGAGGAAGTTTTCACAGTAATTAGACACACATCCTTCTTCACAGCTGGAGGGAGAGGCTTGTGAAGTTCCCCGACCCCCTCCCGGCTCCAAGTGGGTGGAGAAGGCGTGGGGTATCAAGGCGTCAGGCGGCAGCTGTCTCCAGGGGCTCTGTCATTAAAGAAGAGTGGTCAGAGGGAGGGGGACGGTGAGGTGGGGCACGATAATCTTGTGTGACAGCTCCCTAAGGGCGGGGACCCAAGATTTGGAAAGGATAAGGAGGAGGGACCCAGGTGGGAGGGAGTAAGCAGCTGAAGGTAGAAGTCCAGAAAGGGGCCTTGAAATTAGCATTAGAAGGTCTAGGGCTCTTCAAATGGTCAAACACAGAGCTACCGTATGACCCAGTAATTCCGTCAGATGAATAAGCAAAATGCAGTATATCCATACAGAGGAATATCACTCAGCCGTAAAAAGAAATGAAGTACTGATGTGGAGAACTCTCAAAACATCTTGCTAAGGAGAAGAAGCCAGACACAAAGACCACATATTGTATGATTCCATTTATAGGAAATGTCCAGAATAGGCAAATCTCTAGAAAACAGACTAGTGGTTGCCTAGGGCTGGGGATGGAGGTGGGGAGAGGAGTGACTAACAATGGCATAGATTCTTGCGGGGGCGGGGGCTGGGAGTGGTGATAAAAATGTCCTAAAATCCATTGTGATGATGGTTGCCCAAGTCTATGGGCACTAGAAATCACTGAATTCCGCGGTGGCTCATGCCTGTAATCCCTGCACTTTGGGAGGCCGAGGCGGGCGGATCACGAGGTCAGGAGATCGAGACCATCCTGGCTAACACGGTGAAACCCCGTCTCTACTAAAATACAAAAAATTAGCCGGGCGCGGTGGCGGGCGCCTGTAGTCCCAGCTACTCGGGAGGCTGAGGCAGGAGAATGGCGCGAACCCGGGAGGCGGAGCTTGCAGTGAGCCGAGATGGTGCCACTGCACTCCAGCCTGGGCGACAGAGTGAAGACTCCACCTCAAAAAAAAAAAAAAAAAAGAGATCACTGAATTCTATCTATCTATCTATCAATCGATTTATTTATTTATTTTTGAGATGGAGTCTCCCTCTGTCGTCCAGGCCAGAGTACAGTGGTGCCATCTCGGCTCACTGTAACCCTGCCTCCAGGGCTCAAGTGATTCTCCTGCCTCAGCCTCCCGAGTAGCTGGGCATACAGGCACCCGCTGCCAAGCCCAGCTAATTTTTGTATTTTTAGTAGAGATAGGGTTTCACCATGTTGACCAGGCTGGTCTTGAACTCCTGACCTCAACTGATCCACCCGCCTCAGCCTCCCAAAGTGCTGGGATTACAGGTGTGAGCCACTGTGCCCAGCCTGAATTCTTTAATTTATATAGTAAATATTATAACATGAATTGTCTCTCAATAAAGCTGTCATTTAAAAATAGTAATAAGGCAAGGCAGTGTGGCTCGTAAATATTATAACATGAATTGTCTTTCAGTAAAGCTGTCATTTAAAAATAGTAATAAGGCAAGGCACTGTGGCTCAAGCCTGTAATAATCCCAGCACTTTAGGAGGTGGAGGTGGGTGGATTGATCGAGTCTAGGAGTTCAAGACCAGCCTGGGCAACCAGGTAAAACTTCACCTCTACAAAAAATACAAAAATTAGCCGGGCATGGTGGTGTATGGCTGTGGTCCCAGCTACTCAAGAGGCTGAGGCAGGAGGATCACTAGAGCCCAGGAAGCTGAGGTTGCAGTGGGCTGAGATTGTGCCATTGCACTCCAGCCTGAACAACAGAGTGAGACCCGCTCTCAAAAAAAAGAAAAAAATACATATATACATATATATACACACGTACATATATACATATATATGCATATATACACATATATACACACATAATATACATATATACACACATATATACATGTATATGAAAAAAGAATCACATAAGGACTTGGAAGGCTTTGTTAGAAAAAAAACTATGATACTTTGAAAAGGAAAATAGATAAATTTATACATACAGTTTCAAATGTTCAAAGGAATTAAATTAACTAAGTTTATTGATGAAACCGAACAAGTGATTGCTAAAATCTATAAGATTCATGAAGAAAACTGTAAAACTTGTTGATTGAAGTAAAAAGTTTAAGGAGTAATTAGGTTTGGGGATTTGTAATTTTAATACATCGAAGAATGGTTAATTTAAAAAAAAAAAAGACCTAGGGCTAAGGTCTTGTATGTCACCTTGAGCAAGTCACAAACTGTCTGGTCGGTCTCTGTCTCCACAGTAAATTATAAATTGCTGTACAAAAGGAAAGTGGCTCTAGAATGGCCAGAAACCTCTCCCTCCCTGAGCAGTTTTCCCAAGAGGTATCTGTGCAACCCCACCAGCCATCACTATTTCCAAACCCAGCTTCCTCACCCTGGGCCCTGCCAGGCTCCCTGAGTGGGGTGTCCATTTGAAATCCAGACCATTGTCCATCTGAGGACCCACCATCTGGACACATCTGCTCATGACATCACTCAAATCAAGCTGCTTATTCTGTCCTCTACTGGGCAGATTGCAAGCCTAGTTTCAACAGACCGTAGTCCTAAAGTCATTTGAAAACCATAGGCTGAGCTCGAGCAGGTGAAAAAAGAGGGGCAAGACTACAGGAGAAGAAACTTGGGTTGGGGAAAAGAGAAATGACTTTCAGTCCCTTAACCAGATTTTGAGCTTCTTGAGGGCAAAGGAAGAGTCTTTTACTCTTTCTTTGACCCTTCACAGAAGCGAGTATTAACTCAAAGCAGAACAGGGCTGGGCTTAATAAATTGGTGAATGACAAACTAGCTAGGAAGCCATGCAGACCAGGGGAAACATACCAGACAAGATGCAGAGATTTAGTGTCATAAGGAAGCGTGTTTAATCCAGCTGGCACATGTGACTTGCAGCCACACACACCTGAGTTTCCATCCCACCTGGCCATTTACCTGCTACATGGTCTTCCGCGGTTTATTCTCTGTCTGTGAGTCTGTTTTCTTGCCTTTAAAAGTGAGATAAATGCACTTATTTATTACAAGGTTGCTGTGACAATTCCTAAATGATGTACATATATAGCATCTAATCCAAGGCCTGGCACATAGTTGGCATTCAAAAACTATTGGTCCTTTCTTCGCCTGTAATCCCAGCACTTTGGGAGGCCAAGGCAGGTAGATCATGAGGTCAGGAGTTCAAGACCAGCCTGGCCAACACAGCAAAACCCTGTCTCTACTAAAAATACAAAAATTAGCCAGCTATAGTGGCGGGCACCTGTAATCCCAGCTACACGGGAGGCTGAGGCTGGAGACTCACTTGAACCTGGGAGGTGAAGGTTGCAAGGAGCCAAGATTCCACCATTGCACTCCAGCCTGGGTGACAGAGCAAAACTCCATCTCAAAACAAAACAAAACAAAACAAAGCAAACAAAATAAACAATTGGTCCTTTCTCCTCTCCCCCAAGTTATAGCTGGTATACTGATTTGTGATAAGGCTTTGGACAAGAAGGGGTTTCACATCTACTTTGTAGATCTACAGTGTAGACGATGCCTGTGCAGACACCATACCCTAGCTCTATACCTAAGGAATTATTGTTTACTCTTAGAGCCAACAGATGGTTATCTGCACAGGCAGTCTACTTTAGACCAGAGAGAAAGGGAGGCTCCTATAAAATCCCAGGCCAGCCAAATCCCCTCTGGGCTCCCCTCTCTCCTGCCTTTGCCATGGTTTCTACAAGCAAAGCACTCCACACCAGCTTCTTCCACCAATGTCCCACAAGCTCTGACATCAACCAAACAGCTGGAGTCAGCCCCAGAGAGGGAGCTGGGTCTTCTGAAGTGACATCCATTCGGCTGCCAATATTGGTTTAGCTGCTGATATTCCAAGGATAGCACATCCCCGGTTGCATTTTTAAAATTCCTGTCTGATGTGATAAGCGGGAGCACAGGGAGGAAAGAACTAAGACAGCAGGAGGGAGCAGCACCTGTTCCTCCCCTCCCTCCCTGCAGCCTTCTGCATTTACATCCCATACAGACATCAGTCTGGATCCAACTGCTATCCTGGCAGGCTTCTACAGGCTGGAGGAGATGTGAAAATACAGGAGGCATGGGGGAGGGGAGGTGGGAGCAAAAAGGGGGAGGCAGCAGACAGAATGAGGATTTTCCTGAGTTATAAGATACACCATTTGTCTAGAAGTCTGGTTGCAAAGCGCTGGTGGCTACAAGTGCTTATGCCAAAGACTCTTAGCTCTAGTGGTGTGGAGGAAACCTTGGTGTCTTATGCCCTGGAAGGGTCTCCCTTTGCTAGAGCATATGGTCCTCTTATTAGAAACTCACAGGTGACATGCTGTTTCAAACCTCACAGTCCAGCCTCTGGTGGAAAGGTGGGCTTAGCGAGGTAGCAGGAAAGGCTGAGAGGGGTCTAGACGTGATTGCATCACTGCAGCAGAAGGGAGTAAACAGCACAAGCTGTTAGGGCAGTAGCTTTCACTCATGTCCCCCACATTCACCCTGCAGGTCTCGGTGCCCACAGGAAAATGGGGCTAAGCACGGGGGCTGCCTCAGGTGCCTGGAATCAGTTTGGGGGCAGCAGGTGGGCAAGACAGTTCCTAAGGAAGCTCCATGGCCCCACCCTCAGTGATCCACAGCTGTGTGTCCTGGGCCCATGCTGTCCGAGGGGGCCTGTGTCAATGTTTCTGGAGAGAGGAGGCCCAGCTTCCCTCTGACAGGCAGAGGGACTTAGGAGTGTGAGTGCAATTAACCAAATAGACCTGTTTGGGAAATTGAAGGCCTGGGGAAGCTCAGTGGTTTCTCTGCCTTGCATCGGAGGGCCAGTGTCTGCTTCCTGTGATGGGAGGTGACAAGGAGTGGACGTACTGCGGGTGGCAGGAGGGAAGGGGAGAGATGAAGCCTGGAGGCCTGAGCATGGAGGGTGCTGCATGCTGGAGTGGGAGGAAGAGGGAGGGGCGGCTCAGGAGCAGACGCCTGGGGCAGCTCCATATGGCAGTGGTTTCCAACAAAGGGAGAAGACGCAGAAAAACGGAGGGCTTCCTCCTTAGGCGGTTTCCAAGCTCACACCTGGAGCCCCAGGGAACACTTGCATAGAAACAACTGTGCGTTGTTTCCAGTGAACCTTGGAATGAGCCACCCTAAATACACAGCCAGTCCCAAACCCAAATGGTTGCCACACAGGTGCCAGAGTTGGACCACAGGATTTGAATCCTGGCCCTTTGGGCTTTGGGCAAGTTCCTTAACCTCTGTGTACTTTTATTCTGCCATCAGTAAAACACGGGTAATAATGGGCCCTACTTCATGGGGCCGCTGTGGGAGGATGGAGTGCAGGGCACAGTGCCTGGTGCACGGGGAGTGCTGAGATGCTGATTACTATAATGACGACTGTTATCATCATCTACAGAAGCCTGGGTCGGCTTCCCTTCTCCCAGAACTTACTGTACCCTCAACAGCCATATGTCCTGCTGGCAAGGAGTCTCTGCAGTCTTTCTTATTTCTTTTTTAAGGTTCCTCTGTGTGTCTGAAGGTCCTTAGATAGGTACTCCTCCTTCATGATTTGTGGGTGCTTCAGACTGGAGGGGGCAGTGTGACGTCACAGCGAGAAAAACAGTCTACAATTCAGGGCATCCAAGTCCAGCAGGGGCTCTTTTGCTAATTAGTTTTGCGAAACCTTGGGGGAAATGACTTCTCAGAGAGCCTTAGTTTATTCATCAATCAAATGGGAACGATGACAGCAGCCTTGCTCATATCACTGAATCGTGTTGACAGTCAAATGATACAATTAATGTAAATGGAAACACTATTAAAAGGATTAAGCTCAGAACCGATATTCGATTTTGCTGGTTAGACTGGTGGTGTCCAGAAGCACAAGCCAGAATGAAGTTATTCTGGTCAGGCAGGAGGTGGCAGGGCATGACTCTGTGGCAGCCATGTCTGCTGTCACACGGTAGGGCTGCTGTCATCAGAGAAGGCAGCCCCCCCGGGTTCCTTAGGTGGGGATCTGGTCAGGCTACCTAGAGTGAATGTTTCGAGAGAGCTGTGGAGGGACAGGGATGGAGAGTGGGGAGGGTGCATGGGAAAGTGCCAAGAGCGGGGTCATGGTGACACAGAGCTGCACTAACTCCATCCAGTTTCATATATACTTCGTACCATTTAAATAAACGAGTGCACTGCTTTTGCAATCACACTCCTTCACGTGCAGTAAAAGAATGGCATGCCACACCCCACCCCCACCGCCCCTGCCAAACACACACTAAGTCAGTATGTTCAAGTTCAAGGTTTAGTAACAATGACAGGGGGAAAAAGCCCTAAGTCAGATGAATTTCCCAGGTGGGCTCTGAAACCTGACACTGTTCTGAGATAAGTGGTAGCCCTAAAAGGGCCCACCTAAGAAACTACCTTGATAAAACAAGTATATCTGAATTGCCACTGACATGAGAAATAATAACCCTCATTGATTAAACACCACGTGCCAAGCACTCTGCAGGCTCTCTATCTGTTTATATATTTACTCTTTAATCTTTACACAAAATGTTGGTTATTATCCCCATTGTATGAACTAGGAAACGGAGGTCTAGAGGGGTTCAGCATTCCCAAGGTCACAAAGCAAGTGGATCTGGAATTTCAGAAGATGTGTCTGGATCCCAAGTCCATGTCATCAGCACTCTCAGCTTCCACTTTTCAACCCTCTCCATGCCCCTCCCGCCAAGTCCCAACTCTTTCTGGGAGGACAAAAGACTCCAAGAGAGGGAGGTGGAGTGAGAAAGACACCTTCGATGAGGTAGAGATGCCCAAACTCAAAGAATAAGGAAATCTTGCCCTGCTCAAGCCTCCAGCCCAACCCTCCTAGCCCAGCAGCCTCCAGGAGGCCAGTCTGTCACTATTGCCCATTACTGCTCTGTTGAAATTCCAGCCCTCAGTTGTCATGTGTCCTCCCCTGCTACTGGGACCTGAGAGTAAAACAGGAATTGTTGGGAGTAGCAGCAAAATCTAACCCGGAATGGAACAAGGCAGACCCTGGGCACACGGCATGACTTAGTGCTGTGGGCCTCAGCTGCTTACTGCGCCTGCACAACTGTCCATCTGCCTGGGCCCAATGCCCTGCCCAGGGCAGGGGTTCTCAGACTGTCTCCCATATGCCAGGGCTGTCACTCAGGAGCTCCCAGGTGGTAGAGGCCCAGGCTAAGTAGGGTATGGGCCACCAACAAAGTCGTTTCCCAATTTTTCAATTAGGTGGACACTGGGACAATGCCAGCACTAATGTTGGCTGACTGTCCCTGTCAGGGAAGGCTTAAACACTACCCTTACCAGCCTCCTTGCAAGGAGAACCTTGGCATGCAGTTCTGTGGCAACTCAGGGCTTCTATCTCTGGGGAGAAAAAAGGAGATGCCTCTCAGAAGATTCCTGGGGCCCTTATCAAAGACAAGGGGCAGGAGGCAAGAATGTCCCCTCACTCTCACCCCTCCAATGACACATACCCCAGGCCCAAGTCCTACTTACCCTCTCTGCCTCATTCAGCCTCCTCCTTGCAACACCAGGGGAGGCTCCGTTCCAGGCTGCAGAGGGAAGGTAAACTCCAGCGTCCCAAATTGCGCATAAGTCAATCAACCTGTCTCAAGCAAGCACAAAGGAGAACCCCAGGGTTACTCTAAGAAAGGAAAAAAGGAAAAAAAAAAAAAAAAAAAAAAAGGCTTTGTGGTTTGCAGCTTGCTCATTCACTGGGGAAATTACATCTTTGCCCACATCCATTTGTAAAGTTTTGCACAGCATAACACCATCTTTGTTCAAAGAAGTTCAAAGCACTCTGGAAAAAAAAAAGAAAGAACTGATCCTGCAAGGGTGATTGTCTCTCTCATCTGTAAGATCATTTCTTAGTGCCCTGACACCACAGTCTAATTGCTGATTCCCTATTCACCCCAAGAAGTTCAGCCGTATCTCGAAGAATCTCTCCTACACCAGGGGAGAATTTACCCATAATCATCTCATTAATGTTTTAGCTTCCTAGGAGAACTATGTTTTTCTTCCCTGTCTACAGATAAGCAAACCAAGTTCACCATAAATAAATCCATAACATATTGAAAGGGGATCCAATTTTAAGGTCAGGAGATGCGAATTTTAAATCCTAGCTTGTTTTGTCATTTAGAGTAGGACACTTCTCTATATGTGATTCAATTTCTTAAACTTTAACATGGGGAGAAGGCATGTCAGAGTGGATCAGATCATTAGTTAGTGGGGGATCAGATCATTAGTTAGTGGGGTTCAAGTCCAGTTCTGAACAATCGTATAACCTTTCTAGGTAGTGATAACATATTCCATTGAGACATTTGTTATAACATTAAAATGTATCTGCAGGAGGCTGGGCATGTTGGCTCACACCTGTAATCCCAGCACTTTGGGAGGCCGAGGAGGGCAGACCACTTAAGGTCAGGAGTTCGAAATCAGCACGGCCAACATGGTGAAACCCTGTGCCTACTAAAAATACAAAAATTAGCCAGGCACACCTGTAGTCCCAGCTACTTGGGAGGCGGAGGCAGGAGAATGACTTGAACCCGGGAGGCAGCGGTTGTAGTGAGCCAAGATCGTGCAACTGCACTCCAGCCTGGGCAACAGAGTGAGACTCCATCTCCCTCACCAAAAAATTGTCTGCAGGAAATGGTGTAATCCACCCTTCTAGAGGTGAATGTGGCAATAGCTATCAAAATAAGTATGCATTTACTCTGACCCAAAATCCCAATTCCAGGAATCTATTCAAAATATATCCTATATGCCCATAATCTCCAAGGTTCTCATTAAGTGAAAAACACATGATAGAAAATAATGTTTAATATGCTACCATTTATTTAGGAAAGAGAGGAGGAATGCAAAAATATATATGCATTTGCTTATATTTTTTTAAAAAGGCAATAAAATGATGAAGCATAAAATGCGTTTTAAAAGACCTACAGGGGCCAGGCGCAGTGGCTCACACCTGTAATCCCAGCACTTTGGGAGGCTGAGGCAGGCGATTTCCTGAGCTCAGGAGTTTGAGACCACCCTGGGCAACATGGTGAAACTCCGTCTCCACTAAAATACAAAAAATTAGCCAGGTGTGGTGGCTCACACCTGTAATCCCAGCTACTTGGGAGGCTGAGGCATGAAAATTGCTTGAATTCGGGTGGCAGAGGTTACAGTGTGCCAAGATCACGCCATTGCACTCCAGCCTGGGCAACAGAGCGAGACTCTGTCTCAAAAAACAAAAACAAAACAAAACAAACAAAAAAACAAAACACACACACAAACACAAACAAAAACAAAAACAAAAAAACACCCTACAGAGAGAGGGAGACATGAAGTGCAGGGGACAGACAGAAGCTGGACTGTGAATAGACCTTGTTACATGGATTTGCTTTGGACTATGTAATTATTTGACATAATTACCAAACATAATTAAAAAATTTCAAAGAGGTCGGGCACGGTGGCTCATGCCTGTAATCCCAGCACTTTGGGAGGTCAAGGTTGGTGGATCACTTGAGGTCAGGAGTTCGAGACCAGCCTGACCAACATGGTGAAACCCTGTCCTTACTAAAAATACAAAAATTAGCCGGGTATCATGGTGGGCACCTGTAATCCCAGCTGCTCAGGAGGCTGAGGCATGAGAATCGCTTGAACCTGGGAGGCAGGGGTTGCAGTGAGCTAAGATCGCACCACTGTACTCCAGTCTGGGTGACAGGGCAAGACCTTATGTCAAAAAAAAAAAAAAAGTTTCAAAGAATTATGTAAAAATGAATATAAAATGAAACAAATGAACCTTTGAGTCCAGTTGGTTGGCATACTATACATAGATTAAAACACTAGTAATTTGACTGTGTATCCTTATCAGTGGCGTCCAATCTTTTGGCTTCCCTGTGCCACCCTGGAAAAAGAATTGTCTTGGGCCACACATAGAATACATTAACACTAAAAGGAGTTAAAGTAAATTGTAAAAAAACTCATGTTTTGAGAAAGTGTATGAATTTGTATTGAGCTACATTCAAAGCCATCCTGGACTGCATGTGGCCTGTGGGTTGGACAAGCTTGCCTTAGATGGATGTATCACAAAGATAAAAAGAACTGCCCTATGTCCCACAAGAAATCCTAAACTGTTTTCAATAATCATATTATTGATGGTACTGTAATATTATTACTGTGAGACTTTTATATGTTCATTGTGAATAAATCAAATGAGTACTACTGTTGATCTTGCTTGGAAACAAGATTTGCTGGTTGAAAGGAGATACAAAAGTAAGATTGATGAGATTGGGTACAAATTCTGTAGTCTTGGCTGTGAACTGGGAGTATCAGTATGTCCTTCAAATGTTTTAGGTTAATCACACACACATGTGTGCATGCACATTTCCTAGCTCTGTTCACTGTAAGGCCTAGAAACAATGACCATCCTAGTAGAAATGAGCACCTCTAGCAATCAGATTATAAATTCTAAATACCATTCCCCGAGGAGGAGTTGGGCCTCCTTGGAGAAATGACTGACTCCAAATTTGATGTCACAAACATACAAGATAAGCTTAGAACATCCTGTCATACCAAAAAAGCAAACAGAGTGTCAAAGACTACAAGAGTCATGTCAGAAGGACTCAGAAACCAAGAAGAATAAGGTTTCCCTGGTCAAGTTGAGCATCAATAAAGATAATAACTGCAACAGGGAGAAATATAACAAATGTGTTTAAATCTATGAATTCCTAATAATATTTTTAAATAATCCTAAATAAGCCATTAGTCACATTTGAAGGATGTCAGGGAAATGCCTCGCTATTTTGAAAACTGTTTAACAAAAGAAAGGGGGAAGTGGGTAGGGGCATAACTGAAACAAGATTGACCTTATATTGATAATTATTGACAAGGATGATGGATACATAAGTTTCATTATATTATTCTCTCCTCTTCCATAAAACATTTTCAAAGTAAAAAATATTTTAAGTGATAGAACAGGTCAAGAAATAGGAAATCATTGGAATGTTAATTCTTGGAACTCTTCTGAACGACAGACATTATAGACATTCAATCCTAACAGTAATCCAGTATCACATGATATTGATATTATTATTATTTTAGAGATGAGGCCTTGCTCTGACACTCAGGCTGGAGTACAGTGGCACGATCACAGCTCACTGCGGCCTTGACCTCTGGGACTTCAGTGATCCTCCCACTTCAGCCTCCCAAGTAGCTGGGCCCATAGGTATGTGTCACCACGCTTGGCTAATTTTGTTTATTTTTTGTAGAGATCAGGTCTCACTATGTTGCCCAGGTTGGATTTCAACTGAGCTCAAGCAATTCTCCTACCTTGGCTTCCAAGTACTGGGATTATAGGCATGTGCCACCATGCCCAGCCTGATATGGATATTATTATCTCCAGTTTACACCTGAGGAAATAGGTGTAAAGAATCCATGTGATGCTGGGCACAGTGACTCATGCCTGTAATCCCAGCACCTTGGGAGGCTGAGACAGGTGGATGGCTTGAGCCCAGGGGTTCAAGACCAGCCTGGACAATATGGCAAAATCTTGTTTCTACAAAAAAAAAAAAAAAAACGAAAAAGAATTCATGTAAGTCAAACCCACATGTTCTTATCTCAAAGGCCCACTATTCCACAGTTGCCGCTCCAATACCCTCATTGATATATCTGGGTTAATAAAACCTTCCTTACCTATATGAGAGTGTCAGGGACTGCAATGAGATAACACAGAGGAGAGTACTCAGAAAACAAAATCTCCATACAAATATTTTATTGCCATTTAAAAATTAGAGATCAGATCTACCTATAGGATTACTGTGGAGATCAAATGAGGGCTGTGATTTGAGGATAGATCGACAGATATATAGACAGATAGACAGACAGATAATCCTTAAAGATGAATGAAATTGCAATTACCACCATTGCTTTAATCATCAGTCATAGGACTTTAGGGTTGGTTAAAAGTGAAACTTAGAATCCAGGAAATAGACTGTCCCTCTGACTCAGGCATAGGAAGGTTCCAGGAAGGATACCCGATACTCCAGGAAGGACTAGGGACCAAGAAGGTACCTGATATCCTGTAGCCTGCAAGAAGAGCAGCTCTGGGTCACAGCAAGGCAGAGATCACGGTCAGTTTGCTAGGCCCTTGGGCGCTGTCCCTAGATTCCCGAAGGTCAGATGAAGCAGCCACACTGCAGACACCTGCTGGGTTCCTCTGAATGAGGTCTGGGCTGGAAGCGAGGAGAGTAGGTGTGGAAGGCACTCACCAGCAACAAAGGCAGGATCCAGCATGTTGGACTGATGACAGGGAGTGTCTGGGGTTGCTAACCAGCTCCAACACTTCTCTCTTTCAGCATTCATATCTTAATGTATGTCTGGGGATTCTTTACAGATCTTTCCTTAGCAAATGGTTATTCTCAGACTGTCCTTCCCTCTGCCACAAAGGATAAGCTGGTCCGGGGATCTCTTATACTTTCTCATCTTGGAATTCCATAATTCCATAAGGGCATATTTCTAAAGAAGCACACAATCAAAATTCTCCTGACTCGTGGTTCATGTGCCTCTACCCCATGAATATTTAGTCTGTGCTCAGGGCACAAAGATCATTCTGTCTCTGTCTCTTGGGATTCTTACTTAAACATTTAAAAAATTATTTTATTTACTTTTTAAATAGCTAATCCCTGCACATGATATGAAACTCAAATGATACAAAAGTATACACAGTATACTTTTGAGATGAGCCTAGAACATCCTCCTCTCAACCCTGTCCCACAGCTTCCCAAGCTCCATTCATCCCCTGTCCCTGGCCAATCACATTTACTAGTTTCTTGTGTACTCTCCCAGAGAGTCAATGCAGACACATATACATATACATGTATTTTTAACAATTCTAGCATACTATATATATTTTCCCCTACCTTGCTTTTTGCCATTAACAAATATCTTACATATTTTTCTATATTTGTTCATATAAAACTGCCTTATTATTATTACTATTATTTATTATTATTTATTTGAGACAGAATCTCGCTCTGTTGCCCAGGCTGGAGTGCAGTGGTGCTATCTTGGCTCACTGCAAGCTCCGGCTCCCAGGTTCACACCCATTCTCCTGCCTCAGTCTCCCGAGTAGCTGGGACTACAGGTGCCCGCCACCATGCCTGGCTAATTTTTTTTGTATTTTTAGTAGAGACGGGGTTTCACCATGTTAGCCAGGATGGTCTTGATCTCCTGACCTCATGATCCACCCATCTTGGCCTCCCAAAGTGCTGGGATTACAGGTGTGAGCCACTGTGCCCGGCCTGCCTTGTTATTTTAACAGCTCCGTGGTATTCCACTGTATAAACATATCATAATTTATTTACCAATAGGCATTTAGGTTGCTTGTAATCATTCCATATGGGAAATTGCTGCAATACATATCTTTGGGTAAATGTGATTCTTATATTTGCAAGACCGTTTTTCAAATAAATTATTGGATAATAATTTATCCAAAGATATTGCAGTCAAGTTGCCCTCCATGAATGTAGTGACAGTTTACACTACCACCAGCAATGTATGAGAGTTCCTGTTTCCCATTCCTTCTCCAATATGTTGTGTTGTTAATCTTTTTGATCTCTGACAATCTGACACACAGAAATTGGTATCTCCTTTGTGGTTTTCTTACTATGAGTAAGATTGAGTATTTTCATTTTACTGTATTAGTCCATTCTCACACTGCCATAAAGAACTGCCCAAGACTGGGTAATTTATAAAGGAAAGAGGTTTAATTGATTCACAGTTCAGCATGGCTGGGGATGCCTTGGAAACTCACAATCATGGTGGAAAGGGAAGCAAGCAAACATGTCCTTCTTCACATGGCGGCAGGAGAGACAAGAATTAGAGCTGAGTGAAGGCAGAAGCCCCTTATAAAACCATCAGATCTTGTGAGAACTTACCATCATGAGAATAGCATGGAGGAAACTGCCCCTATGATTCAATTACCTCCCACCAGGTCCCTCCCACCACATGTGGGGATTATAGGAACTACAATTCAAGATGAGATTTGGGTGGAGACACTACCAAACCATATCAATTTCAATATTCCTATTATTTGCCCATTTCTCTACTGGGCAGTTGGTTGATTCTCATCAGTTTGAAGGAACTTTTATTAGGAAACGCCTTCCCTATAAGAGGGGCTGCAAATTGACCACATCATTATTTTTATCCTGACTTTATTTGTGGTGTTTTTATTATGCACGAAATTTTTTTCATAGTTGATTGGATCTTTTCTATTTCACTATATTTTGTGTCATATTTACACCTTCTTTTTTTCAAGATTATTTTTATGTTTCCATGTTTTTATTTAACATTTCTATGGTTTAATTTTTTTCTTTTTTCTTTTTTATTGGAGACAGGGTCTTGCTCTGTTGCCCAGGCTGGAGTGTAGTGGCATGATCATGACTCACTGCAGCCTTAACCTCCTTGACCTCCCAGGCTCAAGTGATCCTCCCACCTCCCATCTCAGCCTCCCAAGTAGCTGGGACCACAAGCACTGGGCCCAAAGGTGCACACATGGCTAATTTTTTAATTTTTTGTAAAGACAGGGTGTCACCATGTTGCCCAGGCTGGTAATTGTGCTTCAATCTTAATCCATCTAGAACTTACTTTGAAATCATGTGAAGAAGGGATCTAACTGTATATTAGATGGTGATGATCCTAACCTCATTTATTTAAAAATTTACCTTTTATTCTATGGTTTGAAATGTCATCTTCAATCATACACAGTACTAAATTCTCCTATGTGTTTGGGTCTATTTCTGGACTTTATCTTCCACTCATCTGTTTATCCCTTCATGTGCGGGTATCACACCATATTAATTACTGTAGTTTTATAATTGAGTTTATAGTCTTTTAAAAATTTTTCTGTTTACTCTTGCTTGTCAATTTTTTCACAGATTTCTCTAGAATCAGACTTTTTCTTTCTTAAAGAAAATCAAATGATATTTTTATTGGAGCCATATTAAAATTATAAATTAACTTAGAATTGACAATTATGATGTTGACTCTAAGAATGTGATATGAATTTTAATTTGTTCAAATTTTCTTTGCTTTTCATTTTAAAATTTTATTGTACAAATTATGAACATTTTTGTTATGTTTATTACCATGCATTTGATTGTTCATTAAGCTATTTTAAATAATTATTGCATACTAATTTTGAATCCTACCATATTGAAAGTTATTTTTCTATTTTTAAATTTAAATAAACATTTTTGAGACAGGGTCTTGCTCTGTCATTCAGGCTGGAGTGCAGTAGCATGATGACAGCATACTGCAGCCTCAATCTCCAGGGCCTAAGTGACCCTTCCATCTCAGCCTCCCCAGTGGCTGAGATTATAGGCACATGCCACCATGCTCAGCTAATTTTTAAATTATTATTATTATTTTAGAGACAGGGTCTCTAGACTATGTTTCCTAGGCTGGTCTCAAACTCCTGGGCTCAAGTGATCCTCCTACCTCAGCCTCTCAAAGTGTTGGGATTATAGGCATGAGCCTTTGTACCTAGACCACAGGTTTTTTTTTTATTTTAATTTTAATTTTTACAGATGGAGCCTTGCTCTGTCACTCAGGCTGGAGTGCAGTGGCGTGAACATAGCTCACTGCTGCATCGAATCCCAGGGCTCAAAAAGTCCTCCTGCCTCAGCCTCCTGAGCAGCTGGGACTACAGATGCATGCCACCACATCAACGAATTTATTATTTATAGTTTTAGAGATGGGGTCTTGCTATGTTGCCCAGGCTGGTCTTGAATTCTTGGCCTCAGCTAATCTGCCTGCCTCAGATACCTGAGTAGCTGGGATCACAGGCATGAGCCACCATGCCTGGCTTGAATGTGATTTCTGAATAACCCATAATTCAAAGAGAAAGTTTCAATTAAAATAAAAAGTACATTGAACTGAACAAAAATGAGAATACAACATATCAAAATCTGAGGGACACAGCTAAAGCACTGCTCAGAGTGAAGTTTATAGCACTAAATCCACACATTAGAAAACAGGAAACACTTCAAATCAGTCATCTAAGGTCCCATCTTGAGAAACTAGTAAAAGAAGAGCCAACCTCCTACCCCAAAACCTAAAAGCAAGCAGAAGGAAGGAAATAATAAAGAGCAGAAATCAATAAAAGAGAGAACAAACACAATAGGAAAAAATCAATGAAACAAGCTGCTTCTTCGAAAAAATCGATTCAATTGACAATCCTTTAGCAAAAACGAAAAACAAAAAAATAGGAATGATTCAATTATCATTCTCAAGAATGAATGAGGGATGCCACTATAGCCCCTGCAGACAACAAAAGGGCTATGTGAAACTACCATGAAAAAACTCTACGCACAGAACTTTTAAAGCTTAGGTGAAAAGAACCAAGTTCTCAAAAAACACAAACTACCACATTTCCCAATATGTAATAGCTAATCTGAATTGCTTTATAATTAAGAAAATGAAATTAATAATTTAAAAACATTCAAAAAAGGAAAACTTGAGGCCAGATGGTTTCTCTAGAGAATTCTACCAAATTATTAAAGAAGAATTAACACCCCAATTCAATAAAATCTCTTTTATAGAAAAGGGGAAACACTTTCTAATTACTTTTATGAAGTTAGTGTTACCCTTATACCAAAACCAGACATAGATCATCCAAAATTTTAAAAAGAAGATGAAACTATAAACCAATAAATCTCTCACAGATACAGACACAAAAATCCTTAACAGACCAGGTGAGGTGGTACCTGCCTGTAGTCACAGCTACTTGGGGGGCTGAGGCATGAGGATTGCTTTAGGCCAGGTGTTCCAGACCAGCCTGGGCAATATCTTGAGACCTCTGTTTTTTAATAAAAAGTTAAAATGTTAACGTTCATTTTTTAAAAAAAAAATCCTTAACAAAATATAAGCAAACAGAATTCAGCGATAAATAAAAAGAATTATATACCATGACCAAATGTGGTTCATTCCAGGGTTGCAAGGTTGGTTCTATATTCTAAAATCCATCAGCATAATCTACCATACTAATAGGCTAATTAAGAAAAATTGCACAATCATGTCAATCAATGCAGAGAAAGTATCTGACAAATTTAAACACTCATTCTTTTTTTTTTTAAAACCCAGAGAAAGAGGAATTAAGAGACATTTTCTCAGTGTGATTTTTTTTTTAAATGTATAGAAAATACACAGGTAACATTATACTTGATGGGGAGAGACCAAATGCTTTCTTTCTAAGATTAACAATAAGGCAAGGATGTCTGCTTTCACCACACTTATTCAACATAGTGCTGAAAATTCTAGCCAATAGAATAAGGCAAGAAAAGGAAATAAAATGCATATAGGCCAGAAAGGAAATAAAACTGTCCCTATATGCAGATAATATGATGGTCTACATAGAAAATCCCAAGAACTGATTAAAAAAATATATCTTGGAACTAATATACAAGGCCAGGCAAAGTGGCTCACCTGTAATCCCAGCACTTTGGGAGGCTGGAGGTAGGAGGATAGCTTGAGGTCAGGTGTTCAAGACCAGCCTGGACAATATAGCAAGACCCACTCTCTACAAAAAAAATTTAAAAAGATTTTAAGGGAGCTAGGACTGCAGGAGCAACTTGGCACATCCAGATGCAAGCCTGGATGTGGTGTCTTGCGCCTGAAGTTCTAGCTACTCAGGAGTCTGGGGTGGAAGGATCCCTTGAGCCCAGGAGTTCAAGGCTGCAGTGAGCTAAGAAGATGCCAAAGAAGGTGCCACTGCATTCCTGCTTGGGCAACAGAGTAAGCTCTTGCTTCTCAAACCAAAAAAAAAAATTAAACCTAATAAATGAATACATCAAAGTTGCAAGATACAAGACAAACATAAAAATTAATCAACTATCTCTATATGCACATAACAAACATGGAAACAGAAATTTTAAATAAATTACAATCTATAAAAATACTTAGGCATAGAATGAACAAAACATGCATAGGACATGTATGCTAAAACTACACAAAACTGGTTAAAGAAATCAAATATCTACATAAATGGAGAGGCCTACTTTGTTCATAAACTGGAAGACTTCACACAGTAAAGATGCAAATTGTCTCCAAATTGATGGTTTAATGCAATCCCTATTAAAATCCAAACAAAATTTTTAACAGCTAGACAAAATTATTTTAAAATTTATATGGAAATAGAAGGAACAAGAATAGCTGAAACAAATTCAACAAAGAAGGAAAAACATAGCAGGATCAGTCTACCTGATTTAAAGACTCATTATATAGCCACCGTAACCAAATCTACATGGTACTGGTGAAGGAAGAGACACATATATCAATGGAACATAATAAAAATAAAAATGGACCACACATATACTCAACTGATTTTTGATAAAGATGCAAAAGCAATTCAATGGAGAAAAGATAGTCTTTTCGACAAATGATGCTGAAATAATTGGATATCCTTAGGCAAAAATAAAGAAAGAAAAAAGGAATCTTAACCTAAGTCCTTATACAAAGACAAACTCAAATTGGATGGCTGACTTACACATAAAATGTCAAACTATAAAACTTGTACAATAAAAATAGGAGAAAATTGCTGCAATCTGGAGCTAGGCAAACAATTCTTAAATTTGACACCAAAAGTATAATTCATAGAAGGAAAAATTTATGGACAAACTGAACTTCATTAAAATTAAGGTTTTATCTGTGAAAGAAGATGACAAGTGGGAGAAACCACACATATGACAAAGAACTAGTTCTAGAACTTTCAAAATTCAGCAGTAGAGGCACAAATAATCCAACTAGAACATGGGCACAAGACATAAAAAGACATTTCATCAAAGTAGAAATACAGACAACAAATAAGCAAATAAAAAGGAGTTCAACATCAGCCACTGGGGGAACGCAAATTAAAACCACAATGAGAAAAAAATAGTGAGACATCACTGCACACCTACTGGAATGACTAAATTAAAACAAAATAGTGACAACACCAAAGGCTGGTGCAGACGTGGAGAAATAAGATCACTCATGTGTTGCTGGTAGAAATGTAAAATGGTACAGCATCTAGAATATGGTTTGACAGTTTCTTAAATAACTAAACATGTAACTATCATATGACCCAGCAAATATACCTCTGGGCGTTCATCCCAGAAAAATGAAGACTTATGTTCACACAAAAACCTGTACATAAATGTTTATAACAGCTTTATTCATAATAGGCAAAAACTAGAAACAATCCAGGTGTCTTTCAATGAGTGAATGGTTAAACAAACCGTGGTAGATCCACACCATGGAACACTATTCGGCAATAAGAAGGAATGGACTATTGATACTATTGATATATGCAGTAACTTAGATGAATCTCCAGAGAATTATGCTGACTGAAAAA
>NW_012104031.1:1326237-1328776 GCF_000951045.1 Mandrillus leucophaeus
GACAAATGATGCTGAAATAATTGGATATCCTTAGGCAAAAATAAAGAAAGAAAAAAGGAATCTTAACCTAAGTCCTTATACAAAGACAAACTCAAATTGGATGGCTGACTTACACATAAAATGTCAAACTATAAAACTTGTACAATAAAAATAGGAGAAAATTGCTGCAATCTGGAGCTAGGCAAACAATTCTTAAATTTGACACCAAAAGTATAATTCATAGAAGGAAAAATTTATGGACAAACTGAACTTCATTAAAATTAAGCTTTTATCTGTGAAAGAAGATGACAAGTGGGAGAAACCACACATATGACAAAGAACTAGTTCTAGAACTTTCAAAATTCAGCAGTAGAGGCACAAATAATCCAACCAGAACATGGGCACAAGACATAAAAAGACATTTCATCAAAGTAGAAATACAGACAACAAATAAGCAAATAAAAAGGAGTTCAACATCAGCCACTGGGGGAACGCAAATTAAAACCACAATGAGAAAAAAATAGTGAGACATCACTGCACACCTACTGGAATGACTAAATTAAAACAAAATAGTGACAACACCAAAGGCTGGTGCAGACGTGGAGAAATAAGATCACTCATGTGTTGCTGGTAGAAATGTAAAATGGTACAGCATCTAGAATATGGTTTGACAGTTTCTTAAATAACTAAACATGTAACTATCATATGACCCAGCAAATATACCTCTGGGCGTTCATCCCAGAAAAATGAAGACTTATGTTCACACAAAAACCTGTACATAAATGTTTATAACAGCTTTATTCATAATAGGCAAAAACTAGAAACAATCCAGGTGTCTTTCAATGAGTGAATGGTTAAACAAACCGTGGTAGATCCACACCATGGAACACTATTCGGCAATAAGAAGGAATGGACTATTGATACTATTGATATATGCAGTAACTTAGATGAATCTCCAGAGAATTATGCTGACTGAAAAAAGCCAATCCCCAAAAGTTACATACTGTGTGACTTTTTATAGCAGAAATGATACATATGATATAAATGATATAGTTATATAGCAGAAATGATAACATTATGGAGAAGGGATTAATGGATGCCAGGGTTTAAGGAAGGGGGAGGTGGTAGTAGGAAATGGGTGTGGACATAAAAGGGCAACCTGAGAAAGCCTTCTGGTGATCCTGATGGTATAATGTCAATACCCTGGTGGTGATATTGTACTACAGTTTTGCAAAATGTTACCAATGGGGGAATCTGGGCAAAGTATAGTGTTATCTGCTACAACTGCATGTGAATCTATAATAATCTCAAAATAAAAAGTTTGATTAAAAATAGTTTTTCGGTTGATTCTTTTTGTATTCCATGTAAATAGTTACATAATCTGTAAACAGTCATAATATATTTTCCTTTCCAATTTTTATACCTTATATTTTTCTCTTGGCAGAATCAATTTAATGTTAGTTGAAGCAAAAACAAATTAGGAAAAAAAATCTACTACCACATAAAGTAATACAAACTGGATGAAAATATTGTAAAAATAAAGTCTCAGACTGGGCATGGTGGCTCATGCCTATAATTCCAGAACCTTGGGAGGCCAAAGAGGGCAGATTGAGAACCTAGGAGCTTGAGACCAGCCTGGACAACACGGTGAAACCCTGTCTCTACCAAAAATACAAAAATTTGCCAGGCATAGTAGTGTGTGCCTGTAGTCCCAGCTGCTTGGGAGGCTGAAGCAGGAGAATCAATCACTTGAGCCCAGGTGGTCAGGGCTGCAGTGAGCCATGGTTGCACCACTGCACTCTGGCTGTAGTGACAGAGTGAGACTCTGTCTCAAAAACAAACAAAAAAAACAAAAACCCATACATACATACATACACACACACACACTCTTATTCTCATTATGTGTTAGCAAGTATTATAGATTCTAAAAACTAAAACACTTTCCCAGGTATATTTAAAAACCATTTCTCCTCAGAATAAATTGCCCAAATACTAAGAGTGTCATGAGGGTCCAATAATGACATTTCCAAGAAAGGAGATGTGTTAACCTTCCTTGATAACTTCTTTTGCTAAGTGAATCTCACATCCAGCTAAAACGGGTACTTATTTCAGTATAACTGGACCTGCATTCTGAAGCCATTAGCAAGAGGAGAAGTTTTTTGAAATGCAAGGGAGTTGAACGATTCTCTCTGGAAAGTTCAAGACAGATGTAAGCACTCTCATCAATTAGACCAGTCCAAACAGGACAGTAAGCAATGTGGAGAGCCAATATCTTTGCAAGGTGCCAGAGTGATTGTTGGTGACACCGGGAAACTCAGGGTCGAGCAAGCATCTGAAGGTATGGATGCCTGCCCCACAGTGAGGGGGCAGGGAGGGCCAGTCCACACTGGGGGAGTCTAAGACAGCCGTTTGAGAGACATTGCTAAGAGAGTGAAAACACAAGCCTCAGATTGAAAGAAAATATTTGATAACCTGATAAAGGGCTTGTTACATAATATATTTAGAAATTCTCAGTGGAATAGTAAGGAAACAAACAATCTAATAAAAATGAGCAAAAGAT
>NW_012104031.1:1328826-1331435 GCF_000951045.1 Mandrillus leucophaeus
AACCTTCCTTGATAACTTCTTTTGCTAAGTGAATCTCACATCCAGCTAAAACGGGTACTTATTTCAGTATAACTGGACCTGCATTCTGAAGCCATTAGCAAGAGGAGAAGTTTTTGAAATGCAAGGGAGTTGAACGATTCTCTCTGGAAAGTTCAAAACAGATGTAAGCACTCTCATCAATTAGACCAGTCCAAACAGGACAGTAAGCAATGTGGAGAGCCAATATCTTTGCAAGGTGCCAGAGTGATTGTTGGTGACACCGGGAAACTCAGGCTCGAGCAAGCATCTGAAGGTATGGATGCCTGCCCCACAGTGAGGGGGCAGGGAGGGCCAGTCCACACTGGGGGAGTCTAAGACAGCCGTTTGAGAGACATTGCTAAGAGAGTGAAAACACAAGCCTCAGATTGAAAGAAAATATTTGATAACCTGATAAAGGGCTTGTTACATAATATATTTAGAAATTCTCAGTGGAATAGTAAGGAAACAAACAATCTAATAAAAATGAGCAAAAGATAATTTTGCTAAACAGACACTTCATCCAAGATGATATATGTATGGCAAACAAACACAAAATGATGCTCAACGCAGAAATGTGAATTAAAACCACAATGAGGTACCATTATACACATGTTAGAATGGCTAAACAACAAACAAACAAACCCCTCATAATCCCAAGTCCTAGTGAGGATGTACAGCCACTGGAACTCACATACATTGCTGGTGAGAATAAAAAATGGTACATCCACTTTGGAAAGCAGTTTGGCAGTTTCTTCAAAAGTTACACATACAGTTGCCATATGATCTGGGATTCCTACTTCTGGTATGTACTCCAGAGAAAAGAAAATATGCATATATGTCCACACAAAAATCTACATGAGAATATTTATAGCAGTTTATTTATAATTGTCAAAAGCTAGAAACAAGCCATATGTCTGTCAACAGATGAGTAAATAAACCATGGTATGCAATACAATGGAATACTATACAGCAATATAAAGCAATGTTCTACTGATACACGCAGCAAGTTAGAGGCATATCAAATACATGAGGTAAAAGAAGCCAGTCTCAAAAGGTGACATACTGTAGGACCTCATTTATATGACATTCTAGAAAATGCAAACCCCAGGGACAGAATAAAGATGAGTGGTTATCCAGAGCTGGGATTAAGGGGAGAGAATTAACCCAAAAAAGGGTACAAGCGAACTTTCTGGGATGATGGAAATGTTCTGTATCTTCCTTATGGTGGTGGTTACATAACTCTATGTGTTTGGCAAAATTCATAGGACTACACAGCTAGCAAAGATGAATTTTGTTCTGTGTAACTTATAATTCAGTAAACCTCATTTGAAAGAAAAAAGCCTTAAGATACATGAAAAGTTAAGTTAAAATCTAGAAGACAATGGAGAAACACGCACCTCACGATAGGTTACTATAAAAATATTTTTAAATGTTTTATAAAGAACATTCACAGATTAATAAGAGGATAAACAATCCCACAGACATCTAGGCAGGAGTCAGAGAGGAATACATATGGCTAATAAACACATTGGTGATCTGGGAAATGCAAATGAAGACCATTATCAGATACCAATTTACACTCATCCAATTGGAAAACATTACTAAGTCTAATGGTACCAAGTGTTGGAAAAGGATTTCTTACCTGTTGCTTATATATTTCTTATATTGCAACTATTTTGGGAAAAGTTTTGTATTACCTCTAATGTTGAACATTCACAAACTGATTCAGAAAATCTACTCCTAGATATATACCCATGAGACACTCTTGCACAGGTACAAAAACGTTCCTAGGAGTCCTATTCATCACAGCAGAAACCTAGGAAAAACTCAAAAGTTCAACAGAAAAAAGGATAACGGAACTGTGGTACAGTCAGACAATGAAATATTATATAGAAGTCAAAATGTGAATTAGAATGCTATGCGATAATATAAGCAAAGAGAAAAAAGAAAACAGGATTCAAGATAATAATTACTACAACTCAACAACAAAGAAAGTGAAGGACATGAATAGATACTTGTCCAAAGGAGGTATAAAATGGCTAACATACATATAAAAAGATGTTAAAAGTCACTAATCATTAGGGAAATGCAAATCAAAACCACAATGAGATACCTTCTCATATCTATTAGAATGGCTACTATTAAAAAAACAAAACAAAACAAAACAAAACCCAGAAAATAAGTGCTGGAGAGGATGTGAAGTTGGAGCCTTGTGCACTGCTGGTGGGAATGTAAAATGGTGCATCTTCTAAGGAAAACAGCAGGTCAGTTTCTCGAACAATTAAAAACAAGCTAGGTGTGCTAGTGCATACCTGCAGTCCCTGCTACTCAGAAAGCTGAGGCAGGAGGATGACTCGAGCCCAGGAGTTCTAGGCTGTCATGCACTATGACTGCACCACTGCACTCCAGCCTGGGCAACATAGCAGGACTTCATCTCAAAAAAATAATAATTAATTAAAAATAAAATAAAATAATAACAACTGCTTCTGGTAGTGGAGGAGGCAATGAGGATAGATTGGTGGTACTGGTGGTGGCGAGGGAATCATAAGATTAGACATTTGCTAATTATCAAGGTTCTAGCTTTTGTTGGG
>NW_012104031.1:1332320-1398631 GCF_000951045.1 Mandrillus leucophaeus
CTAGTGAGTGGCAAAGCCAAAATCAAACCCAGGTTGGTGTTCCCAAGTCTACACTCCTTTTATGCCATGCGGAAACCTAGTTCATGGCAATATAGCAAAATTTCAACAATACTTGGTGAATGACCCTGTGGAAGATACAAAGATGTGCAAACGACACAGGGATTTCTTTAAAAAGTTCCCCTTGTGATTATCTCAGAAAACTGCTATAATTCTCAAAAGAAAAATTGGCATAAAAACCATACTGGCTATACTTAGTACATATTCAATATGTCTTTGTTTTAAAATATGCCGTGAGTCAGAGACAAATTTGTACCGGTCAACATGACCTGGCCAGAGACATGTTCTGATTTATGAAACACCTCTCTCCAAGGAAGCTGGAGCAGGTAAGTCATAGCAACTGGACCCCCAGTCCTGCAAGTAGGACCTGGGAAGAAAGGAGCCAATGAGAGCCAAGCTCCTGCCTCACATGGAATAGTCGTCTTGGGAGAGATCACAAGCTGATGGACAGGAGGGGATGAGGGGGACACCCCACAAAGGTCCAGTCATAATCAGGGATATGGGAGACACCTGACCTTTGTAGGCAGTACTTTGTTTCCCTACTGGACCTCAATGATTTCCTCCACAGACCAAGCTAACAAGTGAAAACGGGGATGCAAGGCAGGGAGGTCATCGTTCAGAAGAGACATGACTGTCACACTTGGCCCAGCCACAAACACACTGGGAAGGATCACTCAAACCAAGACGACCACTCTCCACTTTGGAAAGAAGGGTGGAAAAATGAGAGACAAGGCAATCAGAGCCACTTCTACCCACCACCCTCCTTTTGTCTTGCTCATGCAACCAAATAAATCATTTGTAAGTGCTAAGGACAGAGTATTAAATTTGGTCAAAACTTGTGGGGGCAAGGAGGACTTGGGAATCAGCTAGTCAAATTAGCCCAAAGTAACTGAAGCAAAGACATAATTCTGGTCCTCAGAGATGTCATCAATATGATGGGAGAATGGTATTTTCAATGCTCATATTTTGTTGGCTAAACTCAAAACTCTGGTCAAATCTAACCCTCCACCTACTCTGTGCCTGCATGTGCCACTGGACATGGCTGGGGAAGCACATTCACACATACCTCCCTGCCGTCTGGACTCACTTTTAATTTATGCTCTTGAATCTCAAGTGGGCCCTTCGTGGCATTTGACAGTCACATGCCTCTCCCCCTCACCGGCAGTCCCAGATGGCACTTCCAACTTTCCCTTTCCCTCTTAAGCCCCCAGCATCTCCTTCCCTCTTCTTTTTTCCTCTGTCTTAATTTGCATTATGGAAGTAGAAAAAGCATAATGACTCTTGCACATCGGCCAACTTCAACAATCATTGACCCAAAGGCAATCATACTTTGCCTACACCCACCTTTCCTTCTCCCCACCCCTCCACTGGATTATTTTGAAGTAAATCCATGTCATTGTCTAATTTCATCTATTGATATTTCAGCATCTCTGTCTAAAAGACAATGACCCTGTTACAAAATGTAACCTTGATAACATTATTACACCTCCAATATTAACCATTTTAACAGGATCAAATATCCACTGATGGTGCAAATTTCCAGTTATCTCATAAATGCCTTTTTATTTTTACTGTTTGTTTGAGTCAGAATCCAAATAAGGCCAACATATTAGTTGATATGTGTATTAGGCCTCTTTTATTTTATTATATAAGTTCTGTCTCTCTTTTTTTTCTTTACACCTCCCCTCCTTTTTTTTTGAGACAGGGTCTGGCTCTGACAGTGGTGCAATCACAGCTCATTGCAGTCTTGACCTCCTTGGCTCAAGCAATCCTCCTCCTCAGCCTCCTGAATAGCTGTGACTACAGGTGTGCCTCACCACGCCCAACTAATTTTTAAAACTTGTTGTAGAGATGGGGTCTCACTATGTTGCCCAGGCTGGTCTCGAACTCCTGGGCTCAGGCAACCCTCCTGCCTCAGCCTTCTAAAGTGTTGGGATTACACACTTTTTTTTTTTTTTTTTTAAAGAAACTGGGGTTCTCCCTTTATTTACTCTTGGGCAAGTGCCTTGTTTATTCTTTGATTAAGAAAACAGAAATCACCAAAACAGAACCTCCACAGGTGCCGCCCCCTCACGCATCTGCCTGCCTGCCTCTGCCCCTCTGGCTGCCTTCTCTCCATTACCGCGGGTGAGCTGTCTGCTCCAGGCATGGTGCTCTGGGGCAATGCTCCAGCAATCCTTCTCTACCTTCTGTCTCCTCAACTTTTCCTTGTTCACTGGCTGTTTCCTAGAGCTTACAAACATGCTGTGATTTATCCCAACCTGAGGAGCCTCCCTTGTCCCCACTCTCCCCTTCGGCTACTGCCCTATTTCTCTTTCCTTCACAAGGAAAGGCCTCAGAAGAGTTGCCCACATTTACGGCTTATCATTTTTCTTCTCCAAATCTCTTTTAAATCCATTCCAATCAATATTTCCCCCACCACAACTCAATCAAATTTTATCAAGGTCACCTATGACCTCAATGTGCTGAGTCCAATGGTAAATAAATAAACTCTAAGCTCTCATCATTCTTGATTTAACACAAGCGAGCACTCCATCCTCCTTGAAATATACCCTTCACTTAGCATCCGGAATACTGCCACCTCCCGGGTTTCCTCCTTTCTCATTGCTGTTCCTTTGCTTCTCCCCAGCTTCTAAGGTTGGAGTGCCCCAGGCTCCTCCCAGGATCTCTTCTGCTTTGGTGATCTTCTGCTTTGGTGATCTTACTGGATTCACAGTATGAAATACCATCTCTATACTGGAAACTCCCAGTTTTACATCTACAGCCCAGACCTCTCCCCTGAGCTTCAGACCCACATGTCCAACTGCCTACTTGACATGTTCAGTTGTATTTCTAACAGGCATCTCGGAGCTGCTAACTAAAACACAGCTCCTCCCTGCACTTCCCTGCTCCACCACACACAGCCTTTCCCATTTCAGTTCATGACAGACCTCAAGAGTGCTCTTTGCCTCCTCTCTTTCTCTCTTACCTTACACCCGAGCCATCAGCAAATCCTACTGCCTTCACCTTTAAAAGGAATCTGGGCCAGATGCAGTGACTGACACCTGTAATCCCAACAATTTAGCAGGCCAAGTGGGGAGGACCGCTAGAGGTCAGAGGTTAAAACCAGCCTGGACAACATAGCAAGATCCCATTTCCACTTTGAAAAAAAAAAAAAAACCGAATCTGTTTTCTCCTCACTTCCTCTATTGCTACTCTCCTGGTCTAAGCCACCATTCTTGCCTGGTAGCCTATGTTTCTCCCTCAGGTCTTCGCTCCAGTGTCCCCATCTCAGTGAGGAATTCCCTGGCTGCTTGATCTGAAATTGCAAACCACCTCCCCAAGTACTCTCTGTCTCCCTTGCCTGCTTAATTTATACCTCCCTAGCACTTAGCACCACCTATGTACTACATATTTAACTTATTTTCCCTGTTATCTGTCTTTCCCCATGAAAATAAGTTCCTTGAGAGACAGGGATTTTATCTGTTTTGTTTACTGCTATATTCCCTACATTTAGAATAGTGTTCACTCTATAGAAGGTGGTCCAAAAATATTTGTTGAACAAATGAATACATTTATACATGCAGCTAGAACAAAAAGCGTTTGCTCCATTTGGCCTTTCCTGACACCTCTGAAGCTCCCAGCACTTGGAATTTGAAATGCAGCAGTTAATATTATGTATTACTGTTCCCATTCTTAGTTCTTATTTCTCTCAGTAGGCTGTGAGTTCTTTGAACCTGAGATCTGGTTTTCCATTTATCCTTTATCCCCCTCAGTCCAAGCACAGTATTGACCGTGAATTAACTGTTCCTACTGCTCAGGCTCTCAGAGTATTTATTTTGGCTAGTCTTAATCTTATATTTTAATAAACTTTTCATTTTCATGTCTGATCCTTTTTTCAATATTATCAACATCATACCATGAGCAGAGGAAAGGAAGGGTAGCCATCTCCTCCTCAACAATAACACTGGTTATTAAATGCCTTAAGATTTTCAAAGCATTTCAACACATTTACTGTAATGGATCATCCTAACCACCTAGTTCGTTATAGATTATCATTACTCCCACTTTATAGATAAGAAAACTGAAGCTCATATGATTTTTAAAAATCCTTTATCTCCGGACAAATAGGATCCCCTTATTCAAGCTCATGTGGCTAGGAGTAATAGAGCTAGGAGTTGAACCTGGGTCTCAGGATTTCAGATCACGTGACCATCTTCTCTGCCACGCTTCCTTGGTTTAATACTGATGGGAAAATGGAGAACTTGCTCAAGGTGATGTGTAAGTCATTTGTGGGACAAAAGCAAGTGCCTCCTAATGAATCCAACATCCCTTTCAGTAGACCTCAAGTTCTCTTTCTTTCTTTCCCTGACATCAGCAGTCATGGCTGCCAGGGGAGCTGTTGAGAAGGAAGGGCAGGGAGACAGAAGGATTCCATTTCTGCCAAGGCCAGACACATATACTGTATGCTAGACAGGGCTCTGGAACGTCTGCCGGAAAGCACAGCTGTTCTCTAGAGGCAGGAACCGGCCAATGTCTCGCCTACTGGTACCGCCGGCCTTGGCTGTGCAGTGGAGTTGGCGCTTGGACTGGGGGAAAGAAGAGAGATGCCTGAGTGTTGCCCAGCTGCCGGCCTCAGCCCTAGGAGCTTTTCCTCTCTTGCCAGGGCTATGAGCGGAAACCTCAAATAAACCTTGGGCAGAGAAAACCAACTTAATAAAGAGGATGTTACTGTCTCCACTGGCTTCTGATTTTGCAGATGCAATGAGCACCTACGGCTTTTGCAGTGGTTCAGGAAAAGGCAAGAAGAAGCAAACTGTCAAGTTCCAAAGTCCTCTGATGGCTGCATGGAGCCAGTGGTGCTATGACTTTCTAAAAATAGCTTCAGTACCTTTGATATGTATGTGCTTGTTTACTCTCTATCTATACTCTGTTCCTCCCATCAGCCTAGGAGCTCCCTGGGGCAGGTCTGTTTCTCAACCCTCCAGTCTGGACTTTGCAGGAGCTGTACCTCCCCCATCACACTTGGAGCCTTCTGAAGGCAGGGGCTGTGTCTCTGCCGTGAGTCTGGCAGCTCCT
Source organism: Mandrillus leucophaeus (assembly GCF_000951045.1). Lineage (NCBI taxonomy): Eukaryota > Metazoa > Chordata > Mammalia > Primates > Cercopithecidae > Mandrillus > Mandrillus leucophaeus. Next base: position 1,337,436 of record NW_012104031.1, read on the forward strand.
CAAGGTTAAAGGGCATATCCTCCAATAGCTTTAGAATAGCTTTAGAACCTGAGGGCTCCTATCTCCTCATTTAACCTCCTCCAACACCAATGACTGGGGTCTGCTTTCACTGCTCCTCCAAAATGGCTGGGTTGGCCAATTAGTCCTTTTAGAAATCAGTGAACCACACGGGACATTGTGAGTCTCCTGAAAGGAGATCTGTGTGTCTGAGCTGGTGCCAATGCTCAACCCTCACATGTCTGGACTGAGATGTGGAGGACATGAGACAGCACTGGGTCTCTGCTCCCCACTCTCTCCCTGCCTGGCTTCTGGCCCACTGGGAGACAGACAGAAAGGATACAGGACTCACTCAGCTCAGCAGCTTTAGAGAAAGAAGTGACCCCAGATCAGCCATACGGTGCTCTGCCCTCACAATCTGCTTCATGCTTCCTCTTACACTGCAATGATAGGAAAAATAAAAAGGTTCTTCCTGAGAGAGAAGTCTACCTCATTCTTTCAGATAACAAGACCCATCTAGAGAGAGGGTTTCCTTTTATACCTTATCTCCTAAGAGACTCAGGGAAAAAAGTGTGCTCGAGTGGAACTTACATTTCCTCCTGGGTTCTCATGGGTTTTATTATTTTATTCTAAATTTAATCATCTTTTAAATTTAAGCCAGATTATTATAAGGTTCCTCAAACCCTAAATAATACAAAACTGCATTCAAAATTATATCATCTACATATTTTGTCTTCTTAATGACCTTAATGCAGTGATTCAGAAAATGGGCTTTAGGCCGGGCACAGTAGCTCACACTTGTAATCCCAGCACTCTGAGAGACTGAGGTGGGAAGACTGCTTGAGCCCAGGAGTTCAAGATCAGTCTGGGCAACATGGTGAGATACCATCTCTACAAACAATTTTAAAAAATTAGCTGGGCAGCTGGGTGTGTTGGCTCACACCTGAAATCCCAGCACTTTGGGAGGCTGAGGCGGGTGGATCACTTGAGGTCAAGAGCTCAAGACCAGCCTTGCCAACATGATGAAACCCTGTCTCTACTAAAAAGATACAAAAATTAGCCAGGCTTGGGGGTATGTGCCTGTAATACCAGCTACTTGGGAGGCTGAGGCAGGAGGAACCCTTGAACCTGGGAGGCGGAGCTTGCATTAAGCTGAGATCACATCACTGCACTCTAGCCTAGGTGACAGAGTGAGACTCTGTCTCCAAAAAAAAAAAAAGAAAAAAAAAATTTAGCTGGGCAAGGTGGTACACACCTGTAATCCCAGCTACTTGGGAAGCTGAGGTGGAAGAATTGCTTGAACCCAGGAGGTTGAGGCTGCAGTGAGCCATGATTGTGCCACTGCACTCTAGCCTGGGTGACAGAGTGAGACCCTATCTTAAAAAAAAAAAAAAAAGGAAAAAGAAAATAAGCTTTAGAATTAGAGTACTGGATATACATTCCAGCTCTTACTAGTTTACCAGTGAGTACTGGCTGTGTGACCTTGGGCAAATTTCTCAGCCCATCCTTGTCTATAAATTGGGGACAAGATTTCTCTCCAATCCCTTCTCCATATCACTGGGTTTAAACTCCAGCCTGGTTTACAAGGCCTTCCTCCAGGGGTTCCTCCTCTGCTCTGCCATCACTATCACACTGGACCTCACAGTCTTAGCCCGCCCACAGGCTGCTCCCGCTGCCTGGAACTCACCCCACCCTCCATCTGTCCCTGCCTTGTCTAGCTAGTCCCTGCTCATTTGTCACATCTCAGCTTAAAAGTCACTTCCTCAGAAAGGCCTTCCTTGATATCCTAGCCTAGACCAAGCTACATCCCAGGCTACTCACCAGTGCTTCCCAAACTTCAATGTACACATGAATGAATCACCTGGTGACCTTGTTAAAATGCACGGGTTCTGAATCAGCATGTCTAGGTCGGGGGGGGGGCCCTACAGTCAGTATTTCTAACAAGCTCCAGGTAATCTAATGCTGCTAGAAGGAGCACCTTTGAGAATGGAAAGGCCCCTTTGCGTACCTACAATTACTCATGGAATTCCTGCTAGACTCAAGCCCCCGGCTGCTTCTTGCCCTATCCCAGTCCCTAGCACAGTGCCTAGACGAAAAGCATTCAAGAAATGTCTGATGATTAAACTGACCGACCAGTATCTATAATGTCTCTAGCTTGGTTTCTGATCAGAGTAAAAGGAATTCAATAAATGGCATCAGTTGCCATTAATAATAATAATTTTATTATATGCCGATTATAGTTTCTTGGGTCGAAACCCATATATTTTACTTCTTTGCTGCCACAAATAGTTCCTACAATGGCCTAGACACAAAACCAAGACCTGGAAAGTGTTTGATGAATGGATGACTAAACGAACAAGTGAATGAGAGACCCTGGCTTGTGGCCCTTCCTGAGTGTACAACATACATGGAATGGCACAATTAATATATCACCAGCCTTTCCTATGGACCCAAACCTTCTTCCTTCTACCAATTCCTACTTGTGGGTAGAAATACAGAGCTTAAACACAAATAACAGAGACCGAAGGGTTACTGGGCAGTCCCCGGAGCAAACAAACAAGTGACAGCCCAGGAAGGAGGGTTATTGTTTTAAAAATTATTTCCTTAGTCCTCAAAGAACTGGAACAAAGCAGGATTGTGCTGGCTGCCTCCCCTGCAAGAATTCACATTCTAGACCCGTCTAAATGCCAGTCTAAATGCTACTCAGAATACAATTACTAAACCCAACCAGCAGCAGCCACAGGCGGGGGCTGCAATGTTCCCCCTCCCACTGATTTTGTGGTAGCTTCAGGCAGTGCACCTCAGTTCTCTGCATTCAGCTTTTCTGATTACCCCACCCCACTTCGTCTCCTCCAGATTGTTCCTTTTGGCTTTCTCCTTGCCATCTCTTCCAGGCCAGACAGTGGGCAGAGCTGTTCGCAGCCCAGAAGCTCCTAAACAAAATAATCTCAAGGAACCCAATAGATTGGGCACCGATCCCCTTTGCAGAACCAAGTCCCTTCATTCTCAACCTCTTACAGATCAGGGAGGAAAGTAGAAACCTGAAGAAGGCACCCAAGACTGAAGATCCTATATGTCCAAGAAGGTGATTATGATGTTGGAGGAGTCACTTATGTAAAGGGGGTTGGGAACATAGACACTCAAATTCAAATATAGGGTCTTAAGTATTTAAAAAATGAGGATGTTTGTGAGTACTGGTTTGGAAATACAGCCCTGAAAAGTAACAATGTGGTATTTAAATAATGCTTCAAGATTACAATATCAGTGATATTACCAGGAAGTAAACATCTAAAAGTGATGTGAATAGTTTAGGTGTTCCAGTTTATAGGCAATGCATTTCTGGAGACCACATCTTAAAGCCCATATTTGTAAGCTGAAATCCTGACTGCCCACTGTTGTGGTCAAGCCACATTCACGGCCATCAGCAAAAATCAGGGGGTGAATGAGTAAAAGCTGTGAGAACGGATGCACATCCTCTATTAGGCAGTAGTAAAAAACCAAGGTTGAATGACACAAAGGGGCAGACATGTTCAGAGCCAATCCCTGATGTACTACAGCAAAACTGAAGCATGAGTTCAGAGAAGGAAGAAAATAAAAGAAGCTGGTGGTGGTGGGAAGGGGCTGGCAGGAAATGTGAGGGGGCTGTTGGGTAAAGTGTAGACAGTCTGGGTCTTGAAAGCTTGAGTAGTGACAGAAATTAGGTAAGTCAGGAGGGACAGGCAGGGTTCATTCGATATTGGGTTGCGGTGTGAGCAATAATAACTCAAGGCTGTTCTTATGGGCAGGAAGGATACCAGTTTGGATGGAGAGGAAAGTTTGTGTAAAAGAGTAGTGGGAGAGGAAGTGGAAAAAACATAGAACATTTGGAATGCTAGGCTAGAGGTTTTCATTTTTTTTTTTTTTTAACTATGCAAGCAACACAGAAACATTCCAGCAGTAAAAAGACTCAAAGAATAAAGATTAAATGAATAAACCCTTCAATGCTCCCTTCTCTCACCCAAGTCTCTTTTAGAGGCAACACTGTTAGTAATTAGGTAGATAGCCTTCTGCCAGGCTAAAGACCTCATGTAACAGGCAATGGGGAATCACTAGAACTTCTGGAGCCAGGGACGGCATCCAAATTGGGAATAGTCAGCAGAGGTGAGCAGATGACTCCTGAGAATGGCATAATGCAAGGCATGACTCCGAAAACAGTGGATGGTGCAGGAAGAAAACAGTAAGCAAACAAGCTTGAAGGTGACGCTGAGGTTGACTGATGGAAAGTGAGACTGAGGGAGATTGATTAAAAATCAAAAGTGGAATAGGTGGTAAAATGGTTTACAGGGAAGAGCTGAAGGGGAGGCCAGGAGCGCAGAGGAACGGTTTAGCATCCCAAGTAGAATTTCAAGGAATAGCAGAGGGCCAACAAGAGGTGGTAGGCAGAAGGATCTACTCAGCATGTTAATATCTAAGCTCTTTGCAATTAATATTTGCCTCAATGGTAAAATAACTGTTCTTGATACATAGTAAGTACTCAATAAATGTTGAATTGAATGTTTTTGAAACTAAATTACAAGGAATCCCACCCCCTAAAAATGAGTATGGAAGACAAAATTTGTCTCCTACCCAATAGCCATTCCCATCTTCTTCCCCAGCTCCAATGGATAAGACATGATTTGGCTAAGCCAAGCATGATAATAACATTCTGCTTTGCCAGTAGTTGGTTTAAGGATGGGCATATGGCCAAGTTGGCCAATGAGGCATGAGGAAGTAAGCTGGGGAAACTTTTGACAAAGACTTTTTTATCTCTGCCAAAGATACTGCAGAGGCCTGATATGTTATTCCTACCAAGATGTTGACTATTTTAGGACATTATGCTTGGAATATGGCAGCCACCTTATAACTACGAGGTGATAAATCCAGGGACAAAGAGTTGATAAGCTGAAGATTCCAAAGTGGCCAGGCAAAAAGAGCCTGGGTCCTTTATCACCTAAGTCCTGCCCCAAACCTGAAAGCACCTACATGCAGACCGCTTGTTATGAGAGGTCATTAATGTCCTTTTCCTTCAGCCTCTGCTATCTGGGCGTTCTGTTAGCCATCTAAAGGCAGGCAAATGGGAACTGGTGAGATAATTCATACCAGCTTTTACTAAGTTCCTAAAATGTTTAGTTGGGTAACAAAGCTTTACTGTATAATGGACTTAGTGACTAAGATAGGGAAAGAGGGAGAAGCTTGACAGAGTGGGAGAAAGCCTAAAACTGCCAGAGCAGCCCAGGAGGCAGCAGAGCTCGACTTAGCACAATACAGTGCAGTGCAATACGATGCAACTTAATCTAATTCGACAAACATTAGTTGTGCATCTTCTTTGTATAACGCCCTTTGGGGAATAAAAAGATGAACAGCACGTGACCCACCATGGAATCTCGCTTCCTCTCTTTCTTTAGCAATTATAGATCGGGTGCTAGGCCCTGCTGCTAGATCACTTCTTGGTCTTCTGCAGAGGTTCTGTTTCCTTTCGCTGTACTTCAAACATGGGCATTTCCCAGGTTCCACTCTCAGAGATGCTCTTCGTCTCCACAATCTCCCTGGGGAATCTTATCTTCACCAATGGTTGCAATCACCTCCTGCTCAATAATGACTCCCATATTGATTTCTCATGTCCAAGCGTCTCTCCCACCATTAAATCTATATTTTCAGCTGTTCAGTAACTATCTCCACTTGGATCTCCACTGGGACCTTAAAAACAACATATTTAAAACCAGACCCATGATCATCTCTACCAAACCTTCCTTCCTCCTTACAGTCACATTATCAGTGAATAACACCATCTAGCATGTTCACCAGCTAGACTTGAAAAGCAGCTTCTTCTCCCTCTCCAAGCCTCCCACACCCAACTCCTATATTTTGGATCCAAAGTATCTGTTTACTCTGTCCCTTATATTCTTGCTTCCTACAGATTCTTTAGTTCAAGTCTCATGGGATTACTATGAAAACTAGTCATTGTTTTTTTGCTTCCTAACAATATTCATCTTCGAGTTTCTGCAAGACACATGGTACAGTTTTGCTTTGCTGTAGCCATGGATGATGCAGACTTCCTTAGAACCTTAGAACATTTGGGTCAAATGTCAGGTGGGTGTGCTTTAGCCCAACCCACTAACTGTCCAATAGAAATATGATAGTATAAGCCACAAATGGGATTTTAAATTCTCTAATAGTCATATTAAAGAAGTAAAAAGAAACAGGTGAAATCAATTCAATTTTAATAATATATTTTATTTAACCCCCAATTCAAAATATTATCAGCTTCTAATCAATACATAAAAACTATTAATGAGCTAGTTTACATTAAACATGGAGAGTTTATATTTACAGCTCATCTCAGTTCAGGTCAGCCACATTTCAAGTGCTCAATAGTCACATGGGCTAGTGGCTACCACTTTGGACAGCACAGCCCTAGACCAACCAGCTGAGAGCAGCGCATGTCAGCCATGTGAGACCATCTGAGATCATCCAGCTGTATTGGGGCCATCAGATGACTGTCGCTACATAAGTGACACTTGACGTGGCCATCAGAAGAATCTCCCAACAGAGCCCAGCTTAACTTGTTGACTCATAGAATTGTGAATACATAAAATGGTTGTTTTAAGCCACTAAGTTTTGGGGTGGCTTGTTATGCAACAATAGAAAGCAGATACAATAGCAGACAGTGTTGCTACATTTGCTAAGGAACTGAAAGTCATTAAGAGTTCGGGAAAGGAAGGGGTTAACTATTCAAGGTGGATAAAGAAGGGTTAAGCTAACCTAGCAAAAACAGTCCTCGAATGTGTAGTCAGTATCAGAGAACTCACTTTCATTTAACATACTTCCTTTTTACCAACTCTGAGCCATCTTCCTATGCTTAAAATTGCTTGCTATGGGGCTTACTCATTTACTTGAAAAAATGCATGCCTACAGCGTACAAGGCACGTTTCTGACGCTCAGTAAGAACAGAGGAGCCCATGGTATCTTCTTCACTAGGCTAGGTGCAGGGCTCCATGGAGGCTAGGGCTGGAGAAGGTTATGGTACTAGGTTTCCTCGTAGACTGGGTTAGTTTGGCCGTAAGTTTTGGCTGCAGCAGCTAAGTGGTAGCCATGCTTGTTGCCTGCCTGGGCAACTTGCCTCATCATCTCTGTGTCCTTTCCCTGGACTTGCCAGGCATTTCATCAAGCCTGCAAGGAGTCCACCATAGGAAAACAATAATGTTTCCTGGACCAACCTACTCCAGCCCCACTCTGTGCCCCACACTCCTGGCAGTACTGAAAGAAAATCTAGCCTGATGCCTGTCCACAGTGCTGCACAGGGGTGTGGTCCAGTGCCATTTCAGATGCTCTTGGGCACATGTTTATAGGGCTTCAAACACCGCTGTGGTGACCATCTCTGCAAGAGCTACCCACTTCATACAGGCACCACCCCACAGTGCCAAGACATGCCTAGCTTCCTGCACCTCTTGCTTCTAGCCCTAGGGCCTCTTATTGACACTGAAGGGTGAGATAAAGCAGGACCTATTCAGTGAGCCCAGGCATGTACAACCCAGAAATTCAGGGAAATTAGTATCCCATGGTTTGAACCTTTGACCAGTGGGAAAGGGTGGCCCTTCTCCTGATGCACTGTCCCTAGGAACAGTCATCTCTACACTTCCGATAGCCTGAGCCACTGGTTGGGTTTGAGACCAGGAAGTGGGGCATTCTCATATTGGCTCATCCTCTCCTCACCCTTCTTGCCTTTTCCTTCACTTCTGTTTTCTGGGATTGCACTCCCTAATAAAGTTGTAACACATAAGCCTTGCTTGAGGTTCTGCTTTCTAAGGATTCCAGGCCAAGATGCCAAGTGACCTAGGACCCAGTCAGGGAAGAGACCTTTACATTCTACTCTCAAGTATGACTTTAGGCACCTTATGTCTAGCTGCTTCAATGGAGACCCAAATTGCTGGCCCTCAATTGAATAAATACCTTCTTGGCCCATCCCACCATCCTCGGGAGAAGGCCTGGCCCACTACCAGGGTGAGACCATTGGGCGAGCATCGGGGGATGCATGCCACTGTCACTCCCTCTAGCACCCCCTTCTTAGAAAAGTACCTCCCTGGCTGGGCGCGGTGGCTCACGCCTGTAATCCCAACACTTTGGGAGGCCGAGGTGGGTGGATCACCTGAGGTCGGAAGCTTGAGACCAGTCTGGCCAACATGGCAAAACCCTATCTCTACTAAAAATACAAAAATTAGCCGTGTGTGGTGGTGGGTACCTGTAATCCCAGCTACTCGGGAGGCTGAGGCAGGAGAATAGCTAGAACCTGGGAGGCAGAGGTTACAGTGAGCAGAGATCATGCCATTACACTTTAGCCTGGGCAACAGAGTGAGACTTCGTCTCAAAAAAAAAAAAAAAAAAAAGTGCCTCCCTGCTTTCCAAGGACACCAGGCATACTTTTTCTCAAGGACCTTTACTTAAGCTACTGAAAGTGTTTCCTTTCTCCCCTTCTGATTTTTCTTCATACCAAGTTCAAGAGAAAAAGCTAAATTTCCTGTGCCCACTTTATTTACCTATAAAAAAGGATGGGGTTGGTTGGCCCCAGGCCTGCTCTGTATTGCTTCCTAGGTTTTCACCTAGCGTAGTCTAGGTCCCTCAATCACACGGGGGCTCTGGGCAGGCACACACCAGGTCTCACAGCTCCGCACTCTGGATTCCTGAATCACACGGGGGCTCTGGGCAGGCACACACCAGGTCTCACAGCTCCGCACTCTGGATTCCTGAATCACACGGGCTCTGGGCAGGCACACACCAGGTCTCACAGCTCCGCACTCTGGGTTCCTGAATCACACGGGGGCTCTGGGCAGGCACACACCAGGTCTCACAGCTCCGCACTCTGGGTTCCTGAATCACACGGGGGCTCTGGGCAGGCACACATCAGGTCTCACAGCTCCGCACTCTGGGTTCCTGAATCACACGGGGGCTCTGGGCAAGCACACACCAGGTCTCATAGCTCCGCACTGTGGATTCCTGAACCACACGGGGGCTCTGGGCAGGCACACAACAGGTCTCACAGCTCCGCACACTGGATTCCTGAATCACACAGGGGCTCTGGGCAGGCACACACCAGGTCTCATAGCTCTGCACTCTGGATTCCTGAATCACACGGGGGCTCTGGGCAGGCACACACCAGGTCTCATAGCTCCGCACTGTGGATTCCTGAACCACACGGGGGCTCTGGGCAGGCACACAACAGGTCTCACAGCTCCGCACACTGGATTCCTGAATCACACAGGGGCTCTGGGCAGGCACACACCAGGTCTCATAGCTCTGCACTCTGGGCTGCTTCAGCATGAGCACATGTGCAGCCAACACGACCTGAATAAATGGATGGATGGAGGAAGGGATGGGTGTTACCCAGGGGTCATCGCACAGCCTCCATCTCAGGGGATTTTAAATAAGAAACAACTCTTCCCCTACATCTTCTGTCAGGCAAGTCAACCAATTTGCCTGTGTGCTCAGCCTCACCCTAAGCAATGGCACCAGGGCAGCTCTCAGAGATAGGGGAGGCCCACAAAGACCTTTTTGGTCTCATTTGATGACTTTGTTACAGCCCCAAGGAAATAAATATCCTCTCATTTTTACACACAGAACAGCAGGAAAGAGAAGTCGGCTGCCGGAGGGAAATTACCCTCTGAAGCAGTAGCATGGTGCTGCGATAAGGCGGAGTCTGGTTACAATTTGCTGCAAGCACTGATGTTAATGGATTCTATTAATACAAATTTGTACTCTGAAAACCTGATGACAGCTCCCAGCCGCCAGATAAATCTCACCAATTACCGCCCAGTACATTGGCCTTCCCGGACTGTTTCTGGGATCTGGGATCTCTGAGAAGCCTCCATTCTAACTGAGGAAAGGAAACAAGGATATTGCACACTGGGGACGGATGTCTAGACTACCTCCTTCAGGGAACATAGCCCAGAGAAAGGGAAACACAAAGTCCTCAGGGCTGAGAAGATATTTACCAATGTGTGGGTAAAAGTGAACACTGTAAGACTATTCAGAAAGGTGGTAGCTTCTGCTGTCACAAAATAACCTGACATGATGCTATTCTGAGCCAACATGGATTTTGTGGATTAACTATCACACCTGCTTCACTTTTCCTGTTAACCTGCATAATGAAGCACTTGTACTATCACCAAAAGAGTAATTTCTGATGACATCAATAATAGGCATCATACTGCTTCAAAACATTTTCTCTAAAGTAACCTATCCACTCAGTTATCTGATCCTGGGAAAGTTGGCACGGTGATGTGGAAACAAGCCTTATGGGGGCTCTATGCTTGGCTGCTATTAGTTTAACTTCATTGACAGAGGATTTTGTAAATCACCTAGGAAAAGAATAGTGTATCATTTTAAGTTTCCTTAAATGTAAAAAATAATAATTTTGGTTTTAGAGTTTCACAATATTCCTTGGAATCAGGTAAGAGAAATTCGGGGGTTTGCAGACTTAGGCAGGAACCTCGAATCAACAAAAGCAAAGCCTGGTCCTTCTTCCCCTCGAGCCCCTGAAACACGGCTGACTCCTGGAGTCACTGCCTGACAACCCATGGGACCCACATCCCAACCAGGGTAAACCCCAAGGAAGACTCGTGCTCCACCTCTCAAGCTGGGATCATTCAGAAGCAGAAAGCAGGAGACTTCCCCATTGTCTCCTCTAACTCTAGGGCAGCACAGGGTTCCCTGGAAGTGGTGGATCCCCAGAACGCTGGGTTGTGGTGAAAACCAACCCATGGAATTGGCTATTTCCTACAAAATGGCGAGCCCTAGGGCTCCACCTGACAGCATTCTCGCTGTCTGGTCATACTCATTCATTTAACTCTGTAAGCATTTTGAAATCTCTACTATACGGGAGGTCCTCCCACTCCATGACCTGGCATACTGCCTCCTTAGATTACAATCCCATTTCATCTAGAGAATTTAAGGTGTTGTATATTAAACAAAGTTTATGCGAGGTCACTTGTGCTCAGTGCCATGGAATCAAACCGAACTTTGAAATGGGCCAGTTTTCAAAACTCCAGAAGATTCCAGCCAACCTGAGTCAGCATAAGGAAGTCCCCTCTGTTTTAACCCTAGAAGGACAGTTAGTTTGAAATGATTAATCTGCTTTTTGTTCTTTGTGACTGTTTTCTTCAGCGTTTTTCTGCCTATAAAGTCAACCTCCTCTGCTCAGGTCATGGGAACACTCATTCTATTTTAAAGAATGAGGTATTGCCCAATTCTAGGATCACAAATAAAAGCCAATTTGATCTTTAATTAAATTTGTTGTAATTTTGTCTTTTGGCAAGTGTAATGAGGTTGACCCATTGGTTCCAGACTTGATTCTGCACTGCAGTGGGAGTGCTTTAGGGCTGGCTAGATTTGGTAGACACAAATACAAGCAGGTAACTACCCAAAGGCAAAGAAGGAGACAAATATGAATGGAAACTGGTGACAGAGAAATCAGAAAGAGCCATGGGGGAGAAGAGAGAAAACCCTAGAGACCATTTGCAGCCTCTGGCCATGAACTGTGAATAACAGGGTCTCTTTTATCACAAGGCCTCAGGGGAGCACCAAAAGTAGCATCAGATGGATAAGAGCCAGGGACTGTTCAGGCTCTGTTTACCCACCAATTTGTTAATAACAGGTCTGTATTTCCAGCCTCAAACTCCCAGAATCAACAGCCAATCAGGGGCCAGGTGTGGTGGCTCATGCCTGTAATCCCAGCACTTTCAGAGGCCAAGGCGGGCTGATTGCTTGGACCCGGGAGTTGGAGACCAGCCTGGCCAACATGGCAAAACCCTGTCTCTACAAAAAATATAACAAATTAGCTGAGCGTAGTGGTGCACACCTGTGGTCCCAGCTACTTGGGAGGCTGAGGTGGGAGGACTGTTTGAGCCTGGGAGTTCGAGACTACAGTGAGCCATGATCTCACCCCAGCCTGGGTGACACCAATAGAGTGAGACCCTGTCTCAAAAAAAAAAAAAAAAAAAAATTCAGGCTCCTCAAAAAAATTAAACATGGAATTACCATATAATCCAGCAATTCCACAACACATCCAGGTATAGATATGCCAAAGAGTTGGAAGGAGTGACTTGAAGAGCTGTTTGTACACCCATGTTCATAGCAACATGATTTGCAAAAGCTAAAGGGTGGAAACAACCCAAATGTCCATTGACAATAGATAAACAAAATGTGGTATATCCATGCAAATAAACGCCTATTATTTGGTATTCAGAAGAAGGAAATTTTGACTCATGCTACAACCTGGATGAACCTTGAAGACATTATGCTAAGTGAAATAACGAACTCACAAAAGGATGAATACTATATGGTTTTACTCATATGATAGACCTGGAGAGGTCAAATTCATAGAGACAGAAAGAGAATGATGGTTCCCAGAGGCTGGGGGGGAAGAAGGAATAGGGAGTTACTGTGTAATGAGTAGAGTTTCAGTTTTGGGAAAATGAGAAAGTTCTGGAGATGGATGATGGCAATGTAGATGCATACAGCAACATACATGTACTGAACATCACAGAACTGTACACTTAAAATGGTTATAATAGTACATTTTATATTATGTATATTTTATCACAATTTTTTTTTAATGAGGCAAATCAAACACAGGCTCTTCCTGTGATTAAATAAAAATCATGACACAGTTGTACTAAAAAGGATAACAGGCTGGAATATTTGAATTCAATAGGGTCCTGCAAAATGGTAAGAACCTATAGTCATGTTAACAAGTCTTCAACCAAGAAATGGTCATTTTAGAGCACTAGAATGGGCATATGGAATCCCCGGGCTCCAGTTCCAACTTTGTCACTAACTAGTTCTATAACACTACGCAAGGGAGTCGTGTCTCCCTGGGCCTCAGTTTACTGATTTGTACAAGGGGGTTGAACTAGAGGACCAAAGCACCTCAGCTGGACCAGGGGTTCTCAACTTGTGATCCTGCAGCAGAATCTGGGAACATATGAAAAATGCAAATTATTGGGCCCCACCCCCAAGACTTCTCGAATCAGGAACTCTGCATGTGGGCCCAGCAATCTAGGTTTGAACAAGCTAAGATAGGTTTGAGAACCACTGAGATAGGACATTTTATGTTTTTTTAGCTAATAGGGATCTGAGTAAGCCACATTTTTATGGAAATAAAAAGCATAAACAGCCAGACACATAAAAACACATTAGCAAATGAATAGGAATAAAGAGGATAATTACTTTTTACAAAAATGAGATGTAAATATAAAGTAGCAAATTAATTTTTTAAAAAAATCATAATTTTTGAAAGTCCAAATGAGTGCTGCCCTTAAAAGTTATAATAGTTTACCACCTGCTGTTTTAACGATGCAGTTCTTGCTTAAAGCATTTTTGAAACTTTATTTGGAACCGACTGCTGAGTCAGTTTAGAAGCTGAACGAAATCAGCTTCATTTGTTTGGAACTAAAACTGTCTTCATTTAGCCTGAGCCTAGACTTATTGTCCTGATTAGACGGCTTGCAGAAATCAAATTCCGTCTAAAAGGAAGAAGACTGCCCATCCCTGAGGATATTCAAAGAATGTGCTGCAGCCTCGAAAGCGATTTCCAAGCATAACTCAGACGTGTTTCGGATAATGACAGAATTACATGTTTGACATCACAGAGTGCCCATCTGGAAAGGGGCAACACTCACTTCATGGAAGCTCAGACCTGAGAGCTAGAAATGGAACAAGAGATCATTCTTGGGGAACAAGACTCACCCTTCAACAGGAGTGGAATAGTCTCACCATTTCACAGATGAGCAGTGAAGGCCAAAGGGGGTGAAGAATGTGTCTAAGGTTACGGGAACTCACAAATGGAACCAAAACTTAGCTTTCCTAAAGAATCCTGACTAGGCTAAGGGACTTTGAACCAGGGAGTGGGGACAGGATCAGTGGAAGGCCCCACCCACCAGGTTGTGATGTCAAATCAGAAGACGAGGCTCCCAGCCCAGTCACTTTCTTCATAAAACAAAAGACGCTTTTGAATGTACTGAATATTCTGGCACCAGCCGTGGTCAATTCTTTCTCTGACGGTGGGTTGCAAAATATTTCTAGCATCCCGCAGAGTCCAGTGAGGGCAAAGAGGGTGGAAAATTCTTTCTCCATTTAGCCACACAGACTTTCTGGTCTTTGGTAAGGAGGTGCCTAGTGTACCACGCGTCCCTGCCGCAGGGCAAAGGGGAGGGTGAAGGTGAAGGGTTCTGTAACCCGGGCTCCGGGCCACTCAGGACTTCTGCTGGCCCACAGCTGGAACAATTTCCTCCTTGTTCCACACTGTGTTATTCTAAAATGTCCACTTTAGGGGTGAGGGGTGGGTGAGAGGAGATACTAAAAGTGAAATATTATTTTGAATATTTATCAAGTTGTTCCCACTCTTGGCTCCTCAAAAGGTCTTTCAAATCATCTTTTTCAGTTTATTTTATTTTACATATTAAAAAAAAAAAAGATGGGGGTCTCATTATATTGCCCAAACTCTTAGCCTCAAGTGATCCTCCTGTCTCAAACTCTTGGCCTCAAGTGATTCTCCTGCCTCAGCCTCTTAAAGTGCTGAGATTATAGGTGTGAGCCACTGTGCCCAGCTACTTCTTTATGGATCTCTCCCCAGCATCCCATAATCTAAATCTCTCAACCTTAGTTTGGCACATCCTCTCTTTCCTGTGTGATTCTCTCTCTAGTAGACTATGAGCTCTATGGCTGAAGTGTGGCATTCTCTTTATCTCCCATAGCACCCAGCATGCTGGTGGGTGCAGTGCAGGCACCCAGCCATCACATGGTGACGGTGATGGTGATGTTATCACATGATCACTTATGCCTACTGTGTGCTGGGCACTCAAACAAGTACTCTGCTGATATGCATGACCTCAGCTAGTCCTCAGAACAGTACTATGTGTGAGGGGCTATTAACTCCATTTTTCAAGCTCTGAGGCTCACAAAGGCTAAGTAAGTAGCCTATTCAAGGCCAGGGGAGGGGCTCAGGTACAAATCTAGGTGTCCTGGACTCCAAAAGCAGAGGTCTTAACATCCAGACATCACTCCCTGCCAAGTTAAGAAGTTAGAACACACCCTCAGCCTATCTTCTACCACAGGTGGTTCTCTCTACCTCAGCTCCACTCCCCCGCCTGCCTTCCTAAACTCCAGGGCCAGGGAAGAAGAGGCTCTCAATACCCATGGGGTGACTTCAGCGACCACCAGTGAGACTGCTGACCATTGAAGAACCAGGGGGAGGTGGAAAAAGCAGCTGACAGAGAAAAGGTGGCGCCTTGAGTGGCATAGACCTCCTTCTCCCCAGGCCCAGCAGCCTTTCTGTACAAGCTGCCCTACATACAGATGCTACCCTGAGGCTTGAAAGTCCCTGAGTCACAGTCCTTCCACACACCCCCCTCACCCTTGAAAGCACCCAAGGCCCTGACAGGGTGAGAGAGCCATATTATAGCTACATGTCCACGGAGAATCACTGTCACTCCAGCAGAGAGTGGTATGCATTTATTTCAACCTCCCAACGTCACCTTAATACTTCTGTGTGAGACGCAGGGGAGAGAAAAACCAAGGTGTGGAGGCACTGTTATGCTGGGTTTCCCACTGCGTTCCCCACCTAGGTTCCCTGTCCTGATCAGGAGACGGCAGAGGGAGCATCGCGCTAGGTGTCAGGACATCCGGGTTCAGGTCCCAGATCTCCCAGTAACTCTCTGGGCTTCAGGCACCTCATCCCTGCAGCACGGAGCTCACTGTGTGGCTTGTAAAGGGCCTTCCAGCGGCTCAGGCCTGTGGTTCCATGGCCAGACTATGGAAGCTGCCCTGCCAATGCCATGCTGCTGGCACCAGCCAGACTGCAGACGGTGCAGAGCTAAGCGGTGATAGGACCTTATCCTGGCCCACTCCCTGGGAATCTGACCCTGCTCCTCTTCAGCTACAGGCATGCTTTGACAGTCTTCCAAGAAAAATGCTGACCTCTGGCCTGCTAGGTTCCCAGTTAAACAAAGGACTGCAAGCTGGTGAGCTGGGGACCATCCTCCGGAGGGCTGGGTCATCTTCCACCTGCCAGCTGACTCTGCACACACACACTCCACAGCCCAGCTGCACAGGCCATAGAGCGGGGTCGATGCTCCCTGGAGGGACCTTCATGCTGACATGACTTCAATGGGATGTAAGTGATGGGGAAGGGGATAGAAAGCAGAGTTTATGGGTCACTGCTCCAGTGCCGTCCCAACCCCGCACAGCTGTCACTCAAACTTTGACATTTGGGGTATAAAGTGCCCTCAACTTAACTCTGCACCTTGTTTTATCCAAGCTGAAACTCCTCTTCAACCAGGCAGCCGCGTTTCAGCCAAGCCCCTTATGGCCCATAGTGCTTGCCACATAGGACTTCTCTGCATTCACACAAGCTGGGCTCTCGGTGCAAGTTATCCAGTGCCATTCTATCCTGAGTTGAGGCCCACCCTTTCCTTGTAACTACTGTTTAAGATCGGCTTTCTAAAAAGTCCTCTGGAGACACCTCCAACACACCCTACCTCTAGCCCTTATGCTTGACCTTCAGCCCTTATCCGT
Organism: Mandrillus leucophaeus; assembly: GCF_000951045.1. Taxonomy (NCBI): domain Eukaryota; kingdom Metazoa; phylum Chordata; class Mammalia; order Primates; family Cercopithecidae; genus Mandrillus; species Mandrillus leucophaeus. The sequence goes on from NW_012104031.1 coordinate 1,354,017, forward strand.
GGCCTCCAGCAGCTATACACGGGTTTTTCCAAACTTGACTCATATGTAGGCATATTCCAAAGGAAAGAATATCTCCCAAACTCTCATGAGCATAGCCGAGAACCACGGGGGTCTACATACCCCAGTGTGAGATACACTATGCTAAAAAACCAAAATCTACTTTTATGAAAAACATCTTTCAATTTCAAATTAGAATTGCCAAAGAGAAGTTTTGTCTTTTAACTGGTAAAATAATAGAAAAGCACATGGTAAACATTCTCCCAGAATTCAGTGAGAAACACTGAGCTACAGTTTTCACTTATTCATCAAATATTTGTCGAGGTCCTCACAGGTGCCAGGCAATGCTCTTGGCAGTAGGATTCAGGGGTAAACAAGACATTGACCCAGCACTCACGGAGTCTACCTTCCAGTGGGGGAGACGGGCCATGAAATAATAAACAGAGACATAAGTGCAGGTAGTGGGAAAGTGCTGTGAAGAAATACACAGTGGGGAAAGAGCAGAAAGGAGTGTGGGGAGAAAAGAAGGGCAGATTTTACATAGGGTGGTCAGGAAGTGATATCAAAGAGAGACTTAAATAAAATAAAGGAGTGAACTGGGAGGTGATGGGAGGAACAGCTTAAGGCAGAGGGAAGAAAAAGGAAAGGCCCCAAGGCTAGAGCTGGCTGGAACATTGGGGAAAAGCCCAAAGACAGCCTGGCAGAACAGGGGGAACTGTGGGGCAGGGTAGGGACGGCCAGATCACGTAGTGCCTTGTATGCCATGGAGATGAGTCTGACTTTATGGGAAACATGAAGGGAGGCATGGCCAGGGGTTGGGGTGGGTTGAAATGTTAAAGAAAAAAAATTATCCAATGCCACTTGTTAAAGCATTAAGGCAGACTTTATTCAGGACCATCCAGATAGGTACAGGGAGCATGCAATAGGGTCTTGCAGTCAGGGAGAGAGATTGGGTTCAACTCTGAATACAGCATGGGTGAGGGGGGAATTTCTAGCCAAGAAGCAGGGTGGGGGTCAGTGGATGGAAAATTACCAAGAGGAAACATCAGGAGTAAGGGGGATTCTGGCTAAACAGACTGAACAGGATTCCTGCTGCAAACAGGCCAGGGTGATCAGACATCACCTGGGGAGTGGTGGAGGATGAGGAACCTGGTCAGATATCAAGGGTGATCAGATATCCAAGGTGGGGGGTTCTTGTCAAACCGACTTAGCAGGGTTCTTGCTAAAACTGGATTTTACAGGGAAGTGCCGAGGTGGGCCTAGCGGAAGGTTCAGGAGCCTGGCTAAAGTTTGGTCAAGCAAAGAATCTTTGTCAGAAACAAGGGACTGATGGGTTTTTCCTTCTCTGTCTTTTGTCTACTATCCTGTGTTCTTCAGGAACCCATGGTTTCCCCCATCAGACTGGAAGCTCATTGAGGGCAGGGGTTGTGTCTCCCCTCTCATACTAGAAGCTCTTCCTACCTTCTGCTGCTGCCTTCTGCCTTCAGGACAAGACCCCACTCATAGTAAAGCTCAACTGGGTAGTGACTCCAACCCAGAAATGAGCTCCAGGGAGCGGAGGAACTACTAGCATTAGCCTGGCAGGCCCTATTTGGTTGGTGCAAATGTAATTGCAATTTTTGCCATTACTTTTAATACAATCAGGAAAAAGAGGAGGGAGCTATGCATCTATCACCAATAGACAGGCCTCCCCAACCTGAACTGTGCCCTACCTGCCACTTAATGCCTAGCAGCTCTGCACAGGTGTCACCTACTGCAGGTGCACACACCCCCAGGGGTGGCTCAACAGATGCACCTGCTGGTCAACCTGGGGTCCCTAGGGCCAAGGTGGAGGCTCAAGCAAAGCTGGTCCCTGCCTGCCACGCTGAGGCACTATTGTGGGGAACACAGCGACACCACCCCACATCACTGCCACAAACAGCCTCCACCTCTGCCCCTGCCCCAGGGGAGCATCAATTGCCTGTATCCATAGCAACTGACATTTGTGAGTTGCAGTCCCAGGAGGGAGGACAGGAGGGATGCTGCACTCTTCACTTATTCTGAAAAGAGAAAGGCATTTCTCTGGCTAGCTTGGGAGGCCTGAAACTCCTGAAAGACGTTGTCCTCATCCACTTTCATCTGTCTCCTGAGTCAGTCAGCAAGGTTCAAATGGACATGATACATCCATTCAAAGACAGGATCTTCTTTTGGGTTCTCTCTGAAGCTGATCCTGCACAAAATTTTGCTTTTAAAATACCTGGGAACTCAGGGTGGGGTCAACTAGGAAAAAATAAAAAACCCCAAATGCCACAGCTGGAAGGAACTTGAGAGGTTTCATTCCCCTACTTCTGAACCAGATGAAACCTCTTCCCATCTCACAGTGAAAAACTCAAGGCTGGGCACAGCAGCTCCCGCCTGTAATCCTAGCACTTTGGGAGGCCAAGGTGGGTGGATCACGAGATCAGGAGATCGAGACCATCCTGGCTAACACGGTGAAACCCTGTCTCTACTAAACATACAACAAATTAGCCAGGCGTGGTGGTGGCCACCTGTAGTCCCAGCTACTCAGGAGGCTGAGGCAGGAGAATGGTGTGAATCCAGGAGGCGGAGCTTGCAGTGAGCTAAGATCGCGCCACTGCACTCCAGCCTGGGTGACAGAGTGAGACTCCATCTCAAAAATAAATAAACAAACAAACAAACAAACATTACAATGGGAAAAAATTAAATTAAAATGCCGACTATACACTTCTTTTTTCTTCATTCCTACGAGATTTCAGCCATACTGGGCCTCACTTCAGTGTTTCAACTCCCTCTTAGCTCACGCAGGCAGAGCTGTCTAAGTCTAACCTAACCCTGTAGGTGATGGCTTAAACATGGACCGGGATGAGGGGCTTCCTGGCATGAGAAGAAAAGAGGTTCACAGGTTTTCTTTTAAAATAAATTGTGCACTCACCCTGCTACTGAGATAAGTAGCTGAGTCAATGTTCTGGCTCTAGAAAATGTGTTCACACTCACAAAGTAGGCCTCTGTGCAGAAAATGAGCCTGCCAAGCCGCTTCACCCCAGAATCAGAGGGCCAGCACCACCAGCCGCGCCCACAGCTGAGAGCCCACAGCATGAGAACCCCAAACCATCTGATCACTGAACAAGGTCAAACCAGATCAGAAATTGCCCTTTATACCTCACACTACCCCTTCTATTCCCACAGCTCTTCTCCCTTGAAAGATGCTAAATCTTCTTTTAAATAAAAGCAGAACAAACAAACCCAACTGAATTCCTTTCTCTCCATCCCTTTCTGCAGTCTCAGGATAGAACACTTTCTCAAGTTCCAGCCTTCACTCCTTCCCATTTCCAAAAGAACTGCCCTGTTTTCGAAATAAAAATAAATTCCACAGTCCTCCATAATGTCAAGAGAAAAATGTACCATTTGGCTGTCCCCAAATCCTATGAGAAAGCACATCTGGTGGGATTTTTACATAACCACATTTCTGCAGCCTAAGAGACGGTTCCCGTCATCTCTCCTCTCTCCCACCCCTTGGTCCTCCCTGTCCTACATTCACCCTGCACAGACAGCAGCAGCAAAGTCCATGGGTTCCACCCCTGCTAGCTGCGTGAGTTCAGTGAGCCCCCTCGAGCCCTGGTTTCTTTGTCTATAAAACAGAGATCACTGTACCCTATCCTACAGACGACTGTTTTGCGGGAGAGACGAGTAGTAATATGAGACAATGTACACATTTCTATAAAGAACTTTGGCATACAACAAATGTTAGTTATTCGCTATTATTTTTTTGTCCCACAAACTTTTTGAGAGTAGATTAACCAACTTGTCATAGTTGCATTCCAAGCACCTAGTGTCTGGCATGCTGCAGATATTTTAAATTTCGTTTACAAAATAAAAGTGTTCATTAAATCTAGTTGAAGAGGCCACAGACTTGTTTTGCACTGGTTGGCCCCTACTTCTGCCCTCAGATTAACTTGGCTCAGTGCTCTTCCCCTAAGGGGGAGGTTATCCTCAAATAACCTTCTTTTTTTTCCACTCAGAAGAATCTCCAATAAAAATCAAACTGTAGGAAGAAATTGCGCTTCAAAAGGGAAGCCTCTCTGCATCCCACCCCACCAGTTCTGGCCAGGCCTCTCCAAAGATCTGTCCCCCTGCCTCCTGGATGGTGTTCAGCAACTAGATGAATAATGAACCATCAGAGGGGATTCCAACCGGTGGCAATTAACACTCTTCCAGCTGGGAAGGATTTAGCTCCATGGTGCCCAGATCTGCCGAGTCTCCTACCCTCTTCCAAAACACACCAACTGCTACCACATGAATTGGGAGGATCCCACAGATCAAAGAGAAGAATCCGCTGGATGAAACAAGACTGGCCGAGTGTTGATCATGGCTGAAGCTGAGTGATGGGTACATGGGGATTCATTATACTATACTCTTTACTTTTGTATATTTTGAAAACCAAAACAAAACTTTAATTATAATTCCATATTTTACCAGAACTAGGGCAAGAAAGCCTAAGGGGTTTTCTTTCCAAATTATCAGGGGAACTCCAGGCCTGATTTCCATTGTAAAAGAAAATGTCCAGGAAATTTCTCTAGCACATTTGCATTTATAAGACCAGGGAGTTATTAAGTTAGTGCAAAAGTAATTGCGGTTTTTGCCATTACATTTTTTTAATGGCGAAAACTCCATTTACTAATATTTAGTAGAGAAAGAGTGTTGGCTTTTGTGATCTTGGGCAAATGACTTAACGTCTCCGAGACTCTCCTCAGTTTCTTTGCCCTTGAAACAAATTTCGACCCTATCTCACAGGGCTGCCGTATAAAAGAAGGTGAACCTTTTAGTGCTGTGCTGACACCTTGAACCAGCACCTAGTGTAGATGTTTGATAAAATTTAGTTTCTTTTTTTTTCCTTGAGGAAACAAAGATGTTTTGTTGTATTCTTGCATTAAGAAGCTTAATGGAGCTGGGCGCGGTGGCTCACGCCTGTAATCCCAGCACTTTGGGAGGCCGAGGCGGGCGGATCACGAGGTCAGGAGATTGAGACCATCCTGGCTAACACGGTGAAATCCCATCTCTATCAAAAATACAAAAAATTAGCCGGGCATGGTGGCGGGCGCCTGTAGTCCCAGCTACTCAGGAGGCTGAGGCAGGAGAATGATGTGAACCCGGGAGGCGGAGCTTGCAGTGAGCCAAGATTGCGCCTCTGTACTCCAGCCTGGGTGACAGAGCAAGACTCCATCTCAAAAAAAAAAAAAAAAAAAAAAGAAAGAAACTTAATGGAATCAAACTCCAGAAGTTAGCTGTTGGCTAGGAGAAACCTAGACACACTGAAAAGAAAGCTTCTGGGGAAAGGAACTCCAAACTCCATTGCCTAGGAAGCCTGGGTCCACGAGTACCCATTAAGGACTGCAGTATTTGAAACATCATTTGCCACAGGCACTAAGTCAGAGGAGACAGGGCAGCAGATGAGGAGCAGAAACGCATTCCACTCCAGGTCCTGGTGTGAGGGCAGGTTGAACCAGGAGGAGTTGCTAGGAGGAGCTGCTGAGCACTCAAATACCATAATGACTCAGATAGATATTTGTACACCAATGTTTATGACAGTGTTTCTCGCAATAGCCAAAAGGTGGAAACAACCCAAATGTCCATCAATGGATGAATGGGTAAACAAAATGTAGTATATATTGATAAATAAAAACAAAAGCCTAAGCCCCCCAATCGACTGCATGGAACCCCTCTTGGCCAAGAGGACCCCCATAGAAACCTTAAAAATTGAGTTCCAGGCCATGACGGGATGGGAGGTCAGGCATGCTGCTCATTATACCTCCCACCTCAATAACCACTATTAGAGTTTTCTTCCTAAGGGTTAAATAGAAACTAGCCCTTTCCAAAGACTTGTTCCATCCCTGATTTCAACCAACTGCCTGCTTGTTCCATTTTGCAGTTTTGATACAAGTGACCAGCACTGCTTCCCAATAGGAGCCCACTGACCATGCAATGGTTCTGGCTGTTTCACAGACGCCGTGTATAGGATGCCTCTGTGCCTTCCGTTTCACCTTTGGCTGTACAGAGCCTAATTTTAATGCGTTTAAATGTTAAGTCTCCATTCCAAAGTGAACATGAGATGTATGGAACTCGCATGTTTGCTTACTGTGTATGTGTGCATCCCCTGCTTTGTGAATATTCATAGCTCCTCCCATAATCTATTAAATATATATTTATATATTATTTAATATTTTAATATTTAATGTTGTTTATATAAGTATATAAATAAATATATCATATATATATTTAGCCAACTTGTTTGGTATAAATTCCTGTTCTACCCTTCCCTCCATCAAAGTGCCTGCTTTTGGTTTCTACCAGAGGCTATGCTTCCTAGCCTGCAGGCTGCAACTCTTCATAAGAAATAAAGCTCTCCTCTCCACATTTATGAGTCCCTGATTCTTCGGCTGACAACACACACAATGGAGTATTATTCAGCCTGGAAAAGGAATAAAATTCTGATACTTGCTGCAATATAATGAACCTTGACAACATTACGTTAGGTGAAATAAGCCAGACACAAAAGCACAAATACAGTATGATTCCACTTATTGAGGTTCCTAGTGTAGTTAAGTTCATAGAGAGAGAAAGTAGAATGGCGGCTGCCAGGAGCTGGAAGGAGGAGAGAATGAGGAGGTAGTGTTTAAGGGTCAATTCCAGTTGTGGGGGATGAAAGGGTTTTGAAGATGGGTGTAGTGATGATGGTTATATAATACGTGAATGTACTTAATGCCATCAAACTGTACATTTAAAAATAGTTAAAATAGTAAATTGTATGTTGTGCATATTTTACCATGATGAAATAAGAAAATAATGACAAAAGAAAGAAAAGAAAGATACTATAATGGCAACATTTTGGCTTTAGTTTATATTCTTTTTTCCCTAGAGCTGAAAGCGTCCTTAAAATATGCAGGGGCTGTGGGGTGGGGGTGGACTGTAAACTGGATGAGGAGATTTTTAGGGAGCAATAGAAATATACTCCATCTTGATTGGAGGGGTGGTTACATGGGGCATATACATTTGTCAAAACGCATCTGTACTGTAAAATGAGTACATTTTATTGAGTGTAAATTACTTACTGAGTGTCAAATCAGCTCAATACAGCTGATTTTCAAAGTTGAGAAAAAACCAAAAATGAACAAACAAAAAATCCCTAAGAAATAAAGCAAGAGAGCCCCATGCCTTACTAGTAATTTAGGAGGCCAATATTAAAGGCTCAGGAAGACAATACATCCCAAATGACTGTGTATTACCAGCAATTCTAGGCTGAATCTAAGAGGGTTGCAGACCCCTCCTCCTTCTACTTTTCCCCACCAACCCTGGAATTTCAGAGTCAGTCAAACAAAGACCCTATCAGACCTCTCCTCAGGCTGATAGAAGTCAGAGTTCCAAATGTTCCCTCAAAAACTAGTTAATAACATCCTGTCTTGGTTTGAGATCTGTGAGAGTCGGGAGGAACAGGGTGGTTGGTATCTACCATTGGCTTCTGGTGTGTGCTTAGGGCCATTACCTTGTCACTTACATCTTCTTCTACAAAGAACCCACAGCAGGGGACCTGAGGGGTGTGGTGGAGGGGGCGGTGGGAGGGGAGTGCTCAGAAGAGAACCCTGGCCTGGAGATCCGAGCAATCTCACTGGACTGCACCTCTCCAGCCCTCGAGGCCTCCCGACAGTCTGCAATCATTTTGCAGAATGTTTCCTCCTAAACTGTTTTGAGGGAAAAGATGCACCTTAACTTTCTAATCCTGTATGACTCAGGCACCTCCAGATTCCCTACTCTGTTCTTCTTTCCACTTCCCTCCAGCAAAATACAGTCACCTCTTACGCACATGTGACTTCTGGGAGGCAGACAGCCTCAGTAGTGTCCCCAGGCTCCTGGTCTAACCTGGAGGCTGACAGAAAACAGTGGAAGGCTGGGGTCTCCCCGCTTCCCTTCGGTGCCTCCCAGGCCTCTTTATGAGAGAAAGGCCCATAGCCAAGGGATGGGGAGTGAGGAAGATGCAATGTGAACAGAAGATTTGGATTTGTTCATAGTCAGAAATCCAGCTTAAGGGTAATCAAAATGCAGATGTGTCTACATCAATATGAGCACCTTATCCAACCTACCTTCTTCTAGAGGCTGAATGATTCAAACAAAAACAAAAACAAAAACAAAAACACAACGACAAAGCAGACCCACACTCAAATCTTGACTTTTCTATCTAATTGCCTGACCTTAGGCAAGTCACTTAACCTATTTCCCATCTATAAAATGGGGATGGTAGTATTTGCCTCATTAGGTTACTGAGGGACTAATGAAGACATATCAAAGAACGGAGCAGTGACTGAGGGTAGCCAGAAAGTATGATGCCACCTGCCCCCACCACCCACCCGTCTCATTTTGACCTTATTCAGTCTAGAGCAAAGTGGAAAGTTACCTCTCCTGTTCCAAAGTGATTATAAACGTGGGGCTGACTCTATCACGGGGCCCTCCTTTAAATGTCAAGAGAAGTTTGCTTTAGGCATGCCAAGTGTGCTTGAATCCCTGAGAAGTATAAACCAAGATGACATTCAGACCAGGCCCCAGGCATAGGTGGGAAGGGGAGAAGGGCACCGGCAGAGGTGGGAAGGATCTGGGGCAGATGCCATCAGGACCCAGGGTCCGAGGGTGGAGGGAAGTAGATTCAGGATGGTGGGTTGGAAGTGCAGGAATGGGAACCGGGGGCAGGGCCCTGGAAAGCCTGTCACAGGGCAGAGTGGGTAGAATAAAGCCACGTGATTCCACTGCCAGGCCCCCAGGCAGCAGATACTAGCTGATCCAGGAAGTCAGAAGCCTGGTGTACACCAGAAGACGATGCTCACCTCCAGAGACCCAAAATGGGGCCAAAGGCAGCCCAGGGGGCAGAAGAACTGGGACTTGAGCATGTGGCCTTGCACTGGCTCCTACGACAAAAGGGAGTGGCAGCAGGAAGCAATGTGGAGACCATGGGTTATTTAACCTGAGCCAAGAATGAGCGGCAGGAGACACAGTGAGGACACCTCCAACATGGGCCTGCCCCCCAGTGGAAGAAGGTTTCGGCTGGGTAGGAACGAAGGGGAACGAAGGCTGCGTGGGACTGGACAGAGACAGCCTTCTCCTTCTTACTTCTGTGCTAATGATTTCATGGATTAGTTCGTTTATCTTCTCAAAATCCAAGAGGCAGGTGCTATTAATACCACACCTGACATGATGAAACAAGGGGTCACCCAGCTAGGGGCTGAACTGGAACTGGACCCCAGCAGTCTTGTTCCACCCCCACCTATCTGCCCACTGTGCCCTGCTACTTGCAGGGTGTTAGCTGCCCTGCTCCCCACTGCAGCTCCTGGAGAGAGAAGAGATAGCCCCTATACACCCCCAGAACATTCTCCTGAGGCTGCTGCCATGGTACAGATCAGGGTGACAGAGGGGAAGTAAAAGCTACAGCAGCCCAGCTGGTTGGCAAAGAAGAGTTCCCCCATCCCCATCCAGATGGCTCACCAAGCCCACTGAGGGGCTCTTTTCTCTGGCTTCTTCATTGCCTCAGCTTGGAGGGCCCCCAGCAGCTGTCCCTAATACACATGACCCACAGATGCTTGTGTCCTAGGTAAAGAACGAAGCCTTCCCTGGGATCTGTCCAGCTCCTTGTGTGCTCTGTGGTGGGAGGCCCAGGAACAGAGGCCCCAGCAGAAGCCAAAAGTTTCTTTCTGGGTGAACAGGCACATCTGACTCAAAGGCAGAAATGAAATGTCCACTAAACCATGGGAGTGGTTTATCTCTCTGGGGCTTCTTCTATAAGCCTGGGGGATTCTCTGGCCTCCCTGTTTTTCATAGGACTCCAAATCCCAGCCAGGTACTCGATGTACCCAGAGCTGCTGGCTGGTTGCTCCCTGTTCTTACTGACACATGGCCCAGCATCTTTCATGGCAGACCACTGCTGGCCCAGGGTCCAGAAAACCGAGCTGCCAGAATCCCAACAGAGAAAATCTCTTGCGTGGTCATTAATCCAGAGTCCAGCCTGCAAGACAGCTCCCTTCTGAAATGCAAGATGCATCTCAAAGATCTGGAAGGGAGAACATTGCACACAGCTCCCCTCACCGTCAGGAAGTATTTCCTTGCATCTAACCCACTTTATTGCCTTCTACTGAGAGGCAACATGGCAGCAGGCTCCAAGAGGCTCCAAGCATAGGGGCTGTAAGAGAGCAGATTCTTGGGCCTGGTTCAGTCACCGACAGTGTGACACCGGGCAACATGCTTAACTTCTCTGGGTTTCAGCATCCTTGATTTTAAGATGAAGATAGCATAGGTTGTTGGAAGGTTTATATGAGGACAGACATCCAGTGCTTAGAGCACTGCCTACCATGGAGAAGGCTCTCAGTGAACAGGAGCCATTGTGATTACGGTTGTTGATGGTGCTGCCATCACTGGGGGAGGCCATCTCACCAATTCCACCTGGTGCACCCTGAGCACATCACCTCAGAGTGGGGGTTGTCCAAGGATGACTCAGCCTGCCCAACTCTATGATGAAGGCCCTCATCTTCCAGGAAGCCTCCCACAGCAAATGACAGTGTTACAACAGAGCCAGTAGGAGCCCCCAAAAGCTTGGTGGAAGACACTGGATCATTCCTCCAGGCCAGGTGCCCAGCCGGCTGACTGCAGTTGAGTTGACCATACACAAGCCTGCACCTCCCAGCCCCAGCTGTCTCACCAGCTCCTGTGCATTCAGCCTGGCAATAAACCACAGAAACAGTGCTCCCAGGAGCATGCAGATGCTTCTAAAAATAGTCACTGCTCCTTCAGACTGTGGGAGGGAGATGGGGAGCAAGTGTCCACAGTGCCTGTGGGAGCCAAGGAGAGTCCAAGAAGGAGCTGCAATTCTCTGTAGAGCCTCCTCATCATCCCGCGGCACCAGGCCCGAGATGCATGATGCTCAGGGAAAACTGTACCGTTTGCTTTGTGCATAGGGTTGAGGGAGCACTCTGCGATGTTGCTGACACTCTGCCCTGGGGTGAGGTCTGGCTGCCTCTGGGAAGGTTGAATTGGTCTGAGCCAGGGAGGCAATACTCCAATAATCAGGGATCATCAGTTCATTCTGGCCCTAATGCAGCCTCGAACCTTCCTGGGTTAAGTACGGTCATTGAATCATCAACCCAAACAAAACTTTAAAGTCACTGGATCCAAACCCCTGCTTCAGGGAGCCCTGTATCCAAAAGGACAACACAGACTGTCCCTTCCACCAGCCTCCTTTTTCCCTCCCAACCAACAACAAACCAGTACACATCTCTTTAGACAGAGCTGTCTTGACATGAAAGAGTTTTCTAACTCAGGGTAGCTCTGGACCAAAGCCACTTCCAAAGGTCAAAGTGAACATCATCAGCCAGGCCAGGTCCCATAAGCCTGTGTGGGCTCTGTCTTCACTGTTGTTTTGGTTTAGCATGAAGTGACAGGAAACCAAGGCTCCCCTGACCCAGAAACTGCTCTCCATCCCTAGAAGCCAGCTAAGAGCAAAAGGGACAATTCTCACCTCCTCCCAACCAGCAGCTTCCGCATTCCTGGCCTGAGATCCTGAGATCCAGAGGTGCCAAGACTCAGCCAGGCACGCCTGGCTGGAGGGAGACAGCTGGTTTGAGATGGTGGAGCCCAGAGCAAACGACTGAAGGAGGGAATAGGAGAAGACTAACACAGAACAGAGACATGCCACAGAGTTAACACAGGCTTCACAATTAGATGCGCAACACTGATTCTCCCTCCTCCAAAATGCTCTCCAGCATCTCACTTTTCCAGGCACCCTCATTCCTCAAATCAAAGGTCCCCTGCCCATCCATACAGGGGCTTTGCAGCCGTGTCCTTGGCCTCTCTTCCTCCTAAAATTTTAGCTCATTTAGGATAGGAGACCAGTACCACCACCTCTTCCCCTTCAAGCCTGCCTACTTCATATTTCAAATCCTAACACCCAAACCAATCCACTCCCTGGGCTAGGAAGATTCTTGCAGCCCTTGTGCACAAACACAGTCTTAGCTTTGTTGGGAAAGTTTGCACAATCCTAGCACACACAGCTTCACAGTCTTCGAAGGCCAAAGCAGGAGGAACGCGGTGAGAATGGAAGGCCGAGAGGGAGGGCAGAGTTGGCCATCCTACCTCTCTCCTGAAGGAGCCATCGTCTAGTTCATCCAGCATCTTCTCAGTCTCCCTCCATGGGGACAGGTGGGGAGGGAAGCTAGGCATTTCTTAGGCCCCAGGCCATCCCAACTGGCAGACTTAGGCCTGAGCAAAATCCCAGCAAGATCCTTCTTTTCCCTGAAAGTTGGCCTCAGAGAAAACACAGCAGCCCTGCCCTGGGTGGAATCAAAATAATTCCTGGATTCCCTACTCCTTGTCACCCCACACCAGCCACCTCCCCAGCCCTCCATGGCATAAACAGGGCTTTATTATCTCAAGCCCACCACGTCCTCCGAGAGTGCTATGAATGGAACACCACACAATACACTTGTTTATTAATAACCACTCACCCCTCCCTCGGCCGGCTTGCTCACTCGCTCACCGCTGGGTCCCCCTCATACATAATGGAAGAGTTGTGTGGCCCATGACACAAGCCAGGCTGTGCTCCTGAGGGGATAGACAGAGAGACGTACCAGGCTGGGCCAGGCTCCCAAGGCGGGGGTGGGGTGGGGAGCAGATCCCCCTGTTAAGATTCAGAGACGTCATGTTTTGTAGGGGAGCTCAGTGTGGCGGGGGTGGTCCTGGCCCTCCCCATACACACATCCTCCACGAACCCAAGGCAGGGATGGCAGCTGGTCGTGTAACCTTTATGTAACACCCACCCTGTTCCATCCAGGGCTGTGTGCTGGCCCCACACAGGACAATGGCTCTCCGCAACTTTGGTCCTCTGGTCCACTTCTGCTTGAGAGCCTCAGGACAAACTTCTCTCTTCCACGTGACAGCCCATTACACATTTGATTACAGCCATGCGTGTGGCCCTTGTCTCTTATCTTCTGCAGGCTAAATATCTCCAGTCCCTTCAACCTCCCCTCAAGAAACCATTTCCACTCACCACATTGTCCTGCTTCCTCTGAGATGGACAAACTTCATTGGGTCAGAGATTCTCCTAGAGTGTAAGGCTCAGCTCTCCTAACCTCCTGGAGGAGGCGTCACCCCTCCCAGACTTCCCAGAAGGGAGTTTGGAAAAACATGGAAACATCTTAAAAATGTTTATACCCTTCATTCCATAAATTCCGTTTCTGGGAATGGATCTTAAATAATCAAAAGTAATTAAAATATTTAAGTCACACAAATATTCAGCAGAATGTTGTTTATAATGATAAAAAAAGTTGGAAACAACCGAAACAACCATCACTAGTGGAAATGATAAACTATGGCACGCCCATGGTTGGAAAGTCAGTACAGTGTGGAGATTATAAGAGTTCTGGAGCAGGCGACCTGGGTTCAAAATGTGGCTCTGCCATTTATTGGCTGTGTTGCCTTGCGCAAGTTACCTAGTGCAGGCAAGTCTTGGGCAACTGTGCCTCTGTTTCCTTATTTGTAAAACTGGATCACAGTATCAACTCGAGTTACAAAGATTCTCTAAATGACAGTGCCTAATACGTACGGTAATTGCTAAAAAACTGGCCTGTACTCAATACTCTCATAAGCAATGAAATATGATATATTTTATCAAAATGATAAAATAATATAGTAAAATATTTTAATCAAATGGAAGATTTAGTAAAAAACAGATTACAAATATAGGAGAAGAATGACTATCTTTGAGCAGTGAAATTACGGATAATTTGCTTTTTTTTTTTTCCTTTGTGCTTATTTATCTTTTCTAAGTGTTCTGCAGTGTAAACATAAATCACTTTTGCTAACATGAAAAAGTACTGGTTGTGGTATGGCACCCAGAGCAGGGCACAATTTCCCCACACAGGGCGCACGGGGCAGCCCTTTGAGACAGGCTTATGCTGTGATGCCTCTTCAACCACCACATCCCACTATTGGCTCTTACTGAGCTTCAAGTCAACAACCCGCACTCCCTCCAGCCCCACATCTAGCCCCCAGCCGGCCTTTTCACAGGGGCTCCTGTTGAGCCATTTCCCTTGCCTACAATGAATACAGGGTTAATGGAGTTTGTAAGGGGATGGGAAGGATAGAAGGGAAAGGCACAATCAGGGTGGAAGGCATTGGCCTTAAGACTCAGAGCCAGAACACAGTGAGCAGCCCAGGTCAGGGGCAAAGTCCTGCCCAGGAAGAGGCAGCCCTTTTCCATATCAGCAAGGTACAGACGGATTAATGGACAGATCAGATCAATCCCACATTGAAGAGGAACAAAAGGGAATAAGATGCTGAGAAAATCAGGTGGCATCCAGATGACCCCCTGCTGGGTGGCCTGGGGGTTGGAGGGGTGGGCAGACCAAGAGGGTAGCTGCCCCCATGCTCCTGCCTCCTGTTCTCTGCCTGCTCTGAGCTCAGCTCAGTGTTGGAAGCCATCACGTTGCAGTTCCTGTGGCTTTTCTCCTCATAGAGAGGAAGCCACACCAGCCCAGCCCATCTCCCAAAGCCACCTGTGGACAGCAGCCCCTTTCTCAACCCAGGGAGCCTAATGCTGGTAGGGAATAGGAAGCCAGGAGGGGTTGGCAGCCAGAAAGGAGGAATGTGGTGGGGGAAGACAGCTGCTGGGCAGGCCTGAATGTGGGTCACATTCACAGAGGACAGCCCGTGCCAATGCAGTGGCTCTAGTAACAGCTGGCCTGCCTGGGGGAGAGCACCAGCACATCCTAGGCATCCTAGGCAGGGCAGCTGAGTCGTGCTTCCCCCATTCCCCAAGGCTCACTCCCCTGCCACCCACAGCTCCCTCCAAAGAGGTCTGGTGCGCCACATCCAGCCCACCTGCTCTCCCATACCAGAAGAGATCAGCAACACAATGACTTAGGGGAACTGTTGAGCCTGTAGCCAAGCGCAGCCCACCTCAGGACTCCGGGACAGGGTGGATGGAGCAGGCTAGAGGCCCTCCAGCTGGATTTGCTCTCTGACTGTAACTGCTGCAGCAAAAGGTCCCGTCTCATCCCTGGGTGTACAATCCCCACTTCCCAGCGTGGAAAGTGAACGCTATTACAACGGGAAACTTGCCACCACAAAGTATTTTGTCTGAAGTATTTAAGCAGAAGCTGGGTAGGTAACTCTGTCAGAGGAATTTAGAAATCTCAGCACTGAGTCGGGGGTAGGATGCAACCGTCCCGAGGGCCTGTCCAGGGCTGAGACCCCAGGATGACCCAGGGCTGGAATCAGCGGCCAAGAAGCAGGTAATTTAGAAGGGAGCCTTGGAGGAGGGTGTGAGGTGCCACCAGGCAGCCGTGGGCTGAGTTGGTACCTGCCAGGGCCTGTCTCTGTCTCTGCTTGGAGTGACTGCTGTGTGGGTCTGCCTGTGGCTGTGCCTACACATGAGCGTGTGACTGTGAGTGTGTGGATGGCATGTGTGTCTCTGGGGAGCGGCTTCAGTGAGTGTGAGCATGTTCTGGCTGTGTGTGTGTAAGTGTCTTGGTGTATATATAAGTCAAAATGTGCATATATACCTGCCAGGCTTGGTGGGCATTTGTGTATATCAGGCACGGGGATCTATCTGACTTGTATGTGTGCGCCTTAGTGTGACTCAGTACATGTGGGCACCTGTCAGCCTTCAAGTGTTCATAGGTATCTCAGGACATGTGTGTGGTATTGAATGTGTGTTTTCTTGGGTTTACAGATTGTGTAGTGTGTGTGTGTGTGTGTGTGTGTGTGTGTGTGTGTGTGGTGAGTTCTGATAGTATGGCTACGTGTTTTGATATGTGGGTCTCTAGGTCTCAGTGTGTTTGTTTGTCCTAGTTCTTGCATGTGTGTTTGTGGGCACATATGCCTATCTGGATATGTGTATTGTATTTCTGTTTCTGCGTGGGTGGAGCAGTCCCATGGTCTCCCTGTTGTTACCAGAATGCTCTCCAGTTAGGAGCAACACTAAATAAATCTTCCATGTGCAAATTCTACAGGGACTCCCTGTTTCTGCAAAATAAAATCTAGCTCCTCCAAGCTGACATCTAGGGGTCCCCCTTGTCAGCATTCAGTAATCCGACTGCACCTGTTTTTCTCCAAATGCTCAGGATAGTAACATCTACACTCCTGTTTTTTTTTGTTTGTTTCTTTCTTTGCCTAGAATTCCCTTACTCTATCTCTGCCTAACAAATCCTATTCATCCTCTAAGGCCCAGTACCAATGCCACCTCCTCCAGGAAGCCAATCCAACCCTTCATGTCCATGCACCAACCATGGATATGGTGCACCAGACCTCTCAAGGTGGAACATGAACTCTCCTGCCCTGGCTTCCAAAGGACATTATGTATCTCCCTCGGTAAGCAAAGATTCATTGTAGTGATATCTGCAAATATTTCCCCCTCTACCAGAAGATGAAAAACTTATAGTCGGGGAGTTCATATTATGTCCTTTGCAGCTTCCAAGGTGCCTAGTCTGATGTATTGCACACACAGGCTTGCAGTATACATTTACTGAACTTGAGTTCATCTATGCAACAAGCTGTGAGTGGAAAGAGCGCTCACTGCCTCAGGGCCTTTAGAGCTGAGCAAGTGTAAGGTACAGGCTTGAGAATTTCCAGCCCTGGGGTGCTGTAGGGCTGGGAAAAGCTTTTACCCTTTTTGGACTCAGGATCGGTGGCTGAAAGAGCCTTTTCAAGGTCAAATGAGACAGGTTTGCCAGCTTCTTAATTCTTGGAAGCCTGGTTACCTGAGAACTGACCTCTCAAGGGCTCGGCATAGCTCCAAAAGCCCCATCCACACTGGAATCATATCCAACTCCTGCAGCCAAGACGGCATTCAGTTACCATTTTTCCTTTAGCAGCCCTTGATCATCCTCTCTGCCCCCACTATGCACACACTCCAAATCCCAAGGATCTCTCAGGTGGGCTGAGGTTTGGCAGTGTGAGAATACAGCTTATTCTGCCTCTTCCACCAGCCAGAGCTCCAGCCTCCAGAGCTGAGCTAGACCCTGATTGCTGCTAATGGAGAAGGGAGCAAGAAACACTCTCCAAGACCCAGTGCTAAAAGAAAGTCCACTTGAACAAAGTTGTGGATGCCTGCACTTTGGCTGCCCCTTGAAGGAGACAGCAGTGTTTGACTCATAATTTTAGGGTAGTCTACCAGAAAGGTTAACATTTTACAAAAGGATTGGCATACCAAATACTGATAAGGTGTAGTACAAATGGAACTCCCATACACTGCTGGTGGAAGGGTAAATTGGCACAATCACTTTGTAAAACTGACAGTGGGTACCAAGGCTGAACATACTTCTATCCTGTGGCCCCACAGTTCTACCTCTGAGTATTCAGCCAACAGAAACCAGCACTACACTCAAGAATGATTACACTCAAATTCATGCGAAATTGCGAGAGGCCTCAACGAGGCAAAACAATCTTGAAGAAGAAGAATAAAGTCAGAGACTCACATTTCCTGATTTCAAAACATACTACAAAGCTATGGTAATCAAATCAGTGTGGTAGTGGCATAAAGGAAAACTTTTATACCAGTAGAATAGAATTAAGAGTCCAAAAATAAATGCTTATTTCTATGGTCAACTTATTTTTGACAAGAGTACCAAATCCACTCAAAGGGGAAAGAACAGTTTCTTCAACAAATGGCGCTGGAACAACTGGATTTCCACATCAAAACAATGAAGTTGTACCCCAAACTACAAACCTCACACTACAGTAGCCCCCCTGCCTTATTCAAAGTTTTGATTTCTGAGGTATCAGTTACCCAAGGTCAACTGTGGTCTGAAAATAGGTGAATACAGTACATTAAGATACTCTGAGAGAGAGACCACATTCACATGACTTTTATTACAGTATATTATAACTTTTCTATTTTATTATTAGTTATTGCTGTCAATCTGCTACTGTGTCTGATTTATAAATTAAACTTTATCATAGCTATGTATATGTAAGAAAAAGCACAGTATATATGGGGTTAAGTACTACCTATAGTTTCAGGCATCCACTAGGGATCTTGAAATGTATCCCTTGTGGATAAAGGGGCGCTTCTATATATAAAAACTGAGTCAAAATGGGTCATTGACCCAAATATAAGTGCTAAAACCATAAAACTCTTAGAAGAAAACTAGAAGTAAACCTTCATAACCTTGGATTTGTTAGTGGAATTTTAGATGTAACACCAACGCACCAGCAACAAGGATGAGATAAATTGGGCTTCATTAAAATTTAAATCTTTCATGTATTGAAGGATGTTATCAATAAAGTGAAAAGACAACCTACAGAACAGAAGAAAACAGGTGCCAATCCCAAGGTTCTCTAGGGTAGGCTGAGGGTTTATGCTGTGAAGATACAGCTTATTCCATTTAATAAGGGTTTAATACAGGCTATATCAGGAACTCCTAAAACCCAACAACAATAACCACAACAAAAGACCAAAAAGGCCAATTTAAAAACAGCAAGGAACTTTGAACAGACATTTCTCCAAAGAAGATACACAAATGGCCAAGAAGCACATGAAATGATGTTCAATATCACTCATCATTATACGGAAATGCAAATCAAAACAGTGAGATACCACTTCACACCAACTATAGGATGTGTAGAGGATGGCTATAATCAATAAAATGAAAAACAACAAGTGTTAGTGAGGATGTGGAGAAACTGGAACCCTTGTATACTGCTGGATGGGAATGTAAAATAGTGCAGCCACTTTGGAAAACAACCTGGTAGTTTCTCAAAAAGTTAAACATAGAGTTACTATATGACCCTGCAATTCCACTCCTAGGTGTATACCCAAAAGAAGTGAAAATAGGAATTCAAATGGGTACTTATATACAATATTCGCATTGTTCACAATAGCCAAAAGATGGAGACAATGCAAGTGTCCTCAAAAGATGAGTGGATAAACAAAATGGTGTACATTCATACCATGGAATATTATTCAGCAATAAACAAGAATGAGGTTCGGATACATGCTACGATATAGAGGAACCTTGAAAATGTTATGCTAAGTGAAATAAAACAGACACAAAAGAACAAATACCGTATGATTTCATTTATGTGAAATATATATAATGTAATGGACAAATTCATAGAGACAGAGTAGATTCAAGGTTACCAAGGGCTGGGAGGAGTAGATAATAGGAAGTTAATGGTTACAGAGTTTCTTTCTTTCTTTCTTTTTTCTCTTTTTTTTTTTTTTTTTTTTTAAGACAGAGTCTTGCTTTTTCGCCTAGGCTGGAGTGAAGTGGCGCGATCTTGGCTCACTGCAACCTCCGCCCCCTGGGGTCAAGCGATTCTCCTGGCTCAGGCTCCTGAGCAGCTGGGACTACAGGCGCCCGTCACCACGCCTAATTTTTGTATTTTTCAGTAGAGATGGGGTTTTGCCACGTTGGCTAGACTGGTCTCGAACTCCTGACCTCAGCTGATCTACCCCTCTCGGCCTTCCAAAGTGCTAGGATTATAGGCCTGAGCCACTGCGCCTGACTGGTTACAGAGTTTCCATCTGGGGTGATTAAAACTTCTGGAGACAGAAAAGCAGTGATGGTTACACAACATTGTGAATATATTAAATGTCACTGAGTTGTACATCTACAAAATGGTTGAAACAGCAAGTTTTATATTATATAGACAACTGTGTTTTAGCACAATAAAATTTTTTTTTTAAATCACGGCAACATCTTTCCCTGCTTTGCTGTCAAATTCATCAATATCTGACCCCAAATAAATGATTGCTGGGATACATGAGACAAAGGCACGAAACAGTTTTCAGAAGTGCTGTTTCCCCAGAGGGCGATATTCCTCAAACCCCAGAGTGAGTTACTGTGGTGATGGCATGGAGCTGGGGATCTATTCTTGGCTCTGAAATTCTGCTGACCTTGTCATCCACTTCCCAGGCCTGGTTGTCAAATGGGAACAGTGTCACCAGTCTCCAGTGTACCTCTGAAATCTCGAAAGAACCAGACTAAACTCTGACCCATCACTTCCTTCCAGTCCACTCTCCAGATGACTTTACTTCTACCCCATTCTCTGTTGACTTTAGTTTTTTGAACGAGGAGGAAAAACACCACACCCAGTAGGTCAAACATGCCCAGCATATTGGCTTAGGTGCTTGGTCCAAAGCTTCTCTGCCAGGCTTCCAAAGCTGGCTAAAATATTTAAAGTTTACAGGGAAGCCTTGAGTAGTCTAGGCTACAGCAAGAGATGTACTATTTAAAAAATCTAAAAACTTAACTCATCAAGTTCCAGTTCACCTGAACTTCTCATCAGCCTCCCTCCTCATACTGCCTTCCAAAGACAGAGAATAATAAAAATAGCAATGTTCCCTTCCTAGCCAGACTACCTAAGTGACCTCCTAACCCTTATGAAGATGAGATGCTTGTTCTAAGCCTTTGGTCTCCCCACTGACCCTTCTCTCCAGCAGCTGGGTAATACTATTTTGTGTTAACCATCCTACCAAACTCCCAGGTTATATTTTAAACTTGATCTCTCGAAAACTCCTAAAATAAAACTCTTTCTTTGATTTCCTGGAGGTGTACATAATTCAATAACCATTCACATCGACTTTTTATTATATGCCTATAAAGCCTTCCAGCTGATCTTTTAAATGAACACACCAGAATTTATACATTTAAATTAGTGCTGTCTCCTTCAAAGAAGTCCCCTTGGGAAGCTATATACATATTCCAACAATGCACCCGCCAGTGCTTAGAACATTTCAGAAGCTTTTCTTTTGGAACTGCTTTCAAAGCCTGCAGTATATTCTTTTGATGGGACCCCATGGTGGCAAATCTTTATCCTATGAGGGTGGATGGTAATTTTTTTCTTAAGTTGAAAGATAGAGCCAAGAATGGGAAAGATGGTGGGTGATGCAGTTGGGAATACTGTTTAGTGTCAAAAGCAAAGAATGATAATCAAGGCAAGAACTCTGAAGGCTATTCCTACACAGGATGAAACAAGGTTTTGAGCACTGGCTTCATTACAGGAACAAATATGCAGCCCCCAACATGGTAGTTTCAGAGTATAGCACATGTATGAGTAAATAAGATCTGGTAACGCCACTAAAAATAACCAGAAACCACCCCATTGTTATTGCTAGATCCCCATGTTGTGTCCACCCATGTCACTGTGTCTTGACCTGGGGCCAGGAACCAGAAACTAACCAAAAGTGGCTGCCAAAGTTCATGAGTCTGGCGTGGGTGCAGGGAGGCTCTCCACTCGCTCAAAAGAGGACAGAGACTGGCATGTGTCAAGAAGTGAGATGAGTCTGGCAGTTCCTCAATAAGCTAAATGTTGAATTACCATATGACCCAGCAATTCCACTCCTAGGTATATACCCAAAAGAATTGAAAGCAAGTGTTCAGGTCAGGTGGAGTGACTCGTGCCTATAATCCCAGCACTTTGGGAGGCCAAGGCAGGTGGATCAGTTGAACTCAGGAGTTGGAGGCCAATCTGGGCAACATGGAGAAACCTCGTCTCTACAAAAGATACAAAAATGAGCTGAGTGTGGTGGTGCATGCCTGTAGTCCCAGCTACTCAGGAGGTTGAGGTGGGAGGATCGCTTGTGCCCAGGAGGTCAAAGCTGCAGGGACAGATGATCGCGCCACTGCACTCCAGCCTGGGTGACAGAATGAGACATTGTCTCCAAAAAAAAAAAAAAAAAGGAAAGCAGGTATTCAAACAAAAACTTGTACACAAAAATGTTCATAGCAACACTATTCACAATAGCTCAGAGGTAGGAAAAAAAAAAAAACCAAATGGTCCCTCAATAGATGAATGGAGAAACAAAAATGTACCACATACAGATAATTGAGTGTTATTCAGCCACAAAAAGGAATGAAGGACTGATCCATGCTACAATGTGGATAAACCTTGAAGACATGATACTAAGTCCACAAAAGGCCATATATTGTATGATTCCACTGATATGAAGTGTCCAGAATAGGCAAGTGTATAGAGAAAAAACTGATTAGTGGTTGCCAGGGGCTGAGGGGAAGGAATAATGGGAGTGACCACTTCATTGGTAGAGGGCTTCCTTTTAGGGTAATAAAGGTCTTGAGGAATTAGTGGTGGTGGTTGCACAGCATTGTGAATGTACCAAATGCCACTGAATTGCACATTTCAAAATGGTTAAAATGGTAAATTTTAACCAATTTTATGTTAAGTGTATTTTATCCTTTTCCCCAAAGAAAAAAGAAGTGGGCAGAATTTCCTGTGCTAAATTCTACTAGGAGAGCTCTGGTATGGGAGAGCAGCAGCTGCTGGCTCTGGTTGGCAGCTCTCACAGGCAGCAGTGTTGAGACCCTCACAGGTGGCAGACAAGTGAGGGTGGCACAGGGGACATTGGCCCACGCTCTAGTGACAGTCAGCCCATGTGTCCTGACCTTCCACCACACCAAAACTTACCAGGCCTTTCATAAATGCTTTTTGATGAGGACTAGAGAGAGGCATGTTGGAAAATGATCCCCTGCAGGGAGAAGCAGGAACAGTTTCTGAGATAAGCCAGAGGAAGACATTTCCAATACAGCTAGTTTTCTAGGTGACTCTAATCCCTGCCTGCAGTATCATGGCCATCTGATTACAACATCACTGCTATCTCTTCTGGGCCATCAGGGTGTGAGCCTGCAGGCTGGGAAGGAGCTGTCCCTTCCCTGGAGATAAGGCTCTTTTCTCCACCGGCAGGCAGCTGCTTGTCATGAGGGCAGCCCACGCCACACTCTTCTGCCGGGTAACCCCTCCCTTTCTTCCCTGACTCCCCAAGGATGCTCACAGATGCTCCACAGCTATATCTGCACCCCCAGCTCAAGGCTTTATTAGGAAACCAACACATCAGGAAGGCAGCTGAGTTTGGTCTCCACCTGCCCAGCCCCCTTGGCAGCCTCCAGCTTAGGGGTATGTTTTCCTAATCTTTGTGCATGAGGATTTACAAACTCAGAGAAGATACAAAACCCTTAGCAGCAATTACAAGACTAATAACATTAAGTCTTAAATGGTTATTTTAGGCCCAGATCCCTTACTTGTTGTGACAGCCAGTAAATCAGGGGAGCAGTGAATTTTAATGCACATAAAAAACAACTTTAAATATTCAATGGGTTCCTTCAGTGCAGCTGTGGGACCCAAGACCCAGTCTCCCGGAAATATTGGTTTAGAGACCCAAGACCCAGTTGTTGTCTCAAACATCCTTCAGACCTGTCTCATATTTTCCACAACATAGCACAGATAATTTACTGGGCACCCACTATGTGGCACTAAGGACAGAATCACTGCCATGCAGCTTACAGTACAGTGAGGCACACAGACTTTCTGGTCGGCCATATGCGCCTGGCATCTTCCCATCCACTGAGGCCGGGAGGAAGAGATGAAGGACCAACTGCTGTGGTCAATGAGGAGCAGTCCCAAGGATGGTCCCACTAGGGGCTAAGGTGGAGGAAGACCCCGCCCAGCTGCCTGGCTTGGGGGATCTCTCTGAGGACAGAGGCACCTGGCACAGTGAGCAGAGCAAGGTTAGAAGTCAGTGCATTTGCCGAGGTGGGCGGATCACCTGAGGTCAGGAGTTTGAGACCAGCCTGGCCAACATGGCGAAATCCCGTGTCTACTAAAAATACAAAAATTAGCCAGGCATGGTGGCATGCGCCTGTAATCCCAGCTACCCAAGAGGCTGAGGCAGGAGAATCGCTGGCACCCGGGAGGCAGAGGCTACAGCGAGCTGAGACTGCGTCACTGCACTCCAGCCTGGGCGACAGAGCAAGACTGTCTCAAAAAAAAAAAAAAAAAAAAAGTCAATGCATTCAACTGGTTAGGGGAGGGTGAGAGATGGATGGTAAAACCGGCTGTGAGATAAAGGAGTGCCCCATGTGC
Source organism: Mandrillus leucophaeus (assembly GCF_000951045.1). Lineage (NCBI taxonomy): Eukaryota > Metazoa > Chordata > Mammalia > Primates > Cercopithecidae > Mandrillus > Mandrillus leucophaeus. The sequence continues at coordinate 1,377,918 of NW_012104031.1, forward strand.
TTCCACTAAAGCAAGAGGCCTGGCGGTGGGGAAGCCAGTGAAATGGCCCCTCACTGGAGTCTTTCCAGAAAGAAGAGTCAGGGTTACTACCCTGGTGGGGAAGGAGCTGCTATGACTGTTGGGAGCCTCAGAGCGCCTACACTGAGCAGGTGCAGGCAGTCTCCACCCCGCAAAAAGGCTCCTGAGACAGTCAAGGAAAATGGTGAGGAAGGGAAGCGGCAAGAGAAAGCAGGGAAGGCAAGAGGGAGAGCAGAGGGAGTCAGGAGAGGGGACTCTAGAGGAGTCCCTGCTGGAGCCGCCTGTTGCCATGACAACGCCCTCCTGTCTCCTATCCAGGAATAAATTATTGATGACGGACACTGCTTCTCCCGCCTCCCGGAAGCCCCCAGTGCCCTCTTCGTTGCCATCATGACTCTCTTCCCCTCCACCTGTTCTGTATTTGCTTGGATGAGTCACTCAGACAAAACATGAGCCCAGAGGAACCACAAGGCCTCTCCCAGATGCCCTTCCCCCTCCCTTATCATTATGTACATTTGGTCTTCTATCTCGGTATGGGCGGGACTGTGTCCACCCAAACTCATATGCCGAATCCTAACCTTCACTACCACAGAATGTGACTGTGCAGTAGTTGGAGACATGACCTTTAAAGAGGTAATTAAGGTAAAAGGAGCTCATGTGGGTGGGCCCTAATCCAATATGACTGGCGTGCTTATAAGAAGAGGAGATTAGGCCGGCCACGGTGGCTCACACCTATAATCCCAGCACTTCGGGAGGCCCAAGCAGGTGGATCACCTGAGGTCAGGAGTTCAAAACCAGCCTGGCCAACATGGTGAAACCCCATCTCTACTAAAATTACAAAAAATTAGCTGGGGGTTATGGCAGGCGCCTGTAATCCTAGCTACTTGGCAGGCTGAGGCAGGAGACTCGCTTGAACCTGGGAGGCGGAGGTTGCAGTGAACCAAGATCGCACCATTGCACTCCAGCCTAGGTGACAAGGGTGAAACTCCATCTAAAAAAAAAAGAAGAAGAAGAAGAAGAAGAAGAGATTAGGACACAGACACTTGCAGAGGGAGGACCACATGGAGACACAGGGAGAAGCGGTCATCTGCAACCAAGGAGAGGACCCTGCAAAAGAAACCAACTCTGTCGACACCTTGATCTCAGGCTTCCAGCTTCCGGAATTTTGGGGAAATAAGGTTCTATTGTTGAAGCCACCAGGGTTGTGGTATTTCGTTTTGTCAGCCCTAGCAAACAAAAACACCACCCTGGTAGCCGTGCACACCCCTTCAAGCCAGCTGACATTCTGGGGCACCCAAGCAGGACTGAAAACATCCCAGCAGCAGGGTCAGCGGACTTTGAGATCCCACGTGGTCACACAATGGGCTTCTGGGGGCTGCGACAGGGGAGACAGAGGGTACTTGAGGGGCAGGTAGGACAGCCCAGCCCAGAAACCTGCCAGTCGACCTGCCGCTAGGCAGGCAGGGGCACGCCGTGCAGGAAACTGCATGTATTTTGGGTTTCTCTGCTCTGATGACCATCACAGCAGGATATTCCAACTTCTAGAAGTCCAGTCTCCCAACCTAAGAGAAGACAGGGCTGACGATGGCAGAGTGAGTATGGGAAGCAGAATCGAGAAGCAGCCAAGGCTCCTGGCCTAAGCTGGGTGGGCTCTGGGCCCATTTTGAGGAAGAGGTGGCACCTGCTGTGCTGAGTTCAATGTGTAAAACTGTGAGGGGTGATCTTCAAGTCAAAAGACAAGCACTAGCAGGGAGGAGGAGGGGAAACTGGAGCCCTCATGCACTGCTGGTGGGAACATAACATGGTGCAGCCTCTGGAAAACAGTTTGGCATTTCCTCCACAAGCTAAACACAGAATTACCACATGACCCTGCAATTCCATTCCTAGGGATATATATGCCCCAAGGAATTGAGAGCAGGTACTCAAACAAGCACATGTACTTCCATGTTCATAACAGTACTATGCATAATAGCAGAAAGGTGGAAACAGTCCAAAAATTTATTTGCAGGTGAATGGAAAAACAAATTCTGGTACATACATATGACGGAATATTATTCAGCCATAAAAAGGAATGTAGTACTGATGCATGCTGCAATGTGGATGAACCTTGAAAACATTAGTGAAAACCAAGTGAAAGAAGCCAGCTATAAAAAGCTACATCTTGTATGATTTCTTTAATGTGAAATATCCAGAAGAGGCAAATTTATACTGACAGAAAGCAGATTAGTGATGGCCAGGGGATAGGGAGAGGGAGAATGGGGAATGCCTTTTCAGTGGGTATGGGGTGATCTGGGATGATGAAACAGTTGTGAAACTAGAGAGAGGAGATAGTTGCACAATATTGTGAAACTGCTACATGTCACTAAATCGTTCACTAGAAAATTGTTCATTTTATGTCATGCAAATTTTACCTCGATAAATTATTTTTAAAATTTAGACATTAGGTACACGGGGGATCATTCTAGTTTTTTTTTTTTTTTACATATGTTTGGCAGACGTTTCTTCACACAACTACACACACACACACACACACACACATACCCCTGTTCTGCATCTCTCCTTGGCAGTTTTGTGACCATCTCCATCAGAACTGCCCTTCTCCCTCTCCACCAACCTCACTGATGTCCCAAAGTGTAGCTTCATTTGGGAAGCTCTGTCTGCAACAGCTTACAATGGTTCTCCCATCCGTCTGTATATTCACTTTCCCCACCCTGTTGCCCAGTACTCTTAGGGGTCTTCTTGGCCTTTTGAGCTTGTTCTTCCAATTGGGCTGCAAGCTCTCGAGGGCAAAGACCTTACCTTTTCATTCTTTTTACAAGCAGGGAGGCAAGAGGGCATCGCAATTATGAGTCAAAAGGCCCTAGCCGTGGACTGGCTATGTCACCAAGGGCAAGTTACTCTAATCTCTCTGAGCTTCAGCTTCCTCTTGTGTGAACTGGGGGTAATGATAATAGTTGCTTCATAGGGTCATTGTGAGGGTTAATGAAACATATATAAAAGGTCCAACAGGATGGTCTTTCATAAATATTTTTCTTGTGCTTCTCCTCCCCATAAGCTTTTCCTGCCCAATCCCAGTTACATGGTTTCCACTTTAGAGACCTCACTCAGTGGGTCTGAAAATATGTGCCAGATCTCTAGCTGTGTCAACAAGCAGGGGTTCTGGGTCTAAAACTGCTTCCAGGAGCATGGAGGGCAGGTGGGACCACAGCAGCAAGGGTTGGAGGGTGAGGTCCAAGGCAATGCTTTAGAATTGTGTGCCTGTTCCAAGGGTCTTCATATGAGGCAGCCCTGGCCTCTTCTCTTCCAGTCCCTTGGGTCCAGCTGGGTTTGACTTGACCCTGGAATTCAGCCCTCACTCAGAGCCCCCCTGCACAGTAATAGACCTCGCCCTATGCTCAGAGGTCTCTTTACTATTCCTCCTCCCCACACCTCACCCACCCCATTCCCACAACAGTCTTTCCTAGGTCCTAATTTCTAAAGTCTTTCTTCCTTTTTTCACTATGTATCAAAATATTATTGATCTTTTAAGGTTTAGCTTAAAGCCTGCCTTTTCCACAAAGCTTTCCCCCAATGACTCCAGTCAACAGTGGCCTTTCTCCTTCCCAATCCCATTGCTGTCTCTTAGTTCCCAGTTATACAGTCAGTTGTGTTTGAGCATAGAATAGTATTCTTGAGTCTTTTTCTGCATGAGTAAACCTTGCTTCCAAATTAAGATAATGCCCTTGAGGTAAGAGGCTAAGTCTCATCACACATACGCTCTATCTACACGAATGCAGCAGCTCTGATAGTGCGAAGAGCACTGTTGCTGGAGTCAGGTGGACTGACAACAGATAGATCCTGGCTCTATCCCTCACTCACTGATGGAGCCCGAGTCTCAGGAGTCCTTGTGAGGGCTCCCAAGAGTACCTTGCGATGCTGTCAGGAAGCTCAAAGGAGGCTCTCCAATGCAAGTAAAAGAGTACTGTGACAATGTAAGACCCTATTAGCAAAGCACACACTCAATCACTGCGTGATGAGCTGAGCAAAGGTACCTTGCATACCACTCCCAAGTATCTCAGCTTCTTTGATAGTATTGGGTCTGGAGAAGCAGCTGTTAGCCCAGAGTGAGGCCAGGAGAGGGCTCAGTGGAAAACTACTTCTTACCAAGGACTTGCCAAGGGACTGAACAGGGAACTCTGAAGAAGCAAAGATTAGGGCTTCTGGCTAAATAGACCCATTTCCTGATGATCGGTGCCAAGTGAAAGGAGCAGAAAGTCCCCAAGTCAGTGCTAAGTTGGCACTAAGTTGATGCTTTGTGTCCCAGAGATGAATGCCCTGGAGAGGACTAACCAGTTTGAAAGAACTCCAGAGTGGTTCATTCCCACAAGGATGGCAAAGTGAAAGGAGATGCTGTCCTAAGGAGGCAGCAGCCAAAGGGTTAATCCCAGAGTCATGCACACACCCACCTGTCCCAGGGTCCCCTCCCTCCTCAAACTGCAGCATCTGCTGGGAATCCATATGCTTTCCCTACTGCAGGTAATTAGGTCAGCTTAGAGGATTTCCCAGGTCAGAAGGGTGGGGGAAGGCAACCCAACCGGGATCTATTGTCTCATGCCAAGTTCCCAGGTGCCAGCTCCCTTACCAGCAAGACAGGCATTCACCTACTGGGTGAGGCATCAACCAAAAATGAAGGGACCTGACGTGACAGAGATGGAAGTAGGTGAGGCTACTCCCATGCAGCCCCCAACTCGTGCCTCCCCTTGATGAGCCCACTATCCAAGGAACAGAGCTAACAAGAGACACTGATAACTGGCCAAGAGTTTTGGCTCTTGCTGAGTCTATGAATAGGTCAGGCAAAAAGGCTGGCGGGTGGGGGTGGGGAATGGGCAGCCTAGTGGCAGTCAGTGAACAATCTAGCTATGAGATTATGCTAATGGCTACATCTAGGATTGTGAGACAGGCAGGAGGCTTTCTTGGAGCCCTTCCCAAGGAAGAGCAGAAAAGAAGCCAAGCAGAAGCCCCCACAATCAGCTCTCCTGTGGCCTGTCTCTTTCCTCCCCCTCTCTCCCCTACAGATGGGCTCCCCCTTGCCAGGAGAGACCCAGGGGTGTGCCTAGCTGGCCCCAATGGGTAGGAATAGCAGGCAGAAAGGGGGTGTTTTGAGAAACCCAGCTGAGAAACTCATTCACACCTTCACCATGGGGACTCCCTTCTTTCTCTCTCTCCAAGTGGGACAAGCCAAGAGCATCAAGTCTTCTCTCAGTTCAGTGCAATCTAGGGGGCTGGCATGGGTTTGGCACAATACCAAGAGATAGCAGCTGTGTGAACAGCTGTGTTTAAGACACATGCACATATACCTAACAAAGGTCTCCCCAGATGGGAATAGAACATAAAGCACTGGCTTCAGGTTATAAACCCTATGCTTCCGCTTAACTATACCTCAAAGTACTACGACAGCCAGTGACTAAGCCCTAGGTAAAAAGAGATGCAGAAAGAAGGCTCTAGGCTGCGGCTCTGGGAAGCCAGTCAAGTCTAAATGGGGGACATGGGGGACAAACATACACACAGAGAAAATAACCAAAGTTGAAGAGGATTAACATACAAAAATATGAGCTAATGTGATTATGGGGAACTAAAAGCAATCCTCAATTATCTGCAGCAAATGTTCAGGTCTAGGACAGCTTATTTCTGAGCCTGAACACATTCTAGGCTAGCCACTTCTAATATGGACTCCAAGTATATTAAAACATTTTTTTTCAGCCTCAACTAAATAAAAATTAGGCAGGATAATCTGTTTTAGAAATGACATCCAGTAGATCATTCCTAAACCAAATGTGGGTTGTAGATTATCTGGGGTTTGGGCTTTCCATGGCATTGCTTCCCATCTGTTAGTGGGGTCATAAAAGTATCAAGCCAGGCTGGGAGGAGGTGGCACGTGAACACAGTGTCTATTGATAAGGCAGTAGATGCTGTGGGCTAGGCAAGGCCCCAGGTGTGTCTTGAATTCAAGTCCATGGGACTTGCCTCCAGACCAGGCTGTCAGCCTCTCTTTCAAAGGTCACTGCCCCCGCCCCCAAAACATGTACCTAAAATTCTGATGTCACTGAAGACCCACAAGCCAGCTCACCCAGACAAGGCAAGCCCAGGAGGCTGGTGAGAGCTCCATGATGCCACAGCAATACCCCCAGAGTCCCAGGACCAGGCCCTGAGCTCACCCATCTATGGGCTGAACTTTGCCAAAGATAACTCTTACCTGGTAGGAGAGGATTGGAGGGAGTACTGCCCATGTGGCCATGCTCGTTTCTGAGCCCCCTGGCTCCAGACATGAAGGACCAAACAGAGGCCATTGTCCTAGGCATGGGTCAACCAGTCTCTGCTTAAACACATCCTAAGATGCAGCACTTACTTTTCACAAGGCTTCTCACTCTACTTTCTTTTCTTTTCTTTTTTTTTTTTCTTTTCAGACAGAGTTTTACCCTGTCACCTAGGCTGGAGTGCAGTGGCATGATCTCAGCTCACTGCCACCTCTGTCTCCCAGGTTCCAGAGATTCTCTTGCCTCAGCTTCCCAAGCAGCTGGGACTACAGGCACATGCTACCATGCCCAGCTAATTCTTTGTATTTTTAGTAGAGACGGGGTTTCGCCATGTTGGCCAGGCTGGTCTTGAACTCCCGACCTCAGGTGATCCACCCATCTCGGCCTCCCAAAGTGCTGGGATTACAGGCGTGAGCTACCATGCCCAGCCTTACTCCACTTTCTATTTGGGGGCAGCTCTAATGGGATCAGTTGATCGCTAATACTCTTTCCGATTCTAAGATCCAATGATTCTCATGGTTAGAAAGTTCTTGGATAAACTGGACAGAAAGCTGCTCTCTGGCTTCAGTTCTGCTATCGAGACTCTCAAAGACTGTGTCTAATTCTGTTTCCAACAACAATCCTAGGGCATGGGAGGGGGGGCACGTTACATCCCTTACTCCTAGCAAACTACTATACCCACCTGTTCTTCATGGTTTTCAGACACTGTACCATCTTAGAATTCCAGAGCATCAAAGCCAGAATCCTGGAGATCGTTCTCTCTAATCTTTTCATCTTTTTTATCTTGTGATCACCCCAAGGGAATATTAGAATATTTGGTTAACGGTGGTTATTTTAAGTTTTAAAATATGTAATTTTAGATCAGCTTACTATGAAAATTTTTATAAAGTATAGTTTTAACACAATATTTAATGTTGATTATTATATGCATAAAGGCAAATTTCAACTTTTTCCCCATTTAGCAATGCCACATACTGTTCAATTTATTTCAGATTAACTAGATAAGAAAAGCAAAGCATGATTTGGCCTGGTGCGGTGGCTCATGCCTGTAATTCCAGTGCTTTGGGAGGCCGAGGCGGGCAGATCACTTGAGGTCAGGAGTTCGAGACCAGCCCGGCCAACATGGTGAAACCCCATCTCCACTTAAAACACAAAAATTGGCCGGGCATGGTGGCAAGCACCTGTAGTCCCAGCTACTCTGGAGGCTGAGGCATGAGAATCATTTGAACCTGGGAGGTGGAGGTTGCAGTGAGTCAGGATCACACTACTGCACTTCAGCCTGTGTGACAAAGTGAGACTCCGTCTCAAAAAAGAAAAAAAACAAAAAACAAAAAAAAAAAAAAGAAAAGCATGATTTGTTAACACATTTTTAGATGTCATATTATATCAGACTTGGGGGTCAAATTATATTACAATAATTTCATCAAATGTTAAGGTTTAAAAATAGTCGAAAGCTGCTCTCACATGCTGAAGTTGGAAATTCATACGCTTGGTGCTTTGTCAGTTTTAAATTTTGCTTCTAAAAATGAGAAGCTTTCAGACTGATTTACATGCTCTTCTTTGTTGTAGATAGTGTTTATCCCCAGTAAATGCAAATCTACTTCAGATATAATTATCACTTTTTTTTTTTAGTACTGAAACATCTTGATGTGTCATGTAAAAATTCTAGTGAAATGAATACAATCTGGTAGCCATCATCTTCAGACAAATTTGTAGAATTATTATTATTATTGTGCTCCTCGTTAACTCTGTGAAGTTCTGTATGTTTCCTGGTTCATTATGGATAAAATAAACAATAGACTAAGAAGAAAAGCAAATTAAAACTATGAGGGCAAAACCACAGTATTAGTCCATTCTCACACTGCCATAAAGAACTATCTGAGACTAGGTGATTCATGAAGAAAGAGGTTTAATTGACTCACAGTTCCACAGGCTGTAGAGAGGCATGGCTGGGAGGCCTCAGGAAACTTACAATCATGGCGGAAGGTGAACAGGAAGCAAGCACGTCTTGCCATGCAGAGCAGGAGAGAGAGCACGCAAAAGGGTAAGTGCTATACACTTTTAAACCATCAGATCTCGTGAGAACTCACTCGCTATCACAAGAATAGCAAGGAGGAAGTCTGCGCCCATGATTCAATCAACTCCCACCAGGCCCCTCCTCTGACACGTGGGGATCACAGTTTGAGGTGAGATTTAGGTGGGGACACAGAGCCAAGCTGTATCAACCACCACTGCAGTTGGCAGTGTTCGACAGATAACAAGACATTTGAGAGGTGGAGGCATGCGAGGTATCTTGTCTCCTCTAGCTCCTCACACCATACACACCAGGAGAGTCCAGTCTGTTCCATATCAAGGAAGAAAACATGGGACAAGGTAATAAATAAATGATTAAAAATTGGAACCAAGACAGCTGCCATTACAAGCTATTTGAAAGCCCCCAGAGTTGTAAAATCTCAGGCTGGGAAAGGAGTTCTGTTCACCATCACTTCACTCACTGCCTCACTGAACTTTCTAATGAAGAAACTGAGGCCTAGAGAGGTCAGCTGGGATCACCCATTAAGTCAGAGCAGAGCAAGGATTAGTATCCAGTCTCCTTACTCCAAGTCCTCTCTTTTCACTGTGTGCCCCTCAGGAGAAGGTTCCAGAGCACACCGCAGGAAACAGCAGTGCCAAGGAATTGAACAGGAAGAGATGTGAAACACCTGCCACAGAACTCAGGCTGCGCCCTGTTTGTCTAGGTATCCTCACGGCGCCAGACACAGCTCTCTTCCCATAGAAGGTACTTAATCAGTAAATTTTTATTGGATACATACATCGATGAATGACCAAACATCATAAAAGAGAGACCACAGCAGGGTTAGGATTGGGACTCCTGGCCCTCAGAGGCCTGTTGTGCCAGCTCTTGCCTGTTTTCCAGAGTTGAGACAATTTCAGTCTTGGGAAGGGAGTCCCTTACCACCTGACTGCAGGCAGTTCCAGGGGGATGAATGACCAGAACATCATGTGGTTAGAACACTGGGCTGCAGACCTGGGTTTGGTTCCAGCTCTGAAACCAAACAGTATTAAGCTCCCTACTGAGTTCTTTCCCTCAGGCCCCCACTTGCAAAATGAGGGAATTGGACTAGTAGCTCTATAAAGTGTGGTCCCTGGACCAGCAGCATCAGCAGAACCTGTGAACCTGTCAGAAACACACATTCTTGGCCCCCACCCCCAGACCTATTGCTTCAGAAATTGTGTGGGTGGGGCCCAACAATCCATGTTCTAACAAGCACCCCAAGCACCTCAGATGCAGGCTAAAGCATGAGAACCACGGAAGAGACTGTTTTTAACGTCTCTTGCAGTTCTGACAGTTTCTATTCCAGCCTGGAAGAGGAGATGATGGTGACCTTGATGGAGATGGTATTTGCCAACACAAGGTTCTCAAAATGTGCCGAGCACTCTTGTGAGCACTTCACATAAATTAACTCAAGGCCCCAGTAGAAACCAGTTTTGGTAGGGAGGCTCAGACACACATGTTTGAGGCTGGTAAGTCCCTGAATGGGGCCACATCTTCCCATTCAGGGCTCCCACCCTCTGGCTTTGATCACAAGCCCCAAAGGGAGGCCTAAGAAGCAGACTGAAGGTAGACACCAATCTATTAATAGATGTGTGCGAGCACACAGCATTCACTTAGGCCAACTGGTGCCCCTGGGGACAGGCCTGCCTCCAAGCCCTAGGAATCTCATTCCACATGTTAAACTTGACTTTTGTATTTTGAACAAAGCAGGCTGTTCAATAAATAATGGCCTCTGTGGTATTATCGCAGATTATTTAACTTATTAACAGCTGGGGCAGGGGTGATAATGAACGCTTTGCTTCTAAGCTGCAGGTGAAGATCAGAAGCTGGGTTGTAGCCGGGAAACATCCTGAGACGAGGGCAACGGGCCCTCCATGACCCCGTCCTTATTTGCTCTGTTCCCAACAGCCAGATTCTAGCAACAACTCTCAAATTAGGAGACCAACTGAAAAAGTACACATAAAATATTAATGGTTGTTATTCTCAAGCAACTGGGGTTTTTTGATTGTTACTTTTCAAATTTTATGATTTTTACCTTTATAATCAGATAAACAACATTTAAAAAGTAAAAAAGTATAAATCTATATACTTTACTGTATGTCTTACTTTAATAACATTTGCACTGGGTGTGGTGGCACATGCCTGTAATCACAACACTTTGGGAAGCCAGGGCGGGAGGTTCACTTGAACCCAGGAGTTTGAGACCAGCCTGAGCAATATAGGGAGATCCCGTCTCTTAAAAAAAATAATTAGCTAAACATGGTGGCACATGCCTGTGGTCCTAGCTACTCAGGAGGCTGAGGTGAGAGGATCACTTAACCGGGAAGGTTGAGGCCACTGTGGTGAGCTGTAATTGCACCACTGCACTCCAGCCTGAGTGACAGAGCAAGATCCTATTTCAAAAAATACAAAATTGCCAAAAGTGGTGACAAAGGGGACTGCATCCAACTCACTGGGCCTGACCACCTGAGTACCTGCTAAGAGGCAGTGTCAGCTCCTGGACAGAGAACGGATGAGAGGGAGAGGACGCTTCTCCAGGCTTCCCTCCTGTGGCCCTTCTAAGTCTCAGTATTTCCTGCTGGGAAATGGGGGAATTATCACTGTCTCCAGTACAAAGCGGTAATGGGAAGACAAAAGCAGAGCCAGAGGTGAGTCCCCTACTGTCACCCCATACTGCCCTCCACCCTCTCTTTGTATTCATCTTCTTATCGACATCATTAACTGCATTAACTGTGACTAATGTCCTTGAACTCCTCTGCCCTGGAGGGATCCTGTGAGCTTTAACTTCAGAATGGGACAAACAGAGGAACTGAACAATACTCCTCTCACCACCCATGCCCACTGCTCATGGGAAAAGAAGTAAAATATAAAGTGGCTTGTCTCCAAACAGAGATGGCGGTGGATCCAACACAGGGCCAAGGAGGAGCCACTTTTAACCCACTGGGTTTGTGGAATTTTCTGCAGAAAAAAGGTAGAGGAGGGGGAGTGGCAGGAAAGAGTCAAGTCCTCTGCAACCCCCTGACTTCCCAAATGCATAGCCAATGAGTGAGCAGACATAAAGGAAAAGAGGCTGGTAGCCTTGGGAAAGAGCCGGGAGGAGTCTCTGCAGCCAGAGCAAGTTGGCAGCCCCAAGGTAAGAAAAGAAGTAGACCTGGCCCTCCTTCCTCACTTTGTCTCACGTAGGCAGCCTAGGTAGGCAGGTGGAAAGGCATGGGGAAGCAAAGGTATCCTACAAATAGATCAGGGCTAGAGAACCCTGGGCTACCAGATGGAAAGGTAACCCTGTGCTTCACTTCCTTGCCTGGAAAACAGGACAGCTGAAAAAATCTCGTAAGTAGAATGTGGAGTGAGATAGTGTCTACTTAAAGCCCTTAAGACATTGTCTAGCATATAGTAAGCTCTGAATATCTGGTAGCTGCAATTATTTTAACTTAACTATTATTATTACTACTGTTGCTGCTGCTATGACAATAGCCAGGATGGGGCAGTCACAGGCCACTCACATTTAGACCCCGTGACCACCCACGTGTCCTCCCACTGGTGGTTAAGGCAAATGACCACGGTCAATTTATACACATCTGAGTTCTCTCAACCCAAAACCAGGCCCCCAGTGGAGACAGAAATCTCCTACCCTTTCAGGAGGCTTAACACCTTCTTTTCTCCCTCTTCTCCTATATACCACACACATGCACACACACACACGGACACACACACACGCATACACACACAACACACAGGCAGCAGTCTTCCGTTAGCACCACTGAGATTCTAGGGTAGACTGGGGCAAAAGTTGAGCAAGTGCCAGCTGCCCAGCTGTGGTTGAATACAGGACTCAGGGCAGCCTCCACAAAACAAATAATGAACAAGCAAGCTAGCCAGCAGCCAGCCACACAGCCAGTGGTGATGCAAGAGGACAATGGGCTCTTCCCAGGCTGGGCCACCAAGTCCCGTGGCTGTTGAGACCAGGGCTTGGAACCCTGCCAAAGCCAGGAGGGTGCAGTGATGGTCACATGGTGCTCTGTGCCAGGGTTGCTTGATCTGAAGAGGTCTTACATTGGGTGGATCACTCTCCATCCCCCACCTAGGAATCCAGAGCTTGCCCCAAGCTAGACACCAGCTGAGACCTGAGTCACAGAGGCCCAGGAGAGAACTAGGCTAGAAATCCACAGGCCACAGTCAAGCGATGGATACCATGGCATGGCCCCACCCTAATTCATGCCGCACCCTCAAATGGCCACCAAACTCTCTGTGTGTTAGTTTCCCCATCTCTATGGAGGAAATAATATATTGGCTTAGTGTATTAACCTGGTAGAACAAGGGTATAAGGATACAATTAGATCACAGGAAAATGGCTTATTGTGAGAAGTGGATTCCAATTCCCTACTCTGAAACATAACACCTCACTTCTACCTGTTTTGTTGACTAACCTTCTTGTGTCAGTCTCCTTACCCTCCCTGGCCCTTTTTTTATTTTATTTATTTATTTTTTTTGGTATAGACGGGGTCTCACTTCTCACTGTCTTGCTCAGGTTGGCTTCAAACTCCTGGGTTCAAGCAATCCTCCCACCTCGGCCTTCCAAAATGCTGGGATTATAGGTGTGAGCCACAGTGCCCAGCCAGGGGCCTCATTTTTAAGTCAGAAGTCATCCCTTCCTCCTTCCATCTTGTGCCCCTGTAAGTGTGGCCAGCATGAAGGCAATTAGGATAACTGGACTGTCCATTTCTTCTGAATTCCAGCCCCTTCCCCCATGGAGATATAACTTCATGAGCTTTTTGGGAGCAAGAGTCAGAGGTCTCAGCCTATCACACAGGCTGGTGTGCAGTGGTACAATCATAGTTCACTGTGACCTGAAACTTCTGGGCTCAAGTGACCCTCCTGCCTCAGCCTCCCAAGTAACTAGGACTATAGGTGTGCCACCATGCCTAGCTGATTTTTAAAAAATTTTTTGTAGAAATGGTGTTTCGCTATGCTGCCCAGGTTGGTCTCAAATTCCTGGCCTCAAGGGATCCTCCTGACTGGGCCTCCCAAAGTGCTGGGATTATGGGTGTGAACCACCATGCCTGGCCAGAGCTCCATCTTTCAAGGTTCCACCCCAAATCTCCTCCTTTAAGTCTTTCTAGGTACAACAGATTAAAATGTCCTCTCCCTTTCCTAAACTCCAGGAGCTCCTGTGGTCTGAACCAGCCATTTGCAGTTGTCCTTTATTTTAATTTATTTTTTATTTTATTTTATTTTTTGAGATGGAGTCTCGCTCTGTCGCCCACGCTGGAGTGCAGTGGCGCAATCTCAGCTCACTGCCACCTCCGCCTCCCAGGTTCAAGCAATTCTCCTGCCTCAGCCTCCCGAGTAGCTGGGATTACAGGTGCTCACCATCATGCCCAGCTTTTTTTTTTTTGTATTTTAGTAGAGATGGGGTTTCACCATGTTGGCCAGGCTCGTTTTGAATTCCTGACTGATAGAGCAGGAGCACCGTCATCTCAGACATACACTGCCACTTGAAGTTCCAGCTCCCTTTCTAGCCTCATGCATTTCAAGGAAATCATTTCTCTTCTAACCACAAGCAGCCAGAAAGAGCAGACAGTAAAACACAGATAAGACAACTCGGGCACAGAGGGAAGTAGGGGGAAAGTCCCTTGGGTAACCACCAAACTTCAACCTCATACAACGGGCCCCAGTAAAACAGTGGGCCTTAATAAGCACATTCCTTGCTCTTCAGGTGCACTAAGATAGGGAAGCTAAAAGCAGACTCGAGGGATATGCCTGCAGCTACAGAAAGATATATGGGAACAGACACACAACTCTCCCTCCCAGATAAGCACAACAAAGAGACACAGAAGCAGTCCAAATCTCTGATAAACTCTCCCATCCAGAATCCTTAAAAACTCTTAGTCTGTAAGAGAGTGTGGTTCTGACCTAACTCAGCCAGCTGCCCCTCTCAAGTTTATTTAAAATAAACCTGTCCCTGTTGACTGAAAAGCCACCCTTCACGTTTCTCTCCTCTTTCTTTAATTCTTACACTGACCCCAAGTGATCCACCCGCCTCGGCCTCCCAAAGTTTTGGGATTACAGGCATGAGCCACCGTGCCAGGCCTGCAGTTGTCCTTTAGTACCTGTGTAGTTATCTTTACCATGCATGGATGCCTGGCATACTTTCTCTACTGAAATACAAGGTTTTTAAGGCAAAAACTGCCTGTTTGTCTCAGTGTAATATCCACAGTATCTAGCACACAATTGAGCACTTACTTGAGGCCAAAAACATTTCACGGTTGCTCACCAAAGCCATTAGGAGTACTTGAATAAGGCAGAGCATGAAGCTACCCTCAGGAAGGGAAGTGGGGCAAGAATATAACAGCTAACCTTCACAGGGCACTTCTAATTTGCCAGGCACTAGGCAAAGGGGTTCATGTGCATTACTTATTTTAATCCTAACAACCCATGAAGGGTAAGCCCTACTTAACTCTCCACTTTACAAATGAAAATTAGAGAAGACGTAAGTCATTTACCAAAGATCACACAACTGATGAACTGAGCGCCAAATGGAAACCCAGGCAGTGTAGTTCTGGGCCCTGGTTCTTGTTCCGTATTCTATTTCCAAGACCAGATAGATGCATGCACTCTGGCATTGCACAATGTAGCCTTAGAGAAACAAACCTGGGGCCAGGCAAGGTGGCTCATGCCTGTAATCCCAGCACTTTGGGAGGCTGAAGTGAGCGGGTCACCTGAGATCAGGAGTTCAAGACCAGCCTGAACAACATGGAGAAACCCCTTCTCTACTAAAAACCTCCGCCTCTACTAACTTTGTAAAAATACAAAATTAGCTGGGCGTGGTGGTGCACGCCTGTAATCCCAGCTACTTGGGAGGCTGAGGCAGGAGAATCGCTTGAACCCAGGAGGTGGGGGTTGCAGTGAGGTGAGCCGAGATGGTGCCATTGCACTTCAGCCTGGGCAACGAGAGTGAAACTCCATGAAAGAAAGAGAGAAAGAGAGAGAAAAAGGGAGGGAGGAAGGAAGGAAGGAAGGAAGGAAGGAAGGAAGGAAGGAAGGAAGGAAGGAAGGCAGGCAGGCAGGCAGGCAGGCAGGCGGGTGACCTGGGGAGGGAAGAAAGGGGAGAAGACAGACAAATGATTTGGAGCAAAAACAGTCCGAGCAACACACAGAGAAATTAGTATAAGTGAAACTAGAAAAGTCGAAATAAGATTGGTGGATTGTGTCAACATCAATATCGTGGTTGTGAGAGTGTACTATGATTTTGCAAGATGTTACCCTTGGGAGAAACTGCGTAAAGGCACATAGGATCTCTCTGTATTATTTCTTAAGTGGATTAACCACCTCAATAACATGTTCAATTAAAAAAGGAAATAGTCCCAGCAAGCAAAATATCTTTAGCCATTGCTGAGTAGTCCTTGGCCTATATTGGTCTGTCCCCAACACACCAGCATCTGGGTAGGCCCTGGATGATGTCACCAGCCTGCTGAGAAACAAAGGATTCTTGCTCTCAGAAGCCCCAGCTGCAACTTTTTATGGTGCCATATAAAAGCTCCCTCTTTATTTGTCAAGGTTTCAGGAACACAGAGGAACCATGGGATGTGTTCAGAGAGGATTTTCCTAGTCTGACTCAGAACGGAGCCAGCACCTGACCCAGCTCTGACCCACTCCCACATCAGCCTTCCAGGAGGGCCCAGCATACAGCATTCATTCCTTTAAGCCTCAGCTTCCTTCCACACCATTGGCAGACAACTCCCATCCCACGTGTCTGAGCAAGGCAACACACTGATGGCCCCACTGCTGAGGGCAGCCAGATGGAGGAGGAAAGGAGGCAGGATCCTGGGGGCCCACCAGCCAAAGCCATCCAAGCCCCGGTACTTCATGAAGCCCATCCATGTCCCAGAAGCCCACTAGGCTTCATGCTGATTCCTAAAATAAAAGGACAGGTTGTACTGGAATAACCACAGGTCAGTGGGAATAAAAAGATTAAGCATTAAAACCCCAGGCCTCTGTGGTCAGATGGAGCATTTAATGGTGTTACGCAGAATGGGTGAGGCTTCTGGGTGACAGGATTGTTTTTGGCCCAAGCCTAACTGGAAGTTTCTATTCCAACCAGAGGGGTAACATACTGACCATGTACACTCAAAAATGGGAAAAAGAGTTTTCAGACAGAGAAAGCTTTAGGGACATTCAAAGAGACAGAAGAAGGAGAAAGCCACAGTGTAAAAGTGGGGACTTAGCAGAGCACAAATTGAAGCAAAACAATAGTTAAACCCTCTGTACTTTAAGTAAACTTTGAACAATTCATAAGCAAAGCTTAAGAAAGTTCTGGGTGGTGTAAAACTGGCCCTGAAGAATTTCATGAAATACATAAGAGAAGAATCAACCAAATTAGAAGATATCAAGAGAACAAATGTGGACCAGATATGCTTAGTCAGACCTCAGGGAGAAGCATTAGAAATGTATATTGGAAGCCCATTGCATGTCTGCAGTTCCTAGGTAATCAGGCTTGAGTCTCCAGTCTGGTGAGCTATATCTTGTTCTCTTTTCAGTGTGGGTTCAGCTAGCCTCAGCAAATACCTGATAAGGTCTTGAGATAAAGATCTACTCCAGGTATAGATGGATAAGCACCTGGACTGGGGCTCCACCCGCTAACTGGTCAGACCATGCAAATCAACCCTCCCTGTTTTCTTTTAGCTAGGGTGACTTCTGCCAGGAAGTGCCCTTGCAATAGCATCACTGCAGAAGCCAAAGGGGTGGATAGGAGGAAAGCAGACATCAGGCCTCCTCTCAGTACTAAATCTACTGGAGGAGAGGAGTCACCGACCCCTCAGGATGGGGGGACTGGCACCAGGTGATGCAAACATTCTGCTGACATCACACCTGGAAGTAAGATGGTTAGGGAAGGCTCATGGGGTTGTCCCCCTTGTATGTTCCCATTTTCTTTTAGTATCACAACCAAAAGTAAACCTGTAAGTGAAACAGACCAATGCTGGGTTCAACGGCTCTGTCTAGCAGAGAGGGGACAGTGGTGGCAGGTGGTGATTCTTCTATGGGGAAGATGTCACAGCCTCAGCCTCAGGGCCTCAAGAGCACTGAACAGTGGCTTTATGGTATGGTGTCAGCCGAGACTCACAAAGCTCCCATGCTGTCAGATCCTAACATTCCCTAATAGAAGACTGGAGTCTCTGTGATACTCAGACTCTTATCTCACTAATTAATACAAGCAACAGCCAAACAAAGAGGCTTCTCAAACAAAGGGATCATCAACCTGTGCTGGAACCCAGAGTTTCCCGAAAGGTAACCAGCTGGGATTAGGAGACTTTGGAATCAGATACACCCATGTGCTACGTGGGGCAAGGTGGTTCCCCTTCTGAGCTTCCATTTTCTCAGTGTAATGGGAACAATAACGTCCACTCAGGGTTGTGATGAGTCAACGAGATGACAAAGTCAAGCATCTAGGACAGTCGCTGATACAGAGTAGGTGTCCAGTCAATTGCATGTCCCATAGCCTTCTTGCTATTCTGTAGATGCAGGCACACATAGTGAGTGAGACCCCAGAGGGTCTGTTAGGACATGAGTCAGAGGGTTAACATTATAGCTTAGCCCTGCCACTTTGGAAATGAATTCTTATACAACCATTTATCTGTACAACACTAGCATTTACAGGACCACTTCTCTACGACTACTTAAATCACCCTATTAAGTGGGCATTAGTATCCTCATTTTACAACTGAGAAAATGAAAGCTAAGGAAGGTTGAACAGTTTGTGCTAGTCACTTTAGCCCCAGTCTTCTGATCCCTAATTCAGTCTCTGCCCCTACCCGCCGCCACCAGAATAATCATCCATTTGGTACATATTTACTGAAAGCTGACTTAGTTCCAGGCACTGGACACCCACTTAGAGTCGCTATTCCAAGAGTAGAGCTAGCCTGCTCTAAGCCAGCCGCATTCTTTGATCCCTCATGGGTGATGGTGGATCTACAGGAGTGGTGGCCAGGGCCACCAGTGCAGGTGGTAGTTATGGCACCAAGTGACAGAGCCATTGGCATCATGTTGTAGTCAACCGAATGAACCACTCACACATCAGAGAACTACTACTACTGCGGTGCAGGTGTTAGTAATATGTTGTAAGACACTCTCTGACCTCAAGCCACTTACAGTCTCTAGTTGTAAGGAAGATATAGCCAGGTGAAAAGCACAGCAAAAGGAGGAGAAAAACTGTCCGGTGGTTCTCAGATTGGGCTATATAGTAGAATTACCTGGAAGGCTTTACAACATCCCAGTACCTAGACCCAACCCTCAGAGATTGCAATTTATTTGGTACAGGTGGGTCTCAAGTATTGGCATATTGTAAGATCTCCCCAAGTGATGTTACCATGTTGGCAGGGTTGAGAACCCATGTTTAGGGCCTTGTACATCAAAGCACAGTTTGCAGACTGGCAGTACTGGCATTACCTGGGACCTTGTTGGAAATGCAGAATCTCAAACCCAATCCAGACCTGCTGATTCTGAATCTGCATTTTAACAAGACCCCAGGTGATCTGTGTGCATGTGGAGGACTGAGGGGCACTATGTGGAAGACGGTGAAGGGCAGACTCCTCCCTGCGAGTCAGCCAGAAAAGTCCTTCCCCAACCCCAGCTGGGATATGCAGCCCACTCACTCCCCACCAGGCAGGGCACACCCCAAGACAGTACAGCCAGGGGCCTGGGTGATCATGGGGAGCCACATCACCAAGCTCTGCTTCTCTTGCTCCTCCAGAGCTGCACCTGGGGCTGCATCATGGGGCTCCATGTGCCAGAGCTGATGGAGACCCAACAAACCTCTTCTGTGACTAAAAGGAAGTCTGAGAGCAAGGCTCTGTCACCATTTAAGTGACAAAAAGAAAAACAAGTTTCTTCCCTTTCCACAGTCCTCTTCCTCAATGTCCCTACTCTCTTCAAAGTGCTCTTCACCATGGAAGAGGAGAGGTGAGCTCAGGACAGCCCTGCCTCCGTATAGCCCAGTGAGAGAGCAAGCTGCCTGACCAACCATAAAGGCAGCTCTGTTACTGCAGGCATGGAGGTGGCTGGTACCAGCTAAGCCATTCTCTCATGAAGGAGGGAATCCTTGAGAGGCCAGACAGGGACACACATGTAATCTGGCCCCTCCAGCACCCTGCACCCCACCCGCAGCTCTAGATCCCTGCTACCGCCTTTGTCTTTGTTTTTCCCTATCAGTTTTGTGTGTGTGTGTGTGTGTGTGTGTTTCATATGTGCCTGCCTTTGCTCTCCCATTAGACTGGGAGCAACCATCTTCAGCTCCTCCTTTGTCACTGCCCGCAGTACTGAGCACAGAGACTTATGCCCAGCAGGGGCTCAATAAATATTATTTGTATTCATGTGCACACATTTTCTAGGGGTCAAATTCACTGCTCCACGCTAACAAAGAGTGACTCACAGGCAGGCATTTATTAGGGATTACCATCAGCACATTGAGATTCTATTGGAGAAAACAAGAAGACAATAAGAAATACCTTCAAAAAGCATGCACTCTGGTTTAGGAAATCAGACTTATATATAGCAAGCCTAAGACCAGAGACACAGGAAATCAAGCATGTTTATGGTAAGGTTAGGCAGGTCTACGGAGGCTGGCATGTGCCAACACCATGGAAATTTTCTGCTCTAGTCTTTTGACAGATTATTATTACTTACCTCTTGCTTGGCATTTGTAAGCATTTATCACCCTTTGATACTTCTAACACTCACTCTTCCTTGGGCAAAAATGGCTCAGAAAAACAAAAGCAAAACAGAAAAAGGCTCATCTGTACCCCCACCCTGGGCCATGTCCACTACACCAGATAAACGGGATGACAGTAAAGATACACAGAGTTGCAATGGGAGATGGATCAGGACTGGGAGCCTTTCCCTGCTGAGATGTCTGCAAACATCTGACACCACAGCACATTATTTGTACCCCACCTCAACCCACAGCCAGCTTTTCAGGGCCATAAACACTACATAACTTTCCCATTCCAGGCTCCAAAAAGTCTTAGATCAGGTCCCTGAGACCCCAGCCAGAATGCAAGGAGCCTTCTCTCTGTCTTTGAATGGAAAACTTGCAGGGCATCATGTATGGTTGTTCTCATTTTGAAAACAAGAAAGTCAGGGCAAAACTCACAGCCAGACGCAGACTTCAGCTTGGATTCAGTATGGGGCTTTCTCCAACAATTTGTCAAACTTACCCCCACTCAAAAGTCCACTTTACTCTAAGTCAAAGAGACTTAGGTATGAGGATCAATAAGGAGATGTAAGTGGCAAAGGTCAAAGATTCTGACTCTGTAGAGCTGTGCAGTCCAATACAGTAGACTAGCCACATGTAG
>NW_012104031.1:1399096-1405539 GCF_000951045.1 Mandrillus leucophaeus
AAAAAAAAAAAAAGAAAGTTCTATTGGACAGCACTAATATAAAGCATTTAGATGTTTCATGTGAAGTAATGAGTAGGGTGTTCTGGGAAGTTCTGCTGTTCTCCCCTGGTTTGTTGGGGTAGGTTTTAGGTGTTCTGTGGAATGTTGAATAGTGGGTGTGCATTTTCATAATGAAAGAAGCAATGTGCTGGGATTCTCATGTAAACACAAACGTTCTAAGGCAACACTTACAAGGCTATAAATTGGGTCATCTTAGCATGTATACGTGGACACACAGTCTCTCCATACTTTTGCTTTCGTCACAAGGACTATGAAGTCAGATACTGTAACTAGTTTACTTACAAAAAGCCCACATGCTGCCTAGTCCTAGCCAGAATCATTCTCCAGATCCCTTGGCTGGTTCTAAGCATTCCCCAGCTTTACTTTCCAACTCAGCATCACTGAAGAGAAAAATCTCTCAGGTCAGGTCAGCACTCTGGACAGCGACAAGCTCTTTCCTAGTGTATTTCAGCACTTCCCTCTGCCCCAAAGGCCCCTTCAGAAGGAACTATCCCCTCAGAAACCACCAGGTGCCTGGAAAGGGACTTCCCACCCACTTCTTTTAACACCACAATCTTGTTGTCTTCAGAGCAAGAGAGTGTTCAGCTATGAAGCTTCAAATACTCCTCACCAACTCCAAAAAAAGTCACTCCTCAGTTAGCAAGCTAAGGTTCGCTACAGTCTGGCCCCAGACTGCTCCTTCCACTGTTCCAGCCTGGCCAATTCATCATGTCTGACCAAACTAGCTGTTTCCCTCTTCTAGCCCTTTGAGTGGGCACTCCTTTCCCCACCAGAAATGCCATTTTCTTATCTTTGCCTATTCAGGCCCTACCCATCTCTAGACGCCCAAGCCAACCCCCACTTCTCTTCAGAACCTTCCCCAAAGACTTTAATTTACACTGATTTCCTCTGTTCTCTGACATCCCAAAGCACTTCTAGATTAGATCATGCTTTAGAAACTTAATTACCTACCAATCATCTTGTATCATTACCAGGTTCATATGTGAGTTTTGCCAGAACTAGCTTTTGCCAGCAACCAACCATGCAGCCACAAGTCAGTCATGCCACACTTCTGAGTCTTCATTTCTTGATTAGTAAAATAACTACCTTGAACTAAAACATTTCTAACATTTTTTTGAGTTGAGGATTCTCTCAGAACAAGTTTCCACCTAGAAGAATGCAATGCACGTAGTAGGGTCTTCAAATAATAACTGCAGATGCAATGAATATCTTACAAAAACAAAACCAGAGCATATCCCAGGGCTGAGGCCAGGCAGAGAATCCTGGTTTACCTCCCAATGTGGATGACAAAGGCTTCAATTCCACTCAGTGTGTGATGATAATCGGAAAGATATCTAGTTTCTGTCCTTACCTACGTCAGCATAGGAAAATCATCTATGGCCTTGGAGGCATTTTCCTCCACAAAGGCATTCACCTCCAACATGTGGAAAAATACCACACAATGGGTATTATAACAATGGGAGTGACAACAATGTCTTGCATATAAATTTCTCTTATATAGGCCAGCCAACACCTGACAGCAATGTACTAACTTCATTTACTAATTACACACAAGCCCAGACAGATTAGGAAAAGTAACAAGAAGCATAAACATTGGCGGTGCCCCCAAACAAAACTTTGGCTGGTCTCACGAATCAAGATGTTCCAAGAGTCCGGTGGCAGGGAGACAGACTTAAAATTTTATCTCAATATTATACTTCCTGTCAAAATGATAGATAGCTATAATACCTCCTCATAATTAACATCCTGTTATTCTCAAATAATTTGGCTTATGGTCAATAAACAGTAAGATATAGGGGAGATTCTTCCATCTTTGAACAAGAAAAAAGGCCTAGAAACATTTAATAACTTTTACATTGCAAATAAAGATAAAACTAGAAACAGACCTAGTTGGAACAATTCTACTAACATAGGCACCACACACACACACACACACACACACACAGACACATATGCACACACATATCCAAATACACAACTCAGATAACTCTTAGTAATATAAAGAAAAGAGTGATGAAATTCTCTGACCCTGAAATTGGAGCTTTCACCAAATAGTTGTTTAAAATGCTACTGCCAAAGCAAATTGGCCAGCATCAGTAAAGAAAAAGGGAATTTTCATCACTGGGAAAAGTTCTTGGAATTGCTCTGCCAGCCATTTACTCTCATCCCAGAAAATCACAAGATCTGAGAACAAAACTTAGCATCTGGTCAATCCACTCCAGTTGGCCTAAACTGGATCCAGGAAAGGCCTAAACTGGCCTTCAGCATGAAGGCCAGAACTCTCCCATCCTAGGAGGCCTTTCCCAGAGCTGGGCATCCTTTGTGCTCAGAGAAGCAAAGCAGGGAGACGGCAGTGCAACCAGGTTAGAAGAGTAAAGACTAGCACTCAGGGTTCTCTATGATTTTGTCTCCATATACTGCTCCAGACACATCCCTCACTACTGAATTACATGCACCCACCACCCAAACCATGCCATTTACCTTCATAAATCAAAGATCCTTTGCATAGTCCTGCCTTTGCACATGGTTTTTCTCTAGTAGTCTTGGAAGAAGTCTTCAAGTCTTGATATCTCAAGACCCATCGGCCAGGCGCTGTGGCTCACGCCTGTAATCCCAACACTTTGGGAGGCTGAGGTGGGTGGATTACTTTAGGTCAGGAGTTCAAGACCAGCTTGGCCAACATGGTGAAACCCCATCTCTACTAAAAATATAAAAATTAGTGGGGTGTGGTGGGCACACCTGTAGTCCCAGCTACTTGGGAGGCTGAGGCAGGAGAATCACTTGACTTGGGAGGTAAAGGTTGCAAGGTTGCAGTGAGTCAAGATCGCGCCACTGTACTCCAGCCTGGGTGACAGAACAAGACCCCGTCTCAAAAAAAAAAAGGCCCAATGTGATCTTCTGTCAGCTTTCTAGCACTTACTTTCTGGAATTAGCAAATATTATTTATATTTGGACACACATATCTTACCACCTATAGGGCAGGAGACAGGGTCTCATAAGCCTCTACATTGCTCCAGAAGAAGATGTGGTACCCCTGACCCAAATAGCAGGTGCTTGCTGATGATGATAAGAATAATCAGACCTTCTTAGGAGGTTCATCTGCCACCTAAAGTCAGAACTACGTATGAAGCTAAGTACCTGGGGCTGGGTGGGGCAAGCAGAAACAGGCCAAAAGGGAACTCACTTGGAAGACCACTGTCCACGCAGCCTTCCTCCAACTCTGGGTGCCAAGGACTTTTTTATTCTAGGACTGACTGGGAAATCCTTCCTTCCAACCCCTGAGCGGCTGATCCCAGGGTGTTTATCTCGTTAACTCTGTTTATTGTGATCCCGGTAAGAGGTTCTGAAGCTCTCCAAGCCCCTCTCTAATTAAATTCATTAGAACAGATTGGGGCTTTCTTTCTGGATCTCAAAAAAATTAACAACATGATTAGCATCATAATAAGGGGGAGAGGGGCTGCCAGGGAGGCCTTTCAGGAGGGGCCGGGCCAGTCTGGGAGGGGAGGCGTGAGGAGGAGCAGGTGAAGGAGGAGAAGGCAGATGCTAAGACAGCTGCTTCCTGGAGGAAGAGAGCAGCAGGAGCTGGGAGGGGATGATAGGGACATGAGGGGATGACCCCACCATGCCCCCAGGCACTCCAACTTTTTCATGGCACTGTATGTGGGAGAGGAAAGCCAGGACAAGAAATTAATCAATGACATAAATCCCAAAAACACGGACTGTGGGACAGGAACTTGCAGCAATCTTCTAATTTTACAGAGAAAGAAATCCATCTAACACGGCATAGTAGAAACCATTCAGCCTTTGCGATCAGACAGATCTACAGTCACCTCCGTGACTCCAACAACTGAATCCAACTAACAGATCATGCTTTTCTTTGGAATTTTACTGTCCAGGGTCCGAGGCACCAAGGAAGATTTAATTAGACCCTGTACTGTCTTGTTCTCAAGGTGTTTTACATGTCTCAGTCTTATTTCTTCTATCTGAAAGCAGGAACCACATTTCTGTATCTTTCAGAATAAAATAAGGCACTCTAAAATGCTTTTTAACTGAGCTCTTCTAACAGATTTTCCTAGAAAGCCTTGTGCATGTGGATAAAACATCTAGCTTTTTATTTTTCTACCTGGGGTTGGGTGGTGGGGTGGGAGGTGGAGCTCAGTACAATATACGGGAGAGGAACATAGGCTTTGAAGTCAAACAAATAAAGGTTTAGATTCTAGCTCTGCGACTCACCTGTTCTGTAATCTTCAAGAAGTAACAGCTTCTCTGAATCTGTCATTTTCTGTGAAACAAGGATCCTAACAATATCTCATTTGTAGGTAACCATTTCAGGATGAAATGAAACGATGCATAGAAAGCACAGAGTGGGGTGCCTAGCACATAGAAAGAACTTGATAATGATGACTATTGTTATTATGCCACTTTTATTTTTTCCGGCTTGCCTCAAGTCCTAATGAAAAAAGAGTGGCCTGAGAGTTCTCAAGCTGGCACAATCTAACCAATATCCTGGGTCAGCAAAGCTGTGGAAGTGCCTACTCAAGCACCCAGCAGAACCATTAACTCCCAGGCCCTCTACTGCAGTCCAGGGACCAGGCCATATGCATCCAACATCTGCCCTTACAGTTGGGCCTGGGCCCTTGCAGCTAGGCCTGGGCCTTGGCTGGGCATTGTAAGTGTCCAAAGTTTGTCATCAACTTGCTCAAGCCAAGGCAGGGGTCTGTCCAGACAGTTTGGTGCAATCACTTCAGATCCTACTGCCCGCTATGACCCCTCAGCCATGCTCCTACAACGCCAGGAATTCATCTAATCTCAATTACAGCAGTTCTTGTGCTGAGTTTTAATTTCGTTTCATTTCTGTGTCTCCAACTTGACTTACACGCCCAATAGCTTGCACAGTTCCCAACAGATTCAAAGGCTCAGGACACATTGATGAAATGAACAAATATGGGTGTGTGGGTGAAAACAGGGGCTACTCAGACAGATGAAACTGAGAGTCTCTCTCCTTAGCTAATTTCCCAGTTCAGCTATCGATATTTGTGGGAATCTGTGGTCAAGTGTATAGCTTCTAAGGACCTCTCCAGCTTACCAACAACTTCCCCTCCCCGTCAATGGCTCCCACCTGACTCTGGCCTTCCCATAATGCCAAATCCTTTCACACACAGCAGGGCTCACAATATTTTTCCTTGCCTTGCGTCTGAGCATATACCTGTGCGTCTTCCCTACACACAGATAGCTCCCAGAGCCTCTTTCCTCTGACTCACTGACACTCTAAGCATATCCAGCCACACTTTACCCCTAAAATCCAAGAGCTTAGAAGATGGGATTGGGAAAGTCAAGCAGCCTTGAACTCATTGCAGAGCTCCCTCCAGTTATTCCCCTATCAGGTTGTAGCTGCATCTAGCTGGGTTCAGCTACACACAGAACATCCCCCCTCCAGCCCTTCATGCTGGGGATCTGACAACACCTTGAACCTCATCTTGTCCCCTACCTTTTTCCTGACAGTCAACTTCAGGGTCAGCCCTGAGCTACCATCCAGGATAGCATCAGCCAAGCCCTCTTCATAGCTGTGGAGGACAGGGTGCTGATACCACCGGAATTAAAGACCTGGCTGTGTAACATCCCTATCCAGGTGCTCTCGCTCAAGCTTATCTATGTTATTTGTCTGATCACCTGTCTTCCTCTTCCATTGCCCAGGAGCTCGGAGAGATTGGACCCTGGCTTACTTTTCATCTCTATGGTCTCAGCACCTAGCAGAGCACCACACTGTAGGGATTAATGGATCTTCGTTAAATGAGTAAATATGAAACTGGCCTTATGTTCCCCTCACTTCTCCCCTCCCCACCCCAAACATCACCCCAGTCAAACAGACTGAGAACTGAATTTTTCTGCTTCTCCCTCTCTGATTACCTAAGAATTTCTTTTTCTAAAGACAAAGGGATGATTCTCACACCACAGCTCCTGCATGATCTTGAAGATCTCAGAGTGCCTCTGGCCTCCAAAAAAGCATGAGGGAGAAGGGTGGAGCCAGAGGTAGGAAACAAGTTGCAATAGACTGATTAGAGCCTTGGTATCCTGTCTCTCACTCACCACAGAAATCGGACCCTCCTCTGACCCACCTACCTCAGAAATGCAAAGCCAGAACCCCACCCCCAGCTCTCAGCCACCTCTTCAATGTGTGCCTGAAAGAACCAGCCCTTGTGAATGCAGCCAGTTCAGCCCACAGGGAGCTGGCTAGGTACAATTGGAAGGTCTTGCTCTGGCTCTCTGGGGAGCTAGCTCCTTCCTCCGTGTGCCTTGGTTTATTTCTCCGTAGTCTTTCTGATGCCAAACAAGGGGGTGAGGGGTGAGATTCATTGCACAAAACTGGGAAATATGTACATTGT
>NW_012104031.1:1405589-1410856 GCF_000951045.1 Mandrillus leucophaeus
CCTTCCTCCAACTCTGGGTGCCAAGGACTTTTTTATTCTAGGACTGACTGGGAAATCCTTCCTTCCAACCCCTGAGCGGCTGATCCCAGGGTGTTTATCTCGTTAACTCTGTTTATTGTGATCCCGGTAAGAGGTTCTGAAGCTCTCCAAGCCCCTCTCTAATTAAATTCATTAGAACAGATTGGGGCTTTCTTTCTGGATCTCAAAAAAATTAACAACATGATTAGCATCATAATAAGGGGGAGAGGGGCTGCCAGGGAGGCCTTTCAGGAGGGGCCGGGCCAGTCTGGGAGGGGAGGCGTGAGGAGGAGCAGGTGAAGGAGGAGAAGGCAGATGCTAAGACAGCTGCTTCCTGGAGGAAGAGAGCAGCAGGAGCTGGGAGGGGATGATAGGGACATGAGGGGATGACCCCACCATGCCCCCAGGCACTCCAACTTTTTCATGGCACTGTATGTGGGAGAGGAAAGCCAGGACAAGAAATTAATCAATGACATAAATCCCAAAAACACGGACTGTGGGACAGGAACTTGCAGCAATCTTCTAATTTTACAGAGAAAGAAATCCATCTAACAATGGGGCCAGAAGTTGAAGGCCCCTCGTACCTTTTATGATGATGTCCTTTTCCTGCAAGACTTTACTGCATGGACCAGGGAGAAGGTGGGGTGAGGGTAGAAGAGAACAGGCAGGATGAGGAGGTCACTTCTTTCCCAGAGAATCTGAACCCAAGTTTTTGCTTATACACCTGATGATTCCTTCATCTAGAATACTCTCTGCTTCTCTTCCATATCCAAATTCTGCCAATTCTTCGAGACTCAGTTCCATTCCCACCACCTCTGTGTACAGCAGGTAGCATCTGATGAATATTTACTACCAGCTAAGTATTACATTGGGCCTTTCACTATCCTCTCACATTTAATCTCTGTAACAGCCCTGCAAGGTTCATATTAATATCCCCATTTTGCAGATGAGCTGCAGCTATGCAGCTAGCAAGTGGAAGAAGCAGGGTCTGAATGTAGATCTGTCTGATCGCAAAGGCTGAATGGTTTCTACTATGTCGTGTCACCTCCGTGACTCCAACAACTGAATCCAACTAACAGATCATGCTTTTCTTTGGAATTTTACTGTCCAGGGTCCGAGGCACCAAGGAAGATTTAATTAGACCCTGTATTGTCTTGTTCTCAAGGTGTTTTACATGTCTCAGTCTTATTTCTTCTATCTGAAAGCAGGAACCACATTTCTGTATCTTTCAGAATAAAGTAAGGCACTCTAAAATGCTTTTTAACTGAGCTCTTCTAACAGATTTTCCTAGAAAGCCTTGTGCATGTGGATAAAACATCTAGCTTTTTATTTTTCTACCTGGGGTTGGGTGGTGGGGTGGGAGGTGGAGCTCAGTACAATATATGGGAGAGGAACATAGGCTTTGAAGTCAAACAAATAAAGGTTTAGATTCTAGCTCTGCGACTCACCTGTTCTGTAATCTTCAAGAAGTAACAGCTTCTCTGAATCTGTCATTTTCTGTGAAACAAGGATCCTAACAATATCTCATTTGTAGGTAACCATTTCAGGATGAAATGAAACGATGCATAGAAAGCACAGAGTGGGGTGCCTAGCACATAGAAAGAACTTGATAATGATGACTATTGTTATTATGCCACTTTTATTTTTTCCGGCTTGCCTCAAGTCCTAATGAAAAAAGAGTGGCCTGAGAGTTCTCAAGCTGGCACAATCTAACCAATATCCTGGGTCAGCAAAGCTGTGGAAGTGCCTACTCAAGCACCCAGCAGAACCATTAACTCCCAGGCCCTCTACTGCAGTCCAGGGACCAGGCCATATGCATCCAACATCTGCCCTTACAGTTGGGCCTGGGCCCTTGCAGCTAGGCCTGGGCCTTGGCTGGGCATTGTAAGTGTCCAAAGTTTGTCATCAACTTGCTCAAGCCAAGGCAGGGGTCTGTCCAGACAGTTTGGTGCAATCACTTCAGATCCTACTGCCCACTATGACCCCTCAGCCATGCTCCTACAACGCCAGGAATTCATCTAACCTCAATTACAGCAGTTCTTGTGCTGAGTTTTAATTTCGTTTCATTTCTGTGTCTCCAACTTGACTTACACGCCCAATAGCTTGCACAGTTCCCAACAGATTCAAAGGCTCAGGACACATTGATGAAATGAACAAATATGGGTGTGTGGGTGAAAACAGGGGCTACTCAGACAGATGAAACTGAGAGTCTCTCTCCTTAGCTAATTTCCCAGTTCAGCTATCGATATTTGTGGGAATCTGTGGTCAAGTGTATAGCTTCTAAGGACCTCTCCAGCTTACCAACAACTTCCCCTCCCCGTCAATGGCTCCCACCTGACTCTGGCCTTCCCATAATGCCAAATCCTTTCACACACAGCAGGGCTCACAATATTTTTCCTTGCCTTGCGTCTGAGCATATACCTGTGCGTCTTCCCTACACACAGATAGCTCCCAGAGCCTCTTTCCTCTGACTCACTGACACTCTAAGCATATCCAGCCACACTTTACCCCTAAAATCCAAGAGCTTAGAAGATGGGATTGGGAAAGTCAAGCAGCCTTGAACTCATTGCAGAGCTCCCTCCAGTTATTCCCCTATCAGGTTGTAGCTGCATCTAGCTGGGTTCAGCTACACACAGAACATCCCCCCTCCAGCCCTTCATGCTGGGGATCTGACAACACCTTGAACCTCATCTTGTCCCCTACCTTTTTCCTGACAGTCAACTTCAGGGTCAGCCCTGAGCTACCATCCAGGATAGCATCAGCCAAGCCCTCTTCATAGCTGTGGAGGACAGGGTGCTGATACCACCGGAATTAAAGACCTGGCTGTGTAACATCCCTATCCAGGTGCTCTCGCTCAAGCTTATCTATGTTATTTGTCTGATCACCTGTCTTCCTCTTCCATTGCCCAGGAGCTCGGAGAGATTGGACCCTGGCTTACTTTTCATCTCTATGGTCTCAGCACCTAGCAGAGCACCACACTGTAGGGATTAATGGATCTTCGTTAAATGAGTAAATATGAAACTGGCCTTATGTTCCCCTCACTTCTCCCCTCCCCACCCCAAACATCACCCCAGTCAAACAGACTGAGAACTGAATTTTTCTGCTTCTCCCTCTCTGATTACCTAAGAATTTCTTTTTCTAAAGACAAAGGGATGATTCTCACACCACAGCTCCTGCATGATCTTGAAGATCTCAGAGTGCCTCTGGCCTCCAAAAAAGCATGAGGGAGAAGGGTGGAGCCAGAGGTAGGAAACAAGTTGCAATAGACTGATTAGAGCCTTGGTATCCTGTCTCTCACTCACCACAGAAATCGGACCCTCCTCTGACCCACCTACCTCAGAAATGCAAAGCCAGAACCCCACCCCCAGCTCTCAGCCACCTCTTCAATGTGTGCCTGAAAGAACCAGCCCTTGTGAATGCAGCCAGTTCAGCCCACAGGGAGCTGGCTAGGTACAATTGGAAGGTCTTGCTCTGGCTCTCTGGGGAGCTAGCTCCTCCCTCCGTGTGCCTTGGTTTATTTCTCCGTAGTCTTTCTGATGCCAAACAAGGGGGTGAGGGGTGAGATTCACTGCACAAAACTGGGAAATATGTACATTGTTATCAGAATCCCCCACTTCACCTGAGCTCCAATCAAGCATTTCAACATCAGAATCTTAACCCAATCAGCTCTCAACAACGGCTGCAGGTGATGCTTTCTCCCTGTACCAGGAAAAGCTGGCAGCCCTGAGGCACTGATGCCAGGGAAAGCTTCCAGCCCCACCCCCACTCATGCTGGAGAGGGGACGGAGAAGGGTGACAAAGCAAGGGGCAGCCAGTCCCAGCAGCACATCCCCTTGCCGGCACTGCCTGAGGCCCATTCAGAGTTTACTGCATAGGAGCTGAAGGAGTCCAACCACTTGGATTCCTAAAGTGAGAAAGCCTTGCAGAGAAGGGACAGGGTCTGTCTGCAATTTGCTCTTAATGCCCCAATTTAAGCCTCTAGGTTTCTTCTGAGGCCCCCAAGACAGGAATTGGGTTGCCATTCCCTGTTTCACAGTGGCAACCACAATTTCTGGGGCTAAGTGGGAGTGAGCCTCTTTCCTTATTGGCAGCATAATTCTCTCTCTCTCTCTATATATATATATACATATATATATACACACACACACACACACGCGCGCGCACACACACACACACACACCCCCCTTCAGTTGAATCCAAAGACAAGGGGAGAAATTACTCCCTCCGAAGTGCCAGCTCAGTCAAGACAAAAGGTGAAATGTATTAGCTGCTTAGCAGGCCCCTGATCTCCTTCAGTTCTTCCTGCAATGCAATTCCACCACATCCAATCATCCCCAAACCAGAAGGAGGATAGATCTCTGTCTGCCTTCCTCCACTGCCCCCACCTCACAGTTGGTATGGCCCCTAACCCCAGAGGCTTCCAATCTTCACACACATTTTCCCTGGGCTATTCTCCTATTGCTTTAAGTTCTGTGGGCTCTGAGCCTGGCTTTGGATCCACACAAACAATTAAACTCCTGTCTAACCAGGTCTCAAAGCCCTGTGGCTTGCCCTTGCCTTGCTGGAGATTTGATTGCGGCCCAGCAGGGCCCAACACATTTCCAAGGGTAGATGAGACATATTAGGCCCTCATGCCAGCGACACAGGCAGGCAGAAAAGGCGTATTGTCGTCCTCTCCCCCACACTGAGGGAGGAGGCATCTCTGCTCAACACACACACACACATGCATGTGCACACACACACACCACATGCCAAAATGCCAAGGAAAGAGTCAGGAGCAGAACCTGGCTGGGGATAGGATGGGGGCTGCCATGGGGACCAGATTCTAGGTGATTCAGCACTCTGCCCACTCTTGGCCCAGCCCATGGGCCACACTCATGACAGCTCCAGATGCCAAAGTGCTGACTTGGAGGCTGAAGCAGAATCTTTTCTAAAATCCAAAATTCTCCAGCCCTCCAGCAGGGTTCCTCGTTCAGGCCCTTACATCAGGGCTCAGGCCAAGCCCTAGGAGGAGTCTGCTCAGTCATTCCCCTGGACCCTGCCCCTTCCCCATCCTAGTTTCCCAATGCCTAGCACCCCCTCCCCCAATTCATCTAGGAAACAAACCTGAACAGCTAGAGGACAGGGGCAGCTGCATGGCTGGAGAGGAACATAAGAGAGAGGCCTACTAACCCCCAGCATTCTTCTTCCCCAAGCCACAAATAGGATCAAATACGCAGAAAGGGGTTATATTCCACAACTGAGATCCC
>NW_012104031.1:1411911-1414919 GCF_000951045.1 Mandrillus leucophaeus
AAAAAAAAAAAAAAACTTCCTTTCTCTTTTCACCTGAGCTCTCTTTGCAGGCTCGCCTTGAGAGTGATAACAACTCGTCTCCCCCGTTTCCGTTCGCTGAGCACCTACTACGTGCACAACACACAGGAGGAGGTACACTGAAGCCCCAGCAGGATCGCGTGTCTGTCCCTCCACCCAGACTATGACTTGAGGGAGCAGGAAGTTGCTGGACAGCCTGTGTTCTCAGGGCCTAGCACAGAGACTTGTTTGTGGTAAACTCTCCAGTAAAGTTTGTTGATTGGCAAGTCGTTGGATCCTGATTCGGGGATGTGAGAGGTTGTGACTACTATTAACAGTGAGGGGCTTTCTTTTAAAAATGAGAGATTTCCTCTGTCCTAGGGGGACTCAGGCCTCAGTCTTGGCTGGAGAACTATCTGACATGAGAGCAAGACGTTTCTCTGTGGACCTCAGTTTCCACAACTGAACCATGAAAAGTTGATTGGGTGGTCGCCCAAGGTCTCTTCTAGCTCTGACATGAAGACTGCATTAGGTCCTGACTAATGTGCACAGGACCTGAGCTCAGAATTATCACCTGAAATAGTGGAAAGATCCCAATTAGGGAATCATAGAATCTTAGTCTTGGAAGAGTACTTGGAAGCTTCTAGTTCAGCTCCTCATCCAAAACTACAGTGCCCTGCAGCACCCCTCTGTGGCCCCATTCAAGGACTAGTTCCTTTCTCTGTGCTCATAGCTCCTACCCTGGCACCACTGTCCTTTATTCTGGATGAGAACACCAAAGTTCAAGGAACCTGCCCAAGTAGTAATTGAAAGCCTAGATGCATCTGACAGTGCCTAGTTAAAACTACTTTGCTATTTTAAGATGGGCCCTAAGATTTTTGGATTTCACCACTACTAGGATCTTCTAATATGGTCAAGTTGAAGGATCACAGGATTTGCCAAGAAAGTCCTGCTTACCAGCAGGGTGAACTTGGGCAGTTCACTTAACCTCTCTAAGTCGTCTTTTTCCCATCTGTAAAATGGGGTTAGAGTGAGCATCAACGAGATAAGGCACTGAACCAAAATGTTCTTTACAAATGTTAATTATTGTTCTGCCTTCCCTCCCCTTTCTTCATTGTTTTTAAACAGCAAATACACGAAGACCTAGAGAGATAGAAGATCACACAGTGGTTTGGTGGTTGAAACTGAATTGGGACTCAAGTTTCATGGCCTTAGTATAAAGAAATCGAGTCTGGGCCTGAAGGGCGCATGGAGACCCCCAGAGGTCCTGAGAGTGAAGGTGTTTCCTTGGGCTCGGTGGTGTCCTAGAGCTGCAGGCAAGTCCTGATGGAGGGAGAGGCACCCCCTGCCGGTGATAGACTCTGGGGACTAAGAGGAGCCTAGGCACCTTGCAGGCTGTTCTGCTGCTGTGTCAGGAACAGACTCACTCAGGACCGAGGGCAGAAAGTGGTTGCTTTTTTTCTTTCCTGACATTTATCTGGCCTTCCTGCTTCTTTTTCTTCCCTGGGTTTGCACCTCTACTTCTGGCTGGAACCCTCAGCAGGCATGGACTTTCAACCCAGACCTGAAACCCCACTCACTGTGTCCTCTGTCATAGTGAATGGCAAGTCACAGGATTTTCACATTCCCTAGTGTCTCATTCCTCCCAACGAAATTCCATAAGCCCTGCCTCATCCTGGGCTCAGACCAAGAGAAAGACCCAGGCATGAGTCTCAGGCACTTGAAACCATCCTCTTCCACACTGGTCCCTAGGAAGTGTGGGGAAACTGGCAGATTCGTGCATTACTGGTGGAGGTTTAACTTGGTATGGCCTTTTTGGGAGAGCAATACAGCAATACCATCAAGACTTTAACTATACACTTGACCCATCAATGCCATCTCGAAGAATTCAGCCTGCAGAATCACTGGCCCAATCCACAAAGATGTGTATGCACAAGGACATTCAGTGTGGCTCCTCCAGAGGACAATGATTACATGCATTATAATAATCCATGCAATAACACAGTTTTAACAATGATAACACACACACATTTGTTTTTTAAAAAGCAAGTGAATAATGGCATGCAGGGAAGAAAGGTATTAACCTTTCCTGGGGAAAGAGGGAAAGCAAATTGGGAGACAGGGTTGGAAGAAGAGGAGAGAGGGATGATGCCCTGGGCTAGTTTAGAAGGTGAGAGCAAAGGCCCTCAAGCATGCTAGGAGGGATCTAATTTTTGTTGAAGCCTTTCACATATATTATGTCACTCAATCCTCAGAAACCCCAATGAGGTGGGGATCATTGTTCCCAGTTTACTGATGAGAAAATAGATGCCTGGTGAGGTTAATAAGAGTACAACATCGCACAGATGGGGTGTGGTACAGTGTTAGCTTTGCCCCAAGAGAGATCTGACTTTTGCCCTTGGCTCTTGGGAGGTCATCTCTGAGTCCTTGGATTATCTCACCTGATAAGAGTGCCTTTATCTACCTGGGGGATTTGGGCCAAACCAGGTAGTCTATACTAAGAATGATGGATGGTGGGGTCTTTGGGCATGTATCAGCTCAACCTCCAGAGGGGCTAGAAACTAAGGTCAACCACTTGGATGGTCAGCCATGACTACATGACTGAGCCCCAGTGAAATCCCTGGACACTAAGGATTGGAAGAACTTCCCTGATTAGCAATGTTTTGCATGTAATGTCACACATTGTTCCTCGGAGACTTTAGTGCTGTCCCCAGCTTCATCAAGAGAGAACAACTGCGGTCTCTGCACATGAAACTCTCCTGGACTCCGCTTGACCTGTCTCTTCTTTTCGCTAATTCGACTCTGTATCCTTTTATTGTAATAAGCCACCATTATGAGCCTATGAGCTCTCAGTGAGTTCTATGAGTCCTTCTAGTAAATTACTGACCTAAGAGGGGTCTTGGGAATGCTTGAGCTTGCAATTGGTCAGAAGTAAGGATGGTCTCGGGGACTGCTTCCTAACTCTTAGATGGTAAGTGGTGGAATTGGGAGTTGGACAAAGATCTTAGAGC
>NW_012104031.1:1417284-1418057 GCF_000951045.1 Mandrillus leucophaeus
AGAGAGAGGCCTACTAACCCCCAGCATTCTTCTTCCCCAAGCCACAAATAGGATCAAATACGCAGAAAGGGGTTATATTCCACAACTGAGATCCCCATGCAGGGAAGGAGGGTCCAGGGACCACTGAGGGAGGGCTGAGTACAGGCTGTGTGGCTCCATACAGCACCAGGAAGGGCAGTGAGGAAATGTGACGGGTGTCAGGCCAGCTAACAGCCAAAGAGGGAGAAGGCGGGGTTCTTGAGAGGGACTGTGATGCGGGAGGACACCAAGAGGCAGCTGGGAAGGGGCTGGGACAGGGCGTGCACAGGGGAACTGGGGGAGGACAGGAACTGTGAGGGAGCGAATGGAGAGACAGGACACCAACTGGTAGGGGCATGAGATGGGTAAGAGAATAGGGGAGGCAAGAAGGGGTTGATGTGTGCGGTAGGAAAAATAGGAGGCATGGGGTCATCCAAAGCGGGGTGTCGAGGTAAACAGAAGTACAAGGGCAGGCAGGGCTCACGGACGAGGCGGGGACAGACAGGAAAGGGAAAGGGTTGAGGATGCGGGAAGGGGGAGGGGACGCGGCCAACGAGATAGAAAGGGTGTTGGGGTGGGCAAGGGGCTGGTAGTTGGACGGGGATAGGGTGGGTATATGGACAGAATCGGATGGATTCGGGGCAGGTGACAGTGTGGAGAGGGGAAGGGATGGGAATGTGGACGGAGGGGGAGGGGGACAGGTCAGGGGATGGAGACAGAGAGAGGAGGGCGGGAACAAGGGGGTGTCGCTAGGT
>NW_012104031.1:1418107-1419669 GCF_000951045.1 Mandrillus leucophaeus
AATGAACCACTCCAGTTCCTGCCCACAAAGGGGGTCAAGGGAACAATCCTGTGTTACCATCACGAGGAAGAACAAGAGCAGAGTGATAGTCACGCTGAGCTCTAGCAAAGCAGGTGGATGAAGATGCAGAAAAGCAGTCAGAGTAGCATGTTCAGAAGGAATGTAGAGGGGCAAATTTTAGAAAGTTCCAGGAATATAGCACCCCCCACCCAATGCAGGAGGGCAGGAAGGTAGGTGCGGGGAAAGCCAATGGGAAAAGCCACTAGGAATTTACCGTAGGTCCCCCGAGAAGCTACTAGACTCTGATCTCTTCTCTCATCTCTCCCTCATCATCTTCTGGTCTCTTCCTAGGCCAAGAGGGAAGGTTGCATCCCAATTTGCACACAGATTAAGGGAAGGAGGGAGGGAGCCAGGAGCGGGGCTCTGGTCCTTCTCCCATTTGGCCAGTGCACACATGCTGGTAATCCAAAGCAGTGGCAGATGTGGAGACCCCATGCGGTCTGCAGGTCCCCATCACCCCCAACACCTGTCACATTCTTAAATGCCTAGAATTTTCTTCCCCCCATGCTGGGAAGAAAGGAAGCACTCAGCCCAGCTCCAAGCTGGAGAGCATCTTTCCATCTGCTCTCTTACTTCCCATTTTGAAATTAAAAAATAAAAATCTCCTTGGGAGTTGCCTCTTGCCCACCACTGCTGAGGGCCAGCCATAGAGCTGAGCTTATGCGGTCATATGCCTATGTTAGAACTTTTGCCTTCCAGATGCAGAGACCTCCCCAAGGCACATAGAATTAGTCTTCCACTGTACATGGGTGAGATCCCATTCCTGGCTGAGATGGGGCAGTGAATGGGGAAGTTAGAGAGGAGGAGAGAGAAGCTTTGGAACAGCCATTAACCAGCCTTGACTCTAGGCCTGGGTATCAGACCTGTCCCTGCTCCAAGAGTGAGGGAGGCAAAGGGTGGAACTGCCCCACCGCCTGCTTTTTATACAGAGCATATTTCCACCTTTAAAGACTACCTTTGAATTTCACCTGCATAAATATATTAGAAAGAGTAGAATTTTTGGAGTCTTTCTCTACCATGATGAAAGGCTTTGTATTAGTCTGTTCTCTCATTGCTATAAAGAAATAGCTGAGACTGGGTAATCTACAAAGAAAAGAGGTTTAATTGGCTCATGGTTCTTCAGGTGGTACAGGAAGCATGGCAGCATCAGCTTCTGGGGAGGCCTCAGGGAGATTTTACTCATGGCAGAAGGGCAGGCATCTTCACATGGCCGGAGCAGGAGGAAGAGAGGTAAAGGGGAGATGCCACATACTTTCAAACAACCAGATCTCGCTATCATGATGACAGCACCAAGGAGGATGATGTTAAACCATGAGAAACTACTCTCATGATCTAATCACCTCCCACCAGGCCCCACCTCTAACATTGAGGATTGCA
This sequence comes from Mandrillus leucophaeus, assembly GCF_000951045.1. Lineage (NCBI taxonomy): Eukaryota > Metazoa > Chordata > Mammalia > Primates > Cercopithecidae > Mandrillus > Mandrillus leucophaeus. The sequence goes on from NW_012104031.1 coordinate 1,419,545, forward strand.
ATTTGACATGAGATTTGGGTGGGAACACAGATCCAAACCATATCAGGCCTATACCTGTTTATTAACAATAGTAGTAAAAGAAGCTATTTCTCGGCTGGGTGCGGGGGCTTATGCCTGTAATCCCA
>NW_012104031.1:1426408-1427439 GCF_000951045.1 Mandrillus leucophaeus
ACAACACTCCCTTACACCGACCCATTGTATAACAATTGCCAAAGAACAGAAACTCTGCCACTGATACAAAAGGGCTGGGCTCCCGGCTAAACCCCACCCTTAAACCTGGAACTGTGGCCCTAAGTGGATATAGCTGACCCCATTTTTCCTCCCAAATGTTGCCTTTTTGGCCTGCCCCGCCCCTATCCCGTGCCCATAAAATACTTTAACTGGCAGAGAAACACAAGTGGCTGAGTGGCAAGGATACAAGTGGCTGAGCGGTGAGCAGAGAATCAACTGAACATCAGAGAGTATGGATAGACATAGCTAACTTCAGACAGTGCAGCTTCAGAGAGGGGCCCAGATGGAGACGGCCAGGCTTCAGAGAAATACCTTCTTCCCATTCCCTTTCCAGCCTCCCTTTCCACTGAGAGCCAACCACCACTCAATAGTCTTCCACACTCATCACCTTTCAAACAGTTCATGTGACCTGATTCTTCCTGGACACTGGACAAGAACCCGGGTGCCGAGAGGGCAGGGGCTGCCACTCTGACCCTACACTGAGCTGGTGGGCACTTGGCTATCTCTGGACAGCACAGCTGAAAGAGCATTGGTTGTAACATGCTTGGATGCTGCTGCAGGGCCCGCACAGAGCGCTCCCACCAGAGAGGAGCGACCAGCCAGTTCTAGCATTCATTCGCTCTGGTTCCCGCACTCAGTTGCACACTCCCTTCTGCCAGGAGTGGCCATCGGCAGGCTGAGTGAAATGAACCACTCCAGTTCCTGCCCACAAAGGGGGTCAAGGGAACAATCCTGTGTTACCATCACGAGGAAGAACAAGAGCAGAGTGATAGTCACGCTGAGCTCTAGCAAAGCAGGTGGATGAAGATGCAGAAAAGCAGTCAGAGTAGCATGTTCAGAAGGAATGTAGAGGGGCAAATTTTAGAAAGTTCCAGGGGGTTGGAAGAAGAGGAGAGAGGGATGATGCCCTGGGCTAGTTTAGAAGGTGAGAGCAAAGGCCCTCAAGCATGCTAGGAGGGATCTAATTTTTG
>NW_012104031.1:1429149-1441091 GCF_000951045.1 Mandrillus leucophaeus
CAGCTACTCGGGAGGCTGAGGCAGGAGAATGGCGTGAACCCAGGAGGTGGAGCTTGCAGTGAGCCGAGATTGCGCCACTGCACTCCAGCCTGGGCAACAGTGCAAGACTCCTTCTCAAAAAAAAAAAAAGAAAAAAAAAAAGAAGGTATTTCTCTCTCGTTCCTCCAATGAGCTAACCAGCAAGAAAAGCCCAACTGCAAACTCTCTCTCTAAACATATGAAACCTTGGTTTTCTGGAGGGTTTTGAGGACTGATCTTCTCGGTGGGTTGCATCATAATCCTGTGCCTAGACAGGGAAATATGGTCCCTCCCCAGCTGGGAATCCTGGAATTTAGAAAACCTTTATCAAAAGAGCTTTTCCTTTTGCAGTTATCTTGCAGACATATTTGTGCTAATAGTCTTGAGAGTGATTGTGCCCTGCTAACCACAAAGGCATTCATTTCATCTTAATCAAATGGTTAAAAACAAATTAAAAGCCTGATGCGGTGGTGCATGCCTACAGTCCCAGCTACCTGAGAGGGTGAGGTGGGAGGACTGCTTGACCCCAGGAATTGGAGGCTTCATTGTGCAATGATCATTCCTGTGAATAGCTGCTGCACTCCAGCCTGGGCAACACAGTGAGACATTCTGGTCCCTTCCACCCACCCAAAAAAACAAAAAAAAAAACCCAAAAAAACAAAAAAAACCCAAAATATATTAAAACAATCTCTTTTCCGGGAAGCCCTTACTCACTTTATCTTTGTGATGTACTCCTTTCTGAAGACTCAGCTTAAACATCTCTCGTGTGAAAACAACAAAACAAAACAAAAACTCTTATTCTGCCAGACTCAGCCTCTCATCTGTGCAGCCGTGCACACAGTAAGGGCTTCCCTCATAGCATTTACTGCACTGCGTTTCCAACTGGAAGTTTCCTAGAACAGGGACCATCTTCCTCTCAGTGTATCTACAGGGTCCTGCACTACACGCTGCTCATAGCTGAAGCTATGAATGAGTGAATGTATGAATAAAAGTATGAATAAAAGCAGAGTTGCTATGAATATAGACAGTGCTATCTAATGACAGTAGCCACTAGCCACATGTGACTATTTAAATTTAAATTAACTAAAATTAAAAATTCAGCTCTTCAGTTAAGCTAACCACATTGTAAGTGTACAAGAGCTAGCATGTGCCTAGCGGCCACTGTATTGAACAACGAAGATGAAAGAACGTTGCTATCATTGCAGAAAGTTCTATTGAACAGCACTGGTCTACATTATGATGGGCACCAGCTGAAGTTATGCAGTGTGTGACCTGCATAACTGTTCAGAGTGGGCCTGTATGAATGAAGTACCTCCCTATGTGCAGTGCTGTGCTAGCTGCTGATCAAAGAATTAAACAGACGTTTGTAGTCTAAGATAGGCATGAGAACATCAGAAAACACATTGTAAAGAATGGTCCCTTGATGAGTAAATACAGGCCAAATGAAGTAAACAGACTATGGGTACGTATCATCAAATATATAGAGAATGAACAGACCGAAGAAGGGAAACATAAAGAAGTTTGGCTGTCCTCATAGCCTAAAAACTAGTGTCTGTTTCCCTTCTTATATTTGAAATGGACATTACTTGGCTAGAATTATTTCCTGGAGAAATAAACATATTAGACAGAAATAACCATGCCGGCCATTGAAATATAGCCAAAGAAAATATTTGTCTTCACGTAGCAACCACAGAAGCTCTCCATCACGGCAATCACTGATTTTTCTGGGAAAGGTAAGATTTATGATGGTCTTTCTGTTGTTTTCAATAAACCATGGAAATGTCCTATCCATTGTAACATTTCAGCCTCTAAATTGTCTTTCTGACACTGCCTCTTGCACATAGCAAATGTCTGAAAATCCTTTGTCACACCAAGTGTCTCAGTTTTCTTTTTTTAAGCTATCACCTACCAGAAGTACCTCAGCTTTCTATCAGGAAAATGTGGTCCCTGTATCTTGAGGGCCTTTTTCACTTCCTGTAGGCTATTTTTTTATTCTGCCAAAGAAACTGTCAGTTCCCCACCCAGCTGGGGAAAAGGAAAGGAGACTTCACCTTCACTTTGTAGCAAGTCAGGGGGACTGTGCTCCAGTCTCTAGACCCTAGACCCAAGACCCCAGACCCTTCTGTTTCTATCCTGTCCTGCCCCTGCCTCCACCCCCAACACAACTTCTGCTGGCTGGCAGGATCAGCAGGAGTAGGGCGTGGAGCCAGGAGGTCGCAGCTGAGAACCCAGCCTGTGGGCCTGGACACCCCCAATTAGTTTATCTTATTAATGCCAATTTATTAGCACAGAACCCCTGGGAAGTGGGCAGGAGGAGCTGTCTGTTTAAAATAAGCTTTTATATTTCAGGTCTGCAAACTGCACACCTGAGCTCATGGGGAGAGGCCAGGCCCGAGGTGGGTGGCCTTCCTGCCTCCCACCTCCTCTGGGTAGACCTGGGAGAGCGGATCTGACAGTGGCAGATGGGATGGTGTATGCTTCTGAATACAAGATTTGTCACAGTTTTACATGTAATTGTGCAGGTTTCCTTTTAAGAGTCCTCCAAGACTTTGTTAGCAACAAAGAATTTCTCTATTAAGCTTTATAAATAACATAGCCTTAATAATTAAATCTTGTTTCTTCTCAGGGCTCCAAATGGACTCACTCCTTCAGTTCTTAGGTGTTAGGAGCTGGAGTAAATGATATTTTCCTTATATTTCCTTAGGGACTTTCTGACTTGTAATAAGTCCTCATCATTCACCCCCTCATTGAAACTGGAACTGAAATAAGTGGTGCCACATCCTCTCAGACACAAAAGAGCATTTTAAACAAATTGATGAACAGTCATTTAAGGAAAATATTAAAAGTACCTGAGACATTTTCATGGGCCATAAGTTCCCTCTGCTTCATACGAACCAAGTGCTATGACCAGGTGAATCCTGCCTGCAAAGATGTGGGAGTGAGAAAAAAGAAACCCCTTTTCTTGTTCACACTTAGCTTTAAAAAACTCCAAGAGCAAACAAAAGCTGCTCATCCATCCTTGCCCAGGAAGAACCTGTCCATGGATAAGCATTTGACTATTGTGTGTGTTGGTGCATATTAGGGGGAGATCATCAGAATCGGTGGTGAGCTGGTAAATATTTAACAAGTGGTTCACTGGAAAGAAAAAAAAACTCAGAAGTGTAGCATTTTCTGATTTCTGTGGTACAAATTCCCCTACCATGGTCAATTTCAAGACGACAACACGATGTCACTCAATGTGATGAAGGAGAGACCATTATATCACATTTCTACCATACAGCTACTGTGAATGTAAATAATCTCAAGATCATAGAAAATAGTAAAACACAGTAAAATCATCAGAAAATGATGGGTTTTGAGTTATTTCTACTTTTTCATTTAATGTAATTATTTAATTGTAAGTTTATGTAATTTAATGTTTCCTGAGGGCTGTCTCTCACAGCTGGCTTGCAAAGTTCCTGAAAATTTAACAATCGGCTCCTATGAGCTGGCATAAGCTGGTTCCAGCACATTATTGCCCTGGAGCCGCTCAGTCACATGTCTGTGTCCCTGTTGTTATTGCCACTTCCGGCTTGGAGTTTCTGTGTCAAAGCTCCCACAGCAACCTCATGATGCATGATGCGTGTTTTGAAAAAGTAGAAATCAGATGTCGTAGACACTGCTAGTGACCCAGCTGTATCCACTTTAGAGCCGGTGCTCCCATCCCCCAGCTGCTGTGAATGCTGCAGCTAATGGGGAAGGGGTCACACCTGTGTCCCTCCCTGAAGCCCTGATCCCACTGCAGGACCTGCCTCTCCTGAAATGCATGGAGGTTGCAGTGGCCAATGATGACTTACAAGGGGCACAAAGCCCTTTCCCTTGCCTCAAGGAGGACTATTCTTCGAGGATTTACACTCAGAGTATCTGTGAATCAGGCCAAGGTCTGATGTGCCTTTACCTGGGACACATCCTGGCTTGGCAACTTCCTTTATCCTGCTTTCCACATTCCCTTCCTCAGTAAATATGCACCAAATTGAACTCAACATGAGCAAAGACAGTACCAAGGCTGACAAACAGGCCTGTGTTCAGGAGCAGTAAGAGATGGAAATCTGCAGTCACACGAGGTTGGGCTGGGCTTTGGCACCCGTCAAATGGGTTTTAGCATTGGTCTGGTTGGCATCAAACACCCTGCTACAGGGACTTTGGCTGGGATTGTTCTGGGGCCAACTTTTCGCTACTTCTATGCATTTCAACATGGGGTATCGGTGCTATACCAAGGGTTCTAGAACATGAAATATCTTCATGGATCATCATTTTGGCTCAGATTTAATGAGAACATGAGTAGAATGGGAGAAGTTTAATAATCTAGCTAGTAGGTAATTTTATGTTTTTTTATACTGAAATAATAATAGCTAAGGCAAGTAGTGATTACCTTATGCATGTCTCTAAGGACTTGATAACAGATGAAACACATTGAATCGTTATTACAATGTCATGAGAAAACCTAGGCTAAAGACAGGTTAAATATGTTACCCAAGGTCTCCTAGCTAGCAAACTGAAGAGCTGGATTTGAACGTATGTGGTATGGTTCCAAGTCTGTACTTTTTTTTTTTTTTTTAGATGGGGTCTTACTCTGTTGCCCAGGCTGGAGTGCAGTGGTGCGATCTCGGTTTGCTGCAACCTCTGCCTCCTGGGTTCAAGCAATTCTTCTGCCTCAGTCTCCTGAGTAGCTGGAATTACATGCATGTGCCACCACACCCAGCCAATTTTTGTACTTTTAGTAGAGACAGGGTTTCACCACGTTGGCCAGGCTTGTCTCTAACTCCTGACCTCAAGTAATCCATCTGCCTCTGTCTCCCAAAGTGCTGGGATTCCAGGTGTGAGCCACCACACCTGGCCTCAGAGTCTGTGCTTTTAACCAAAAACTACCAGGCATACCTCCGAGATATTGCAGGCTTGGCTCTAGACCACCACAATAAAGGGAATATTTCAATAAAGCAAGTCACACAAATTTATTGGTTTCCCACTGCTTCTAAAAGTCACGTTTATACTATAATGTAGTCTATTAAGTGTGCAATAGCACATCTTTAAAAACAATGTACATACCTTAATTTAAAAATACTTTATTGCTAAAAAATGCTAACAGTCATCTGAGGCGTAATCTTTTTGCTGGTGGAGGGTCTTGCCTCGTGTTAATGGCTGCTCACTGATCAGGGTGGTGGTTGCTGAAAGTTGGGATGGTCATGGCAATTTCGTAAAATAACAATGAAGTTTGCCTTATCAGTTGACTCTTCCTTTTACTAAAGTAGTGTACGACACTGTTTGATAGCGTTTTACCTACAGTAAAGCTTCTTTCAAAATTGGAGTCAGGCTTCTCAAAAGCTGCCACTGCTTTATCAACTAAGTTTATGTAATATCCTAAATTGTTTATTGTCATTTCAACAATGTTCACAGCATCTTCACCAGGAGTGGATTTCATCTCAAGAAACCACTTTTGCCAGGCGTGATGGCTCACGCCTGGAATCCCAGCACTTTGGGAGGTCGAGGTGGGCAGATCACTTGAGGTCAGGAGTTCGAGACCAGCCTGGTCAACATGGTGAAACCGTATCACTACTAAAAATACAAAAATTAGCCAGGTGTGGTGGCAGGTGCCTGTGGTACCTGCTACTCAGGAGGCTGAGGCAGGAGAATCGCTTGAATCCGGGAGGCAAGAGGTTGCAGTGAGCTGAGATTGTGCCACTGCACTCCAGCCTGGGTGACGGAGCTAAAACTCTGTCACAAAACAAAACAAAACAAAACATTTTCTTTGCTCATTCATAAGAAGCAACTCCTCATTCGTTTAAGTTTGATCATGAGATTGCAGCAATGCAGTCACATCTTCAGGCTCCATTTCTAACTCTGGTTCTTTTGCTCTTTCTACCACATCTGCAATTACTTCCTCCATTGAAGTCTTCAACCCCTCAAAGTCATCCATGAGGGTTGGAACCAACTTCTTCCCTTTTCCCATGAATGATGAGTGTTATTAATGGCATCTAGAATGGTGAATCCTTTCCAGAATGTTTTCTATTTACTTTTGCCTAAAGCCATTAGAAGAATCATTATCTTTGGCAGCTATAGCCTGAACAGACATATTTCTTAAATAGTAAGACTCAAAAGTCAAAATTACTCCTTGTTCCAGGAGGTACTGAATGGATGTTGAGCTAGCAGGCAAGAAAACAACATTCATCTCCTTGTACATCTCCATCAGAGGTCTTGGGTGACCACTTTTATTGTCAATAAGCAATAATATTCTGAAAGGAATTTTTTTCTCAGCTGTTAGTCTCAACAATGGGCTTAAAATAATCAGTAAACTCTAGCCTGGGCAACATAGTAAGACCTTGTCTCTACAAACAAACAAAAACAAACAAAATTTGCCAGGTGTTGTGGTGTGTGTCTAGTTCTAGCTACTCAGGAGACTGATGTCGAAGGATCACTTGAACCCAGGAGGTCAAGGCTGAAGTGAACTGAGATTGTGCCACTGCACTCCAGCCTGGATAACAGAGTGAGACTCTCTCTCTCTCTCTACACACACACACACACACGTATATATTCAGTAAACTATGCTGTAAGCAGATGTGCTGTCATCCAGGCTTCGCTGTTCCATTGATAGAGCACAGGCAAAGTAGATTTTGCATCATTATTCAGGGTCCTAGGATTTCCAAAATGGTAAATGAGTGTTGGGTTTAACTTCAAGTCACCAGCTGCCTTAGCTCATAATAAGAGAGTCAGTCTTTGAGGCTTTGAAGCCAAGCATTGACTTTTCCTCCGTAGCTGTGAAAGTCCTAGATGGCATCTTCCTAGTATCTGGGAAATACAATAAAATGAAGCACAATAAAATGAAATGTGGCTGTTCAGCTGACCCTTGAATAACATGGGTTTGAACTGTGTGAGTCCACTTATACGTGAATTTTCTCTCACTTCTGCCACCCCGCAAGACAACAAGGCCAACCCCTCCTCATCCTCCTCCTCAACCTACTCGACATGAAGATAACAAGAGAATAAAGGCCTTTACAATGATCCACTTCCACGTAATGAATAGTAAATAAGTATATTTTCTCTTCTTTAATATTTTCATTTTTGGGGGGTGGGGTGGGGATGGAGTCTCGCTCTTGTCACCCAGGTTGGAGGGCAGTGGTGTGATCTCGGCTCATTGCAACCTCTGCCTCCCGGGTTCAAGAGATTTTCCTGCCTCAGCCTCTGGAGTAGCTGGGATTACAGGTGCCCACCACCAAATCTGGCTAATTTTTGTATTTTTAGTAGAAATGGGATTTCACCATGTTGGCCAGGCTGATCTTGAACTCCTGACATCAGGTGATCTACCCTCCTCAGCCTCCCAAAGTGCTGGGATTACCAGCATGAGCCACCGCGCCTGGCCAGATTTTCTTAATAACATTTCCTTTTCTCTAGCTCACTTTATTGTAAGAATACAGTACATAATACACATAACATTATATATAATGTATATATAACATATTAACGCATAAAATGTGTGTTAATTGCCTACTTACGTTATTGGTAAGGCTTTCAGTCAACAATAGGCTATTAGTAATTGAGTTTTTAGAGTCAAAAGATACACAAATGTTTGACCGTGCAGGGATCCCTAACCCTGCATTGCTCAAGGACCAATTGCATATGTCTTAAGCAAATGTAGATACATTTTAAAGTAGAAAGCGAAGTTTGCATGACTGTTTGAGCTAAAACTTTAGATTTTTAGCTTTTTGCGAATTGCTTCTTTTCCTAGGGGTTGGTAGTGAAAAAGGCTTTTTCATCCTTGTGGTCTCCATTGATTGTTCTGGATGGGGAGCAATGTGGGGAAGAAATGGAAGAAGAAGCAAGGATGTCTTAGGAAGAAGAGATGAGGACAGATCCCAATCTCAGGAAATGGCACCTGCATATTCATGAGGTTATTTTTCCTGTCTTCCATCTCATTAGAGAAGTTGAGAGAGATCAGGCTGTGGCACCTGCGGGAGCCCACAGGGTAATGACGCCTATCTCACCACCTGGGCTGTGGTTGCTCTGCAAAAACGCTTCACCAATGATAACGCCGTGTCTGTGCCACGCAGGGATCAGCTGGGACAACCAAGGGAGGGGACCAGCGGGCAGGAAAGCCCTCAGAATTATGGGGATTGGGGTAAGGATCACAGTGAAAGTGAAATCACAACTAAAGTTGACTTCCCTTGGTGAAAAGAAGGGGTTTAGGTGAAAATGTGAAGGGAATAGAGCCTTTTTCTATGTTATAGGCAGTCAAAAATATGCTTATAAAGAAATAGGGGCGGGGAACTCACAAAGCGTTAGCGAATGTACTCTCCTGTTCTACATTCTATTTTTAAAATTTGCTTGAAGGTTGTTATTTTAATTTGCTAGTAATAAAATATTTTTCTAAGGAAAATGGAGACATAGGAAACATAGACCAAAATTTTGGCTTTTACCCAAAGCTAGTCAGGGCAGAGCCCTCTGTGCTCCCTCTGAAAATGTCCTTTCCTGAAGTTTGCATATCACAAAGCACTTACAGACAGTAGGTTTTAATTAGTCTTTGTGAGCTATAGAGTCGGCGGGGCAGGTATTAGTTTATAGGGAGGAAACTGAAGCCTGGAGATGAGAAGGGACTTGCTGGAGATCTCACTGTGATCAGGCAGCTCCTCCACTGAGAGGGGGGTTAAGGGTGAGTTATTTATATCGGAACTCATAAAATCATTGCTAATATACAATGTTCAAATCACATTTTAGTTCCATAATTGGACTTCTTGCTGGAAAGTGACCTGGAAGCCAGAAATAGACACGGAACTCTGTGACCAGGAGCAGATGGAACACTCACATAGCTGCACTGTCTCCCCTGGCCCCAGCCGTGGGGATGAGGAGACTGACTGCCATGGCGCACTGATCTGAAGAGGGATTCAGCAGGTCTCTGAGGCACTTGAGATGGGGGAGCACCTGGAGGAGTAGGAATGACATGAAGAGTCCTGGCATTCAGGGTCCATCTGGGGTCTGTTTTAGGGAGGAAAATGGGACTGCCCCATTTGGGAGTTTGGGAGGTCCCCAAGACCGCCTGCAGGTTCAGTGATTTACTAGAAGGACCTGGAGAACTCAGAAAAACCATTACACACATAAGGCCAGGCCAGGAGAGAACAGGTGTGAGCGTCCAGTTGTCCTTTCCCGGGAAAGATGTGTGGACAGTGCCTACTTCTCTCAGCAGTGATATGGGGCAACACACGGAGAGTGCTGCCAGCCAGGGGAGCTCACCCAAGCCTTGGGATCCAGGACTTTTTACTGGGAGTCAATCACGCAGGTGTGGCTGATCGCGCACATGGCTCATCTTAGTCTCCAGCCCTTCCAGAAACCAAACTGATACTGGGTGGTTTAACACCTTCTTCCTGCCCCCAACTCCATATACTGCATTGTTAGCATTCAAACTACCCAGCATGGCCATAGACCTGCAGGTAAACAAATACACCCTATCAGGCAGGATATTCCATGGGCTTAGGGGTTACCTCCCAGCATCTAGGCAAGGGTCAAACCTCTCTGTGGGGAAGGTCATTCTCTACTGCACAGGGACCCAATCAAGTCACTATGGTATCTAGGACTGGAGGGATTCCTAATCTCTCTTCTCCGTGGAACTTTGGTCTCTGGTGCCAGGCCCTGCTTGCAGAGGGAAACTTCCTTGAATCTGGTCCATGTTCAGTCTCAGGGGTCGAACTAGACCTTAGTAGGGAAAGACTTAGCTCTCTAGAGTGCAACTCAGATCCAGGCAGCCTTGATGCTGAGAAGGCCCAGCCTCGTTCCTGAGGCCTAGTCCCTGCTTTAATCAGGCAGGTAACTGGTTGTCTGTACTGTCCCCACTGACCGAGCTCTTGCCTTGGCAGCTTCTCAGCCTGAGTCCTTGTTTGCCCTTGCCTGTCCCCTTCTCTGGGACCAAAGCCCTGTCCTGAGCTCCCTGTCTGGGGTTGCACCTTGCTGCCTACCTCTCAGCCTGGACTCTCCATGTCTTCATGCCTGGATTTCCCATTGCTGAGTTGCATATAGCTGCTGGGGAAATTGTTCTCTCCTGTCACACCCCAACCTGACTTGGGCACTGACTGCCGGACAGAGGCTCAGAGTCACTGCCCAGCACCTGCAGAGGGGTCCGCCCTGGCTTTGTGGGGTCAGTACAGTCCCAGTTGTTTCTCTGGCCCTTTGCCAAAGTTGGTGAGACCATATCCAAGGTTATGGCATGATGCTGTAGAAGATTCACCAGCCAGGTTTAGTCCAGTGCTCTGTAGCAATAGAAGATAAAGGGCTGTAACCTGACGGACGCACACAGAAATGCTGAAGCTCTTACATGTGTATCTCAGTGGTCGTTCAGAGGCTCTTTCTGGAAGTTTTGCCTTATACCATGGCCATGGACTTCAAAGCTCTGGAATTCCTCCTGAACCAAAGGGAACCTAAAAAATACACATATACGATCCCTTATCTGAAATCCTTGAGCCAGATGTATTTTGGAATTCATAATTTTTCAGATTTTAGACAGATTATTTGGTTCAGATACTATACATTATGTCACAACTCTAGTGAGGTCTGAGGCATAACTTTGTAAATCAAACACATTAATATGTATGCAGTAAAATGTATGAATATTCACATGAAGTGAGATGAATAAAGCTATAATTCATTTCCTTAACTTATGTCAGTTCAGCTCAGGTTTTCCCACCAAATATTTTCAGGTTTGATTAGATGTTGCTACCACATAAGTTATCATTAAAAAAATCTGTTTGCAAAACTTTTTGAGTAGGTTAAATATTTTCCATGCATTCTTTCCTTCATTGTTCTTCATAAGCATCCTGAGAACAGGAATTGCATCTCATTCATCTTTTTATTTATAGTGCCTGCCCTAACTCCTGGCATATACTAGACGCTTAATAAATGATGAATGAGTGGGTGGATTATTCTTTAGTTTATATTAGCTCCTCATAGGTAACAAAGGGGAGTAAGCCTTTCTTGGAATGACTCATCCAGGTCCTTGTTGGTCATCATGGACAAGGTTGTACAAGGTCTCCAACTTTCCCCTCAAATCTCCATGAAGGCACAATAATCTACAAGGCATTCGATTCCCCTCCTAATCCGTTTTACCTGTCTGAGAAGCTGGCAAGAGCCAAAAGCAGGAAACCAACAGAGAGGTCATAGGGCAGTCACATGGGGAAGCAGCAGGGCTGCAGGGAAGAGTATGGGTTGGGAGCTGGAAGGTCAGGGCCCTGGGCACAGGCTGGTCATCCCCTGGGAGTACAGCTGGTGCTACATCTCAGCCTGTTTCTTCACCTTCTAGAAAAGAGATTCCCAAACTTGCCAATCATCAGAATCACCCAGGAGCTTTAAATATATATAGATTCTGATTCTGTAGGTCTAGGGTGGAGTCCAGAAATCTGTATGTTTAAAAAGCTCCTCAGCCAGGTGCTGTGACTCACACCTGTAATCCTAGCGCTTTGGGAAGCCAAGGTAGGCGGATCACTTGAACCCAGGAGTTTGAGACCAGCCTGGGCAACATAGTAAGACCCCTACTTCTAAAAAAAACTTAAAAATTATCTAAGCGTGGTGGCCAAGTAGCTGGGACCTGTAGTCCCAGCAACTCGGGAGGCTGAGGCAGGGTGATTGCTTGAGCCCAGGAGTTCAAGGCTGCAGTGAGCCATGATCATGCCACTGCACTCCAGCCTGGGCGACAGAGTGAGACTCCTTAAAAAAAAAAAAAAAAAAAAAGGCCGGGCGCGGTGGCTCAAGCCTGTAATCCCAGCACTTTGGGAGGCCGAGGTGGACGGATCACGAGGTTAAGAGATCGAGACCGTCCTGGCTAACACGGTGAAACCCCGTTTTTTACTAAAAAATACAAAAAAACTAGCCGGGCGAGGTGGCGGGCGCCTGTAGTCCCAGCTACTCGGGAG
>NW_012104031.1:1441256-1446843 GCF_000951045.1 Mandrillus leucophaeus
AAAAAAGAAATTAAAATGCTACATCAGAAAGATGCACTTAGTGCAAAAGAAAGTAGTGAATGAGGAACAAAAAAGACACAAGACATAGAAAACAAAAAGTAAAATGGCAGATGTAGATCCAACCATACCAATAAATGTGAACAGATTAAACAATTCAATCAAAAGACAGGTTATCCAACTGGGAAAAGAAACACGATCTAACTATACACGCCATTTACAAAAGACATCCTTATTTTTAACTTTTAAGTTCAAGGGTACATGTGCAGGTTTGTTATAAAGGCAAACTTGTATCATGGGGGTCTGTTGTGCAGATTATTTCATCATCCAGGTATTAAGCCTAGTACCTATTAGTTATTTTTCCTGATCCACTCCCTCCTCACACCCTCCACTGGCAGATAGGCCCCAGTGTGTGTTATTCCCCACTATGTATCCATGTGTTCTCATCATTTAACTCTCACTTATAAGTGAGAATATACGGTGTTTGGTTTTCTGTTTCTGCCTTGGTTTGCTAAGGACAATGACTTCCAGCTCCATCCATGTTCCTGCAAAGGACATGATCTCATTCTTTTTATGGCTGCATGGTATTCCATGCTGTGTATGTGCCGCGTTTTCTTTATCCTGTCTACCATTGATGGGCATTTATGTTGTTTCCATGTCTTTGCTATTGTGAACAGTGCTGCAGTGAGCATTCACGTGCATGTGTCTTTATGGCAGAATGATTTATACTTCTTTGGGTAAGTACCCAGTAATGGGATTGCTGGGTCGAATGGTAGTTGTGTTTGAGGAATAGCCACACTGTTTTCCACAATGGCTGAACTAATTTAAACTCCTACCAACGGTGTATAAGCCAGGGGTGTCCAATCTTTTGGCTTCCCTGGGCCACATTGGAAGAAGAATTGTCTTGGCCCACACATAAAGAACACTAAACACTAGCCGGGCGCGGTGGCTCACGCCTGTAATCCCAGCACTTTGGGAGGCCGAGGTGCGCAGATCACGAGGTCAGGAGATTGAGATCATCCTGGCTAATATGGTGAAACCCTGTCTCTACTAAAAATACAAAAAATTAGCCAGGCGTGGTGGCATGCGCCTGTAGTCCCAGCTACTTGGGAGGCTGAGACAGGAGAATCGCTTGAACACAGGAGGCGGAGGTTGCAGTGAGCCAAAATTGCGCCACTGCACTCCAGCCTGATGACAGAGCAAGACTCCGTCTCAAAAAAAAAAAAACAAAAAAACCCCAAAAAAACCCAAAACACTAACAGTAGCTCATGAGCTAAAAAAAATTGCAAAAAAAGAAGAAAAAAAAAAATCTCTCATGTTTTAAGAAAGTTTATAAATTTGTGTAGGGCCACATTCAAAGCCATCCTGGGCTGTATGTGGCTTGGGGGTCGCAGGTTGGACAAACTTGGCATAAACATTCCTTTTTCTCTGCAACCTTGTCGGCAACTTTTTAATATATCCATTCTGACTGGTATGAGATGGTATCTCATTGTGGCTTTGACTTACATTTCTCTAATGATCAAGGATGTAGAGCTTTTTTTCATATGCTTGTTGGCCGCATGTATGTCTTCTTTTGAAAAGTGTCTGTTCATGTTTTACCCACTTTGTAATGGGGCAACAGAAAAGACATGAGACATAGAAAACAAAAAGTAAAATGGCAGATGTAAATCCAACCGTATCAATACGTATGAATAGATTAAACAGTTCAATCAAAAGACAGATTATCTGACTAGGGGAAAAAAACATCATCTAACTCTGTATGTTGTCTACAGTAGACTTGTTTTTTGTTTTTTGGTTTTTTTTTTTTTACTTTTATTTTAAGTTCAGGGGTACATGTGCATGACCTAGAGAATTCCTTTACACAATGAGAGCATCTATAAGGAACTTATATATAGATGCTGGATATTAGACAAAGGTCAAATTTAAGTTCCTTGTAGATGCTGGATATTAGATCTTTGATGCATAGTTTGCAAAAATTTTCTCCCATTCTGTAGGTTGTCTGTTTAATCTGTTGATAGTTTCTTTTGCTGCACTGAAATACTTTAGTTTAATTAGATCCCATTTGTCAATTTTTGCTTTTGTTGCAATTGCTTTCAGCATCTTCATCATGAAATCTTTTCCTGTTCCTAGAGACAGAGATTATCTCACATGCTTTTTATTTAAAGATACAAATAGGAAGCAGAAAAGTAGAAAAAATGTATATTATGGAAACAGCAACCACAAGAAAGCTGGGGCAGCGATACTGACTGATATAAAACAAAACACACTTCAAAATAAAAAATGTTCCTAGAGACAAACAGGGGCTTTATAATGACAAAAATTCAATTCATCAGAAAGATGTAACAATTATGAACATATATGCACCTAATATCAGAGCACCAAAATACATGAAGAAAAATCTGACAGAAATTAAATAGACAATTCAACAGTTGGAGACTTCAACATCCCACTTTCAAAAATAGACAGAACCACTGGACAGAAGATCAACAAGGAAGTAGAAAACTGTAACAACACTGTGAACCAACTGGACCTGACAGCCATCTATGAAACGCTCTATCTAACAACAGAAAATACATCCTTCTCAAGTGCACATGGAACATCTGGGATAGGCCATATGCTAGGCCATAAAACAAGCCTTTATTGCACTCTTGGGCATTTATGTCTGAGAAATAAAAACTCACGTTCACACCAAAACCTGTACACAAGTGTTCATGGCAGCTTTATTTGTAATAGGTGAAAATTCAAAATAGCCCAGATATTCTTCAACAGGTAGATGATTAAACAAACTATTTTATCATGATTATTACAAGTATTATTATTATTATTATTATCGAAATCTTGAAAAACATTTGAAAATCTCACCACTCAGAGAAGACCGATGCTGTCATTCTGCTGAGCATCCCACTGTCATCTCACACACATATACACACAAATGGATATGTGTACACCTCCAGCAGTTCTCTAACCTTTTCGCTTCCTGAAATGATTCTCAAATGTAACCACATCTCCCAAAGGGGCATATCGCACTTTCCTGGGGTGAGTGGTTGGGGAAGACTGTGGTTTATAAAATCTCCCCAGGTGATTCTGAATGATGACTCCATTCTTCAGAGAGGCACCCCACCTTCACCCCAGTACCTAGAGAATCCCTGGGCACTTTACACAAATGGGAGCGTACTACACACAGTATTTTGTAAACTGCTTTTCACAGTCTACATCATCTTACCTACTGGCTGCATAGTATTACATTTTTGGTTTTGGTGTACACAAGATTTAAAACTAATTTCATGTTGATGTTATTTAGCTCTTTCTGTCAAAAAATATAAAATTTTGTGGTGACCAACTTTGTATGTATAATAATCAGCACTTTATGTATTCCTTTTAGTGGAATTTCTGGATCAGTGGGTTTGAATATTTAAAAAATTTAAAATAAAATGCATATACTTTCTAGGAAGATTATATGGATTTATATTTTTATCAATTAACACTTATGCAAGAAATGGTGCATCAGGTATTGTTTAGACTAGAGTATCCCCAACACCCTTTAGCCATTATTTATTTTGAGACAGGGTCTTACTCTGTCACCCAGGCTGGAGTGCAGCAGTGTGAATACAGCCCACTGTAGCCTCCACCTCCTGGGCTCAAGGCATCCTTGTGCCTCAGCCTCTTAAGAAGCTGGGACCACAGATGTGCACCACCACACTCAGCTAACTTTTTGTTTTTTATTTGTAGAGACAAGATCTGGCTATGTTGTCAGGCTGGTCTCAAACTCCTGGACTTAAGGAATCCACCTGCCTCGGCCTCCCGAAGTGCTAAGATTACAGGTGTGTGCCATCACGCTTGGCCCTCTTTAACTTTTAAAATTAAGTTTCAAAGGTCTTTGACAAAATACTGCCCTTTGGCTTTTGATCTCAAGCAAAACGCTAACGTTACTTATTTACTTATTAGGGTATCGGAACTGTCCAGAGCCTACTTTCTCCTTTTTCCTCCCAACTATGAAGGCCGTTTGCTTCTCTTTGCTGCCGCCTTGTGCTGGAACAGGAGAAGTTCATTATAAGAGAAACAGCAACTGACAACCCCTTACTTCCAGGGCACAGAGGGGCCTGCAGTCAGATCCTGACAGTCTGCCCTATATAGATCTGGGCCACAGAGCGAGACAGAGCTCTGTGCTTCAGTGCAAAAGGAACTTGGTACAGAGCCCAGAGGAGGCCTTGAAGTGATGAGACTGGGCATCAGAGACCTGGATTCTAGATCCTAGATCTGAATCTGCCCCTAATTTGCTATAGGGCAAATTTGTTCTTTCTTTGTCCTCTGTTTCTTCTCAGTGAACTGAGTGCTAGACTATTGTTTTGCAAACTGTAGGTGGTGACCCATTAATGAACTGTGAATTCTAGTCATTAAGGTGTGGCAAGTTTCTTTCTTTCTTTTAAGAAACAAGTGAAAATAATGGAAGTGTCAAAATACGATATGCATAGTAAAGGTAAGTATTGATTCCTGAGCCTTTTCAACGCAGGGGTGTCCTGGGCTGTTGCGTTGTAAAATGCGCTGCTTACTGATGGGCTTGGTCAGTACCGTTTGAAGGCCACGGGCTCAGGGGAGCTCCAGGGTCCTCCTAGCTGGAGCTTTTAGTTGTTAGTTGGACGATTCACAATTCGCGGTGAGAAGGCCCCACCAAGTGGAGGAAGGTCTGGTGCTGTGCTGCTGAGGTCTTCTCTTTCCCTGCTCTTCTTACCTGCCCTAAAGTGACAGGAAGCCCCAAGCTCTAATGCAGGTGACTGGTGACAGTTTCCCACTGAGCCCCAAAGCAAAAACAACACACAACAAACTATAGTTCTTGAGTCGGAATTCTCAGGGGTGCCCAGCAGGGGGCTGGCAGTGCAGGTGCAGGTGCCGGTGCCACTGATCCGGCAGAGACACTAGGTGGCGCCACAGTACCAGGCTCATCACTACGCTGCAGGCACTGCAGAGGGCAGTGGGAACCCACGATTCTGGGATGGACAAGGGGCAGCGGGGCTTGAGGTCCCGGGTACTCTGACCTGGCCCTTCTTGGGTTCCAAAAGTCTGGAGTGGAAGGGGAAGACTGTTTCACCTGCTCAGGGGTCTCCGATCCTGGCGCGGAGCTGGTGGGCTCTGCGGAGGCTCTAGCTCCCGGGCAGCTGCAGATGGCAGAAGCTGCCGTTAGGGGGCAGCAGAACACTGGTGTTGGGAGAGTGGGGCCAGGCTTCACGGGGAGGAAAGCGGGTAAAGGAGTCAAAGGCCTCAGGGGCACAGAGCCTCCAGAACAGAGCAGCCTCGCTTGCTCTCTCTGAGGGCTCCAGGAGGAGGACAGAGTCCAACTTCCAAAACAGGGACTCTCCCAGTGGTGTTCTGGAGCTGGCTCGTATGGGCTCACCAGACCTGATGGTTAAATTTTCAAAAAATTTGCAAGCCGTTTGTTTAAAGGCATCGTTTAAGACTTACAATTCTTTGAGTTCCGTGTGTGTCCTGGATATTAACCCCTTGTCAGATGCGAAATGTGGGAATGTTCTCTCCCATTCTGTAGGTTGTCACTTCACTCTGCTGATCATTTCCTTTGTGGTGCAGAAGCTTGTTA
>NW_012104031.1:1447428-1460047 GCF_000951045.1 Mandrillus leucophaeus
TGGGACTACAGGCATGTGCCACCACTCCTGGTTAATTTATTTTTTATTGTTTTTAGAGATGGGGGTCTTAATGTTGCCTAGGCTGACCTCAAACTCCTAGCCTCAAGTGATCCTCCCTAAATGCTGAAATTACAGTCATGAGTCACCACATTTAATAAATTATAGTAAGTCCATGTGATACAGTAACTAAGAGAATGAGATGACTTTCATAAAATGGTAAGGATGAAATCCAAGATACATTGTAACTTTAAAAAGTAGAGTCATTCCTAAAATTGAAACTACTTCTAAATATGTACAACTACTATGTATCCATAATAATTAAAAATAAATTTAGGATTAAATAAAAAATTTTAAAAAGCAAAAATCAAAAAGAAAACCTAGTACTAGATCACTAATCAAATATTTTAAAATAAAATTAAACCTATACAAGTACTGAAAGAAAATCTGGGAGCATATTTTCATAATCTTGTGTGCACAATCTAAGTATGGTTCAAACCCTGAAGTCATATAAGAAAAAAACTGATAAGCTCAGATCACACATTTCTACTATGGTAGCAAAAACTACCATAAAAAAGTAAAAGCACGAATGACAAAGTGAGAAAATATTTGCAACATTATGAACAAAAGGTTACTTTAATAAATAAAAGCTCCTACCAATCAATAAGGAAAAGATCAACAAGCTGGGTGTTGTGGCACATACCTATAGGCCAAGCTACTGGGGAGGCCAAGATGGGAGGATTGCTTGAAGCCAAGTGTTTGAGGCCACAGTGTCCTATGATTGCACTTGTGAATAGACACTGCACTACAGT
Source organism: Mandrillus leucophaeus (assembly GCF_000951045.1). Taxonomy (NCBI): domain Eukaryota; kingdom Metazoa; phylum Chordata; class Mammalia; order Primates; family Cercopithecidae; genus Mandrillus; species Mandrillus leucophaeus. Next base: position 1,448,238 of record NW_012104031.1, read on the forward strand.
CTGAGCAACATAGCAAGACTCCATCTCTTAAAAAAAAACCAACAAGATATAGAACACTGTGTGTAGTATGTGGCCATTTGCATTAAAATACAAGCTTTTATATCCCTAGAAATATCTGGAAAGATAACACATGAGACAGGTACCAATTTAACATGAAAAGGGAACTGTGGGCCAAGAGTCAGGCTGGGAGGGAGCTTAGATTTTCAATCAATACTATTTTTACACTGTTTTAATTCTTTATGTTGTGCATGCATTAACTTCAACTCTTCAAAAAATTCATTGACAGGGCGGCAAGTCTCTAGGCACTGACCAAGCACCCACATTCCCATCTCTTCCTTCAGTGAACCACATATCTTTGGATCTGCCCTGCTGCTTCTGCACTTCTTTCCCTAATTAAATACTTTCTTTTCTTCAAGGCTCATTCAAGCTTCTGACTCCTTCTGTCAAGCCCGTAGCGGTGGCCTCTCCCTGCTGTCAACATGTAGCTTGTGGAATTTTCCTTCCCTCCCTCCCTCCCTCTTTCCCTCCCTCCCTTGCTTCCTTCTTTCCCTTTCTCTCTCTCTCTCTTTCTTTCTTTCTTTCTTTTCTTTTCTTTCTTTCTTTCTTTTAATTTTTTCTTTGCTTTCTTCCTGCTTCTTGCCTTTTTTCCTTTTTTGTCCTTCCTTTCTTCTTTTCTTTTTTTGCTGCTCTGTGCCTTGGTTGCTTCTCTACATCTACCATTAGAATTGTGTTGTACTTCTTTCTATCACCTAGAATGCCATCTGCCTTTGGTAAAGAGTCATTCCTGTCTTCCCTGACCTCCCAGAACACTCACAGTCACACCACACAATGCATTCTGTAACTATATCCTGGCAAATTTCCCATCAGAGCACTAGGAGTCTCACCCCAACTACACCGGGAGCTCCTAGAAGGTAGGGGCCTGGATTTTGCTCATCTCTGTGGTGGCTCAGTGCTAAGAGCAGAGTGGGAACCCCAGAGAGACATCTCGAGTTCCCAGGTGATGGAAGGCCACTCGACACAGAAAAACATCACTGCTGCCTTTTTTAGTCACCCAGCTGATACTAGCACTTGGTCCTGGGTCTCTGGAGGTCTAGTTGCTTTCTATGCCACAAGACCATGGTCCTCTCCTGCTGTGGAAATAACACACAGGCAGAGGGGGCAGCCTGTAGCTGGCCATGTGCCCAGGAGTTCAGAACCCCACACCTTCTTCAATCATTGCAGCCACAGTTCCTCGGCTCCATTTTACCAGCCCCCTGGAAATTGTAAAAATGTAGTCAGGTCTCTTCTCTCTCGCCGCACTTTAATCCTACCCCTACCTTAACCAAGAATATGTGTATACTGAGGCTTAAATTTTCCTTTGTGAACTTCACAAGTTCAGGGGAACTTTCACCACATGTTTATGAATAGTTATGTGTTGAACCCTGGCGGCACTCTGAGTTCGAAGATGGACAAACAGTGTGCAGATGCTGCTTTTAAGGAGCTTACAGTCTTTTGGAGAAAACAGTCACATGAACAAAATCAATGCAATGTTGTTAGCAGTGATAAATTGGGAGCTGGTCAGAGTGCTAGGATAAGAGAGGGTGGGGGAATTGCACTGGTTTTGTGGGTGGGGGGATGAGGGACTTTCTGGAGGAGATGGTTCTCTGGCTCAGGTTTAATGGTGAATGAGAGCCTGGGGCTCCCAGTCCAGCTCATACAACTGGTCTTTTTCAGCCTGGATACTCTCTCCCTTTTCTCAGTCGAGGAGCTGTCCAAGGTGAGAGAAAGGAGACCAGTTTTATCAAAGGTGCAAAAGGATTGAGTTTAGATTCTGGTAAAATAGATGTACAGAGCGTAATACCCTGAAGGGAGAGGTGGCAGTTCAGCATGCAGGTTTAGAGAGGACTGGAAGTGGGGTTCTGGGGTGACTAAATCCTGCCTCACCGAGTCCAGCTGGAAGTCATTCTCCTCCCTTCCAGAGAGCACTCTCCTCTCCAGTTCAGGCTGGGCACAGGCTTCAATGGTCAGGTTAGCCCAAGCTCTGCCCTGCTGATGCTCCCCAGAAAAGAGCCCACTGGACAGGTGCACCCTCATGCCCAAGCCTGACGGTTCTCCAGGGAGTGCTGCTCTCTCGCTCCTTTGCCCACCACTCCTCACCTCCAGCCCCATCCCCAAGTCTAGAGGATGATAGACCATCTGTTAGGATGCTTGGCATATAGCCACATGGGGGGCACTGACCAGCCAGCCACGGAAGGAACTGACCCTATATGTGTATGAGCCCTGAGCTACACTATTTGAAGTCTTTGTAATATTTACAGTTCCTGATGTGTGGGCTATGTGCTGGGGTGACTTTACCAGGGGCCCTTTTGAGGGTTACAGGCAGTCATATAAGACTTCCTCCCTGCACTCAGCTCTGGAGGAAATCTGGAAGCCAGTAGGGGTGAGTGTAAGTGCCCTCTGTTCTACCCTCTCAAAGGGCTCTGCCTCAAAGAGGTCAGGGTGAGAAGTACTTTAGACCCTCTGACCGGGGATCCATCCTCCTGAGGCCTGGTCCTGCAGAGCCTGGGAGGGGCTTCTTGAGTGAAAGCTTCCGAAGGCTGGCTGATTCTCAGTGCTCAGAGCCCACAGTGGCAGCTGCCAGCTAACCTTCCTTGCAAATTTAGACACTCGGGCTGCCGCAGTGAAGGGCAGGCTTCCAGAACACTCAGAGAAGCCAAGAGTAGCATCTCTGAGCCTGCATCTGCCACTCCCCCATCCAGAACCCCTCCCCAGATAAAGGGCTTCTTGTGCAAAAAGCTCCCATCTGAAGCTCCAGGAATCCTATAAGCCGACTGCATTAGCTACATGTCATAAATATTTATGCTCCTACTGACGTGTGTCAGAGTGTATGTGAGTATGCAGGGGAAGGCCTGCTGATGGACACAGAGGAGGAAGCTTTCAAGTCAGTGAAAGAAGAACTTTCTAACCCTGAGCACTGTCTGGGTCTCCAAGATGTTGCCAACTTCAACCTCCAGACTTAATCAAGCAGGGACAAGGTGGCCATCATCAGGGATACTGTAACAAAAGTTCTTAATAGGGTGGGAAGGAGAAATCTACAACCGCTTCAGCCCACCCCAATGTCCAGATTCTGTGACTCTGTGACTCGGTGGAATGTAAATGTCACCATGGATGACAGTTAACTAAACACGAAGGCCCGGGACTCAAGCGCTACGTACAGCACCAAGCAGATGCCTTCATAGATGCATCTCATTCTGCCCTCCACAATGCCCAGGGGTTAATATCACCCATTTCCTCAACTCCTACAGGAGGAGAATGAAGCTTAGAATAGTGACCTGCCTTATCTGTAGTTCCACAGCCATAAGCAGCAGAACTGGGATACAAATTCAAGTTCTTGGCTCCAAGACCAATTCTTTTTTCTTTATGAGGCAATTGCCTGTCCAGTCAACCCCACATACCACAAACATTGGCAATGTCACAAATGCTGTCTGCAGGGACATCTCACTCACCCCGGCCACCTGCTGCAGAGTGTTTTGAAGATGCGTGAGAGGCACTGTGCCGTGTGTGCACAGTACGGGGGCCTGGAAGGAACCTCACCAGATCTGACAGCCTGATTGGGAGCACGGGGTCCGGAGAGTACCAAGGCTGGGACTCTGTGCTCATCTGCAGGGGTCAGCAGGTGACCCACAGCACAGTCCCCAAACATGGCCCAGGGAGGAGGCCAGGCTCAATCCTCTGTGTGTCTCCAGAGTAGGATAGCCCAGAGGCAGCACTAAGGAGAAGCTCGGGGGTGCTTTAGAGCCCCATAATCTCCATCAATCCCTTCAAAGCCCCCCACCCCAGTAAGCATAATTCAGTGGTGTGCCAGAGCTGGCTCACAAGAGCTGATTGTGTGCATCTGTTCTCAATGCTGCTTTCAGATTTCACAATGGTAGCATGAAATTGGCCATAGAGGGAGCCTCCACACTAAGGAAATTGGCACACAGCACAAATCATTCTCCCCGTCCCCCAGCAGGTTACTCAACATTTGCCAGCACACCACTGTATATGAGAACAAAGTGCTTGCTATGCAACAAAGCTTTAAGAAAAGATCCCTAGCCCCCTCCAAGGATCGTCCTTAAGTACCTTCTATAGAGAACTCTGAACCCACTGGTACATGTTACTTGCTCTCATAGAACCCTGCGCTTTTTGTTCAAAGTTATATATATATATGTGTGTCTTATTTTTCTTTTCTTTTCTTTTTTTTTTTTTTTTTTTGAGACGGAGTCTCGCTCTGTTGCCCAGGCTGGAGCACAGTGGCCGGATCTCAGCTCACTGCAAGCTCCGCCTCCCAGGTTCACGCCATTCTCCTGCCTCAGCCTCCCGAGTAGGTGGGACTACAGGCACCCGCCACCACGCCTGGCTAGTTTTTTGTATTTTTTAGTAGAGACGGGGTTTCACCGTGTTAGCCAGGATGGTCTGGATCTCCTGACTTCATGATCTGCCCGTCTCGGCCTCCCAAAGTGCTGGGATTACAGGCTTGAGCCTCCGTGCCCAGCCTATGTGTCTTATTTTTTAAACAAACTTTATGTTTACAAAAAATACATATTTCAATTACATCCATATACATATTTTTATAATTCTTGAAATCTGAAGTCCGCCTCCTTGCTAGACTGCAGGCACCACGCAGGCAGCACTGTACCTGTCTTGCTCACTGGCATAGCCCCAGCACTCAGCTATTAGGTATTCAAGAAATACTTGTTGAATGAATGCATGAATGTCCAGCTCCTGTTCTACCACTGCCATCATCCACTGAGCATCATGCTGTACAGTGAATGTTCGTGTCTCTCATAAAGCGAATGAAGAAATCCTAACCCCCAATGTGAGGGTATTAGGAGATGGGGTCTTTGGCAGGTGATTAGGTCATGAGGGCACAGTCTTCATGGATAGGTCTCTTATGAAAGAGACCCTGGGAAGGTCCCTCACCCCTTCCACCAAGTGAGGTTACAGTAGGAAGATGGCCATCTGTGAACCAGGAAGCAGGCATCACCAGACGTCAGATCCAGCACCACCTTCATCCTGGACTTCCCAGCATGCAGAAAAGTGAGAAATACATTTCTGTGGTTGAGAAGCCACCAGGTCTATGGTAGCTTGTTAGAGTAGCCTGAATGGAGTAAGGCAGTCCAGTACCACAAAACCAGAAGGCCTTGGTTTAGATTTTGACTTTGTGCCTCTGTCTTTTGACCTTGAACAGTTTGCTGAACCACTCAGAGCTTCTACATCCCCTGCTGTCTACCTGCTCTGCCTTCCCCATAGGCCTATCAGGAGTAGGTGAGAGCCTGTATGTGAGGCACCTCAATTAGTGTGCCGCACATAGTAGGTGCTTGACACGCAGGGACTAAACAGGAACCTACCTTACATCCTCTCCCACCTCTCCCCAGAGCTGAGCCTGACCTGGCCAGACCAGTCTTTTCCATTTACCCTGCCCTGACTGCGCCCTCTCCTTTCCACCTCTTCACTGATCCAACTTCCCACATTCTTCAGGATTCCACCTTTTCCTTAAAGCCTTCTCTAACAACTTCTGTCCTCACTGATCTCTTCCTTCTGCAAGGCTAAATAATATTTTTTAGATTACTGTACAAGTCCTTCCTGATGGTAGTAGGAGGGGCTTGATGTGTAGTCCATAAGCCTCAAAGGCAGAGACCAGTCTTCTGGTTCCTCCCTCCTCTTCTAGTACCAAGCCCAGAGCCAGGCACAGAGCAGTCAGTTCATAATACCAGTGGACAGAAGCAAACAGAGGCACTGGGGTCTCCCAACGGCCCTTTGTATGGGACCCTTACTCTGCCAGGCATTGGGCCAGGGCAGAGCTATGAGCTCAGAGGCTGGAGGAGACAGACAATAAGTTGCAATTATAACACCAGGTGATAAGGCCATGATAAAGAATGCACTGGGTTCTTGGGAGCAAAAGGGAAGTTGATAACTAAGTCTGTACTGGGGAGTGGGGGTTACGATATGGATGAGAGATAAAATATGAACAAAGGAAGAGAGAGGGAGGGGGAAGAAAGGAAGGAAGGAATCCTCCATCCTAGCCTAGAAAAGTTATATGGAAAGAAAAGAGCATTTTCAGCCTTTGGGCTCTTGCAGACTCAAAAGGAGAAAGTAGTCTTGTCCCTGATTGATGGGTTAGCAAAATTCACCTGCTACAGCCACAGCCCAGGCTGAGGCAAGGCTGATAGGAGATTGCTTAGACCCTGGGCCAGTGCCCCTGTTGTCCTTCTGTCTTCACTAGAAGATGTCAGGAGAAGATGCCCACAGGACCTGCCCATCTATCTTCCCAGAATTAGATGGGGTGGGCCCTAGCCAGAAGGCTATGTGTCAAGGAGCAGGCCTCAGGGGTGTTGCTCTCCTGAAGGGGCCCCCATCTCTTGAACTGACTGGCTAGAAGGCCCTTGAGAGCCTAGAGAGTCCTGATAGATTAGATGCTGAAAAGCAGCAGCTCCCATTTTAATCTTCCCATTTCCCATGGGACCAAGGAGTCAGGTTAGGGACCAGATCCTGCAGCAGGGTGGAGCTGGGGTTGGGGAGCAGAGCGTTGTCTCTGCACAGTGAGATACATATGGTATAATGGGAAGCTCTCAGGGTTTAGAGCCCAATGTCCTGGGTTCAAATCCTTGCTCTTCCGTTTGCTGGCTGTGTGACCTTGGGAAAGTTACTTTCCTCTCTAAGATCAGTGTCTTTATCCATAAAGGGCTGTATGATTACCCACCTCACCAAGGAGTTGTGGGGTTAAGTGAGATGCTGTCTATGAAGGTGCCTGGCATAATGAAAGGAGTGGCTGGCAGGGAACTCACCAAATGTTTGCTTACTCATTCCCAGCATGGATCACTGCTCACTGATGGTGGCCCAGTTACCCGTTCTTCAATCTCTACTGGCTTTCTAAAATGAGGTTGCTGGGGTCCAGCCCTGAAGGTCTATCAGAGCAGAAGAGATGCCTGCAAGTCTGAGATGGCTGGATGCAACACTGCCACAAGGCAGGGGAGACCATTTGCCTCTGGCAGGCCCTGCTGGCTGGTAGCATCCAGAAAGCTTTGTGCATATGTTTGCCTAAGCTGCTTGGGCCTGCCAGCTGGCACCAGCAAGGCCACCCTGGGTCTGCTGAGGGGACCAGGGACTGTCTTTCCTGCACCCCGGCAGTTTCCTGGCCTGCAGTACCTGGATCTAGAAGAACAGATAGAGCCCTGAGAGAAAGGAGTGGTTGGCATGGTAGGGGTGAGGGAGTCAGGGGTCCTCAGAAGACCCAGAGGAGCTTGCCCTACCTCTGTACCCCAGAAGGTAAGCAGGGTCCCTAGCTCTGACAGCCAACAGCAGGACCTGGAAATCTCAGCCTTCTCTCACCCTCACCAAGGCTCCTTCTGGAATGTTTAGGATGTATATAGCTGGCACAGAATGCCTGCTTCTGCCGCCCCCAACCCAAGATTTGGGCACAACTCAGACCAGGAAATTCTCATTCCGAATACAGGAAATCTGTAAATCGGTTTTCTAGTGCAGTCACTCACCTTGGAAACAAGGAAAATGAAAACCGAAGAGGCCAAGTGGCTTGCTCAAGGGTGCAGAGCTGGCTGGTGGCAGAGCCGTGAAGGTCAGGGCTATGGCCTGCTGCTTGCTGCCCTGGGCCCACCAACTCTGAATGCTGCCCAGCTGGCCTAAGAGCAGCCCTCACTCAGGCCATACACTCTGCAGGCCCGGAGCTGGGGCAGGTACAGTGACACTGTCCAACCAGAAGCGAGGCAGACTCAGGCGCTACTCTGTGCTGTCTAGAAGGTGAGGGGACAGTGAGCAGGGAGGTTTATTTCGTTTATCTGTGTAGCCGAAACACCTAAACAGTGTCTAAACACACAGGAGGCGTTCAATGAACATTTGATAAACGAATGAATGAATGTGTGTCATCTAAGATCCCTGAAGGAAACAGATGGCACACTCAAATTAGGAGAATTTGAGGAAAGTTTAATAAAGGGACTATTTACGAGGTATAGGCAGGTGTGATGGTTAATTTTATGTGTCCGTTTGACTGGATCATGGGATGCCCAGTGATCTAGTTAAGCATGATTTCTGGGTGTGTCTATGAGGTTGTTTCCAGGAGAAATTAGCATTTGAATTGGTGGACTGAGTGTAGCAGATGGTCTTCCCTCGTGTGGGTGGGCCCATCCAATCCACGGAGGGCCTGAGCGGAATACTAACATGGAGGAAGGCTGAAGTCATTTTTGCCTTACAGCTTGAGCTGGGACATCGATCTTCTGCTGCCCTTGGCACTTCTGGTTCTCAGGTCTTCATACTTGGACTGGAATCTACATCATCAGGCCCTCCACTTCCCAGGCCTTCACACTACTTCAGGCTTTCCTGGGTCTCCAGTTTGTACATAGCAGACACTGGAGCTTCTCGGCCCCCATAATTGTGTAAACCAATATTTGTATATATATTATCTATCTATCATCTATTTATCTGTATCTATCTATCTATCTATCGTCTATCTATCTATCTATCTATCTATCTATCTATCGTCATCATCTATCTATCATCATCTATCATTTATCTATTGTCTGTCTGTCTCTATCTATCTATTTATCTATCTATCTATCTATCTATCTATCTATCTATCTATCTATCTATGTCCATTTTCATACTGCTATGAAGAAATACCTGACACTGGGTAATTTATAAAGAAAAAGAGATTTAATGGACTTACAGTTCCACATGGCTGGAGAGGCCTCAAATCATGGTGGAAGGCAAAGGAGGAGAAAAGGCACATCTTACGTGGTGGCAGGCAAGAGAGTGTGTGCAAGGAACTACCCTTTATAAACCATCGGATCTCATGACACTTATTAACTATAACAAGAACAGCTTGAGAAAAACCCACTCCCATGATTCAATTACCTCCCACTGGGTGGCTCCCATGCCATATGGGGATTATGGGAGCTATAATTCAAGATGAGATTAGGGTGGGGACACAGACAAACCATATCATTATCTATATCTATCTATCTATCTATCTATCTATCATCCATCTATCTATCAATCTATCATCTATTTATCATCTATGTAATCTATTTATCTTTCTATCATCTATCTACCTAATAGCTGTATAATCTGTCTGTCCATCTGTGTATCTATCATCTATCTACCTAATTATATGTCTATCTATATCATCTATGTAATAATGTATCATATCTATCTAATTATCTATCAATCTATCTATCTATCTATCTATCTATCTATCTATCTATCTATCTATCTATCTGCCTCCTGTTGGTTCTGTTTCTCTGGAGAACCCTAACACAGCAGGGTATGGGGAAACCACGAGACATGGCATAATATGGCAGCACTAGTCAAATGGGGACTGTGACCATCCCTAACCTAGAAGGACGGAAGAAGACGACATTAAGTCACTACCAGAGCCTGTAAGGAAACATGATTATGGAGAGGGACCCCTTGAGAGGAGCTGTGACTTCAGTGGAGGGATTCAGCTGACCTGAGGCAGCCCTATGGAGAGGGGCCAGGAAATCAACGCCTCTTCTTCAGTCTTCTTTGCCTTCTCATCCTCTGCTGAGGCTGAACAAAGCTGGAAGTTTCTTGAGGCAGAGATCCCAGTGGAGGAAGGTGCGGGGGCAACTAGAAGACATCTGCTGCTGAGGTCAAGTGCAGCGGCTCACACCTTCATCCCAGCACACTGGGGAGCCAAGGCAGGAGAATCGCTTCAGCCCAGGAGTTCAAGACTAGCCTGGGCAGCATATGAAAACCCTTATCTCTACAATAAATAAATAAATTAGCCATGCATGGCAGTGCACACTTGTGCTCTCAGCTACTCGGGAGGCTGAGGTGGGAGGATCCCTTGGGCCCCAGAGAGATGATCATTTGAATTGGTGGACTGAGTGTAGCAGATGGTCCTCAGAGGTCGAGGCTGCAGTAAGCCTACATTGCACCACTGTACTGTGGCCTGGATGACAGAGTGAGACCTTGCCTTAGAAAATAGTAATAAAATAAAAATAAACACTATCTGGTGTCAGATGAAAGGCTCCCCCTTCCCAGACAACAAAAGTCTAACTCCTCCTGGACACCTGAGGAATCTGTTTCATTCCTGAGTTGTTCTTGCTTCTCCCATGGCCCAGTAAGAGAGTCTGGGTTCTCCTGGTAACTGAGGAGCTGGGGCCCTCTCCGCTATTTCCTCTTCCTGGCCTGGTTCAGGAAGGCTGCCCTGAGAGTTTCCAGAGCAGCCTTGGTACCTGCAAGCCTCTGCTCCTTCTGCCTTCTAGAACTCATCTACCTTGAAGTCAGGGTTTCTCAGCCTCATCACGATTGACGTTTTAGCCCGGGTGCCTCTTGGCTGTGGGGCCTGTCCTGTGCGTTGTAGAATGTTTAGCAGCATCCCTAGCCTCTACCGACTAGATGCCAGTAGCAATGCCGGATGCCTCCCCTCTAAGTTGAGACAACCAAAAATGCCTCCAGGGATTGCCAAAAGTCCCCTGGGAGGGAAAACTGGCCCCAGTTGAGAACCTTTGCCTTAAACTGACTATTTCTAAGGCAGACACCCGGGCCAAACCCTCCCTTTCATACTGAAAATGAAAACACCCTGTTTCCTTGCTTCCTGGGTACTCATCAAAGCTCTCAATTTTAAATCCAGTCAGTTACACAATTAGCACACGCAAACACAGCCATTTGCAGGCATCAGCAGGCAGTAATTTTTAGAAAAGAGATACACAAGAATATATACATATACAATGGAAAGCTGTTTAAATACAGATAGGATGTATTTATTTATTCCCCACCTTGTTCCAAAATGGATTTAAGGCAGTGTAAAGTACATTAAAACAAGTGAGAGGAAATGAGACAAAGGGAAAATAACAGCAGAAATTGTAGATGGAGGTTTCCACACCAAATGTATGAAGTGAAGTATTACGTGCTTGCTAAAGATGGGCTGTAAATTCAGCTCTAGGCTCCTTAGCATCCAATTCAAAAAGGGAAGCAGGACCAGTGGTAGTATTGGTGGGGAGCTTTTCATTATCAAGACCCTCAGGGCTCAGCTGCCCTGACATCCGCCTTCCCATAGTGACTTGTCTCTGGGCTCGTGGCACTGCTCTGGCGAATGTGTGGCTGGGATTAGGAGACTCCCTGTGGTCCAGCAGGTTGGGTTCAACCTTGAACTTCTCTTGACAGGGGCCTGGCTGAAACACCCAGACTATGCCCAGAATTCTTTTAGGAGACAGAGATATGTGTAGCTAGTAGTATCTTCCTGGTGACTTCCAGCAGCGGAATGGGACGCTGCGCTTGATTTCTTTTTTCACCTTCCTTCTAGGTATTATCATATCTCTTTAGCATATAATTTGTCTCACTTTGGGACTGAGGACAATGATATCTAATTTACAGGTAAAAACAGTAAGTCATGTTTATTGAGCATTTATTATGGCAGAAGTCCTCTGTTAAGTGCCATATGCACATTTTCTCATTTAATCTTCACAATAACCCAGCCAGGCAGGTACAGATTAGAAAATCGAGGTTTACAGACTAGAAAACTGAGGTTTAAGGCCGAGCGTGGTGGCTCACGCCTGTAATCCCAGCACTTTGGGAGGCCAAGGCGGGTGGATCACCTAAGGTCAGGAGTTTGAGATGAGCCTGGCCAACATGGTGAAATCCTGTCTCTGCTAAAAATACAAAAAACTAGCCAGGCATGGTGGTGCACACCTGTAATCCCAGCTACTCAGGGGGCTGAGGCAGGAGAATCACTTGAACCCAGGAGGTGGAGGTTGCAGTGAGCCGAGGTTGTGCCACTGCACTCCAGCCTAGGTGACAGAGCCAGACTCCAT
>NW_012104031.1:1460172-1533725 GCF_000951045.1 Mandrillus leucophaeus
AAAGAAAGAAAGAAAGAAAGAAAGAAAGAGAAAACTGAGGTTTACAGGATGTTAAGTCACTATTCCAAGCTACTATCCAAAGGTCCCCTAGCTAATAAGTGATGGAGCAGGGATTAACATCCAGCCTTACTTTACTCCAGGGCCTGAGGGCAGATTGCTTGGCTCTCCTGCCTCCGGTGGGAAAGCTGGAGGTCAGAGAAAAAAAGGAGTCAGCCCCTGAACTGAGAGGCCAAGATGAACAAAACCCCAGTATGGAGTCCCACGCAGGATTTCCTCCATCCCAGGGCATCCCTGCCTCTGTGCTCAGGCCGAAGAGACAGCTTGTGTTATGAGATAAGGATTGATCTTATCTTTATTTAAAAATCAGATATTTTGTTCATTATGGATTTTTTACACTGATTTTGATTTTTTTAAATATCATATTAAGATATTATTTATCTTGATTACCAAGTTTTGTGGCACCCCCTTACATTTTGCGTGCCTGAGGCAAGTGCCTCACTCCCCTACTCCCGGCTCTTTGAGGAGGGATGAAGCCAGATGACCACAGGAGCTCCCAGAGAGCCTGGGGCTGCCCATCACCCACGACTGACTGCTGCCATTCCTCGCACTCCCCAAGTGAGCTGGAGTTCATCGCTGAGCCACAATTTCCTTATTATGTGAGAGGAAATTGTCACCTCTCTTCTTCCTGGCAATAGGGCTGATATGAGGACCCAGGGAGAGGAGGCTGAAAAAGCGTACTCTATAGGGCTGTTTCTTCTTCCTTTTCTCCTTCTTCTTTTTTTTTATGACCGAGTCTCACCTCATCACCCAGGCTGGAATGCAGTGGAGCCATCTCGGCTCACTGCAATCTCTGCTTCCCAGGCTCAAGCGATTCTCCTGCCTCAGCCTACTCTGGGATTACAGATGCGCACCACCACACCCAGCTAGTTTTTGTACTTTTAGTAGAGATGGGATTTCGCCATGCTGGCCAGGCTGGTCTTGAACTCCTGACCTCAAGTGATCCACCCACCTCAGCCTCCCAAAGTGCTGGGATGACAGGCGTGAGCCATGCATGCCTGGCCTGTTTCTTCTAGTAATCAAACCAAACACTCCCAGACTTAGTTTCCACTCTGCCACACCAGCAAGAATTATCATCTTATTTTACAGGTAGGGAAACTGAGATTCAGGGTCAAGGTGCCTCACCTGAGGTCACACAACCAGTGTGGGATGTCCTGATCATGCTCGTGCAGCCTGTTCTCTCCAGGAGTCTGAAAGCTGCCTCCTTGCATTGCCTCAGCAGCCTGCGAAATCCAATCCAATGCAGTTTGTAGGGAAAGCAAATGGACTCTGTGGAGAAAACATAAGATGTTGTCTGAGTTAATAAGATAATAATTTAATATGTTTCTCACCCCCTCCCCCAGCCTCTGTCTTAAACAAGCTAGCAAGCCTTCACAGTTTGCCTTTAAGTAATTTAGGAAAGGCATTAGAAATTCCCACCTACCCTACTCCCCAACCAGCGATGTTTCTTGTCACCGACTAACAGCATTTAAAATATTTACAGCCCTTTCTTTGCCCTGGGGGTGTATCAGAATAAATCATTGTTACCACCAATAAATCAAAAATTAATCTCCAGAAAGCTCGATGCCTGTCCTATCCCTCAAATAACAAGTAGCAAAATCTATCCAAGTGACTTGGCATCAACCGAGGCTGTTTCCCCAGCACCCTCAGGGAGAAGAAGGTGAATTACTTACAGCCAAAGAGCAAGGACTCCACACTGCCCCTTAGTGGAACTACTCCAGCCCTGGGATTGGATCCCTGCCAGCACAGCCCTCACCCACATCTACCCCAGGCTCAGCAGCCCTAATAAATTATCACAGACTTCACAGTCCCCTTTCATCCTGAGAAAGTCTCTTTTCTCCTGGAAAGGTAGCTCCTCCTTTGACATTTTTTTCTTCCCATTTTCTTTACCTCCATTTAGACATCTGTCCTCTAATCTTTCTCCCTCTTGTCCAGCTCTTTCCTCAAACTCTATTGATCTTTTTCTCTTGTTTTCTTCTCCACTTCCTTCAAAAGCTTCCTCTCTCCACCTCTTTCTGCCTTTTTCTTGTGCCTTGGTCCAAGTACCTTGCTAGGCAATTTGCACACCTCAGTTAATCCTCAAACAGTCCCACAATATTGTCCCCATTTCGCAGACAAGAAACTAAGGCTCAGAGAAGTTAAGTCACTGATAGGTTACATAAGCTTGTAGGTGATACACTCTAGAGCCCACATGCTTATTGACCAAAATACTTCCACAGGTACTCCGGAAAGACAGGTTAAGAAGTTTAGAAGTTATGTTGAGTGCAATTTAGAGTCACTGAAACCTTTTTTTTTTTTTTGAGACGGAGTCTCACTCTGTCGCCCAGGCTGGAGTACAGTGGTGTGATCTCGGCTCACTGCAAGCTCTGCCTCCCAGGTTCATGCCATTCTCCTGCCTCAGCTTCCCAAGTAACTGGGACGACAGGAGCCTGCCACCATGCCTGGCTAATTTTTCGTATTTTTCATAGAGACGGGGTTTCACCATGTTAGCCAAAATGGTCTCGATCTCCTGACCTCGTGATCCGCCCGCCTCGGCCTCCCAAAGTGCTGGGATTACAGGCGTGAGCCACCATGCCCGGCCAAAACTTTTTAATCAAGAAAGTGACATTATAAAAATATAAAATCTGTGCTTTAGAAATACTTATCTATGAGAAAACAGGCAGAAAATGTCCTCATTTGTTAATTCTGTATGGTATGTATACAGATGTTAATGTATTATTTATTCCCAATGTCCTATTCCATGTAGAAGAAATATTTCAGGCCAGGTGTGGTGCCTCATGCCTGTAGCCCCAGCACTCTGAGAGGCAAAGTTGGGAAGATTGCTTGAGACCAGGAATGTGAGACCAGCCTGGGCCACATAGTAAGACTCCACCTCAACACAAAAAGCATTTTTTTTAAGTTACCGGGGTGTGGTGGCATGTTCCTGTAGTCCCAGTTACTTGGGAGGCAGAGGCATGAGGATTGCTTGAGCCCAGGAGGTTGAGGCTGCAGTGACCATGATTGTGCCACTGCCTTATAGCCTCGGTGGCAGAGCAAGACCTTGTCTCTGAAAAAAAAAAAAAAAAGAAAGAAAGAAAAGAAAAGAAGGAGGAGAAAAAGAAAGAGAAAGAAAGAAAGAGAGAGAGAGAGAAAGAAAAAGAAAAAGAAAGAAAGAAAAAGAAAGAAAGAAAGAAAGAAAAAGAAAGCAAGAAAGAAAAAGAAAGAAAGAAAGAAAGAAAGGAAAAAAGAAAGAAAGGAAGAAAGAAAAAAATATTTCATAGTTTTAAAGTCAGAGAAACATAGGAACATACATTTTTGGAAATGTGTGAAAAATGGAGAGACTTGAGGGTCTGAAAATGAATTCAGGGACTGTTATAGAAATTCACACAAGAGATGTTGTGCCTTGAATAGACGCCATGGCAGTGGGGATGAAGGAACTAGGTGCTTTCAAAAGATCTTAAAGAAGTATAATGAACAGAATTGGTAATCAGTGGAGGAGAGGGATGAGGATTGAGGATAACACCTGGGTTTCTTTGGGGTTGGATAAAATGGTGGTGAGCTAGGCTTACGCGAAGGAAGGAGGGAGGTGGTGGAATTCCACTGTGTTGCCGCCTAGGCAGTTTTCCATCTGGACTTGGAGCTAAGCTGGAGGGTAGACGTGGGGAGATGCTGGCGTGATGAGACCCTTTCAGAAGGCAGTGTGAGAAGAGAAGAGATCTCAGATAGATTCTTGAGGAACCAAGAATATGACAGAGAAAAAGCAGCCTGTGGCCAGAGGGGTAGAAGGACAATTAGGAATTTGTGTTCTCACAGAAGCCAAGGGAGTAGTACATTTTAGAAGGAAGTGGGAGGGACAGGAAGTGTGTGCCCCATCTGTAAAGCCCTACCCACGTTCCCCTTTCCAACACCTGGCTCTCCTTTCTGCATCTTCTGGTCCCCCCATCTCTCTCTGTTAACTTCATGTGTATTTTCAGCCTCCCTAAACTATGTGAAGGAAAATACAAGAGGAAGCTAAAACAAAACCTTCCTCCCTGCCACCCACCAACAGCAACAAGGCATGTCATGAGGTGGAGTGATGTTTTGGGCCTGGGGGCTGGAGAGTAAGAATCCAGGAGAGGCAGGGACTGGGAGCTTTGCACTGTTGTGTCCCTACTCTGTTTTTACAGTACTAGATCCTCAATACTTGTGTAACTGAATTGCTTTCTTTTCTTTTCCTCTGTTTTTTTTTCTACCCTTAAATCTACTACTTGAATAGATATCTATATGCCTCCAGTAATGAGATTCTTTCTTAACTCTGTAACTTTCTTAACTCTGTAAAATTAGAGAACTTAAATTTGTCATGACTGTAAACAATACTGCTCATTGTAGCAAATTTGGAAAACGCAGAAAAGTGGAAAGAAAATAAAATCCACCCATAATTTCACCACCCACAGACAACCATCATTACTAACATTTTGGTGTATTTCACTCAATTTTTAAATATATACATATACATATTTATTTTTATAAAGTTTTCACAAACGCACCGTAATCAGAATGTGTTAGGTAGGGTAGGTTATGCAGAAACAATAAAAATGACTTAAAACTTTCCATGCTTAACACATTAGAAGTTTCATTGTTCATGTAACAATATTGGCCAGTTGTTCGGGTTTGCAACGAAGCTCTGCTCCACAAAGTCATTCGGGAATCTGAACTGTTCCCGTTTTATGGCTCCACCATATCCTTAGGGCCTTGTTTTTGTCTCTATCCAGTTCTCAAATGTGAAAGAGAGCAAGAAGGAGGCACACTTACTCTCTTAAAAAGCCCTGACTCAGAAGTGACACATACCGCTT
The DNA here is from genome assembly GCF_000951045.1 of Mandrillus leucophaeus. Lineage (NCBI taxonomy): Eukaryota > Metazoa > Chordata > Mammalia > Primates > Cercopithecidae > Mandrillus > Mandrillus leucophaeus. The sequence continues at coordinate 1,465,041 of NW_012104031.1, forward strand.
TTGCTGTCAACCCATTGTTGATAACGTAGTCGACTACTGCAATAGTCCAGTAGTCCAGCGATCTCTAGGAGATTGGATTTTGGTGGATAGACAGGCACTTCTGCAATACAAAGGCAGTGCTATTCTTAACATCCTGTGCTACTTCCCACCAGTTCCTTAAGCCCCACCCATTGGAACTGTTTTCTGTAGATGCCTTGCTCTCTCACACTTGATTTATTTTACACTTGCATTCATGCACCTTTGAAGGTGCTGTTCCTAGTGCTTGAAGCTCCTGTAATGCCCTAATGCCCTTAAACTGACTTGGATGCTACTCCTCTGCACCCTAGTATATCATACTATGGTGAAAGATGGCTCATCAACTAGGACATGAGCTTCCTGAGAGCAGGATCTTTGTCTCTCATCATCAGACACATAATCTGGTGAGTATTTTCTGTCACTGGGTTTTGCACAATAGGTACTCAATACGTGTTTCTAAGCAAGAAGGAGGAGGTGACAGAGAATAAGAGAGTAGTTGACACTGACCAGCACTGTAAGGAAGTCAGGAAAGTTGAGACCTGAAGTCTACTTGATGGAGTGGGTGGGAACAGAGTGGTGGGCTTGTGAAGCCAAAGGGCTGGGAGGAAGCAGCCTCACTCACAGTGGAAGCAGGGAAAGATTATCCTCAAGTGCGTCTCTATTGGTAACTCCTCATGAATTGTTTTTTTTTTTAGATTTGGGATCTTGCTATGTTTCGAAGATCTTGAATTTCTCACGTCAGGTGATCCTCCTGCCTTGGCCTATCAAACAACACACAGCCTTCATCAATCATTTTTAAGGTAATGTGTTGATGGGATGATTATGTAGACAGCAACAAAGGGATATGAGAAGAAACCAAGAGAAAGCGAGACTCTGAAACATGAAGAGAAAGTAGTCAAAGGGCTTCTCCAGTCCCCACCACCCAACTGCACAGGCCCCACCTCTGTCCAGGCTTGCTTTCAGCCCTGCCCTTACAAACCAAGGGTGGTAATATTTGTGTATGCTTGCTTCCCTAGGTGTTAGAACCTGGCTTTACTTCTAAGTCTAAAAAGACTCTGCCAGTGTTGCAGTGGAGTGGTGGGAGTGGGTTCAAGATGGAATGAGGTTTTAGAAGATGTCCAGACAGTAAAAGGTGACTTTTCCTTTGAGCTGTTTGGCTGTGAAAGGAGAAAAGAGGACATGCCAGTAGCTAGAAAGGGATATTAGTTCAATAAAGGGCTTCTGGAGGTGATGGTTACCTTGTTTTTGTTTGGCTTAGTTTTGTTAGTTATTGGACAAGACTCGAATGTGTTTATATGCTGAAGGGAAGGAACCAACAAAAGTTAAAATATTAGAGAGATAAATTAGACTTCATAAAAATTAAATTGTGCCCTGTATTAATCTGTTCTAATGCTGCTGTAAAGAAATATCTGGCAGGGCGTGGTGACTCACAACTGTAATCCCAGCACTTTGGGAAGCTGAGGCAGGTGGATCACCTGAGGTCAGAAGTTCGAGACCAGCCTGGCCAACATGGTGAAACCCTGTCTCTACTAAAAATACAAAAATTGGCTGGGTATGGGGGCCCATGCCTGTAATCCCAGCTGCTCAGGAGGCTGAGGCAGGAGAATCGCTTGAACCTGCGAGGCAAAGGTTGCAGTGAGCTGAGATCATGCCACTGCACTCCAGCCTAGGTGGCAGAGAGAGACTCTGTCTCAAAAAAAAAAAAAAAAAAAGAAAGAAAAGAAAAGAAAAAAATACCTAAATACCTGAAACTGGGTAATTTACAAAGAAAAGAGCTTTAATTGGCTTGCAGTTCTGCAGGCTGTATAGGAAGCATGGCTGGGGAAGCCTCAGGAAACTTACAATTATGGTGGAAGGTGAAGGGGAAGCAGGAACGTCTTCACATGGCTGGAGCAGGAGAAAGAGAGAAAGGGGGGAGGTGCTACACACTTTTAAACAACCACATCTCAGGAGAACTCACTCACTATCACAAGAACAGCAAGGAGGAAATCTGCCCCCATGTTGCAATCACCTCCCACTAGGCCCCTTCTCCAACATTGGGATTACAATTTGACATGAAATTTGGGCAGGGACACAGATCCAAACCATATCATGCTCTTTGAAAGATACTGTTAGGAAAATGAAAACAAATATAAATGAAGACATATGTATATAATACAAATACTGAAAATATTTGCATATTTTCATATAAATATATTGTCATATTTATGCATACTCCCAAATACATAAGTATTGTAAAACACTAATGCAACTCAATAATAGGAGAACAAAAAAATGGGAAAAGATTTGAATAAAGAGGATACAAATGATCAAAAGCATGTGAAAAGATGCACAACATCTTTAGTTATTAGGGAAATGAAAATTAAAACTGCAAGAGATACTGCTACAGATCCACTAAGATGGCAAAAGTTTAAAAGACTGATAATGCCAAGTATTGGTGAGGATGTGAAGCACTGGAGCTCTCAATATTGCTGGCATATTTTAAAATGGTATATCCACTTTGAACAACAATTTTTCAGGTTCTCCCTCTCTCTCTCTCTCTCTCTCTCTGTTTGAGACAGGATCTTACTCTTCTTCCCAGGCTGGAGTGCAGCAGCATGAGTACGGCTCATTGCAACCTGAAACTCCTGGCACAAGCGACTCAAGCCTTTTGAGTAGCAGGGACTACAGGTATACGCCACCATGCCTGACTAATTTTTAAATTTGTTATAGAGACAGGGTCTCACTTTTTTGCCCAGGATGGTCTCAAACTCATGGGCTCAAGCAATTCTCCCACCTTGGCGCTCCTAAAGTGTTGGGATTATAGACACAAACCACCACACCCAGCCAGGTTCTTGCAAAGTAAATATACACTTACCACACAATTCAAAATTCCACTTCTAGGTTATTTCTACAAAAGAAATGTAAACATGGCCACACAAAGATTGTATATGCTGAAAACAACCCAAATGTCCATCAACAGATACATAGATAGATAAATTGTGGTATATTGATCCAGCAATCCCACTAGTGGGTATATATTCAAAGGAAAGGGGAACACCTTGGGCACAGGTTGTCAGGACCTCCTGAGGCTGTGTTCTTTAAAAAGAAAAAAAATGAAGAAAAAGAAAACAAAGGAAAAGAAACCAGTATGTCAAAGAGATGTTTGCACTCCCCTGTTTATTGCAGCACTATTCACAATAGCTAAGATATGGAATCAACTTGTGTCCATCAACAGGTGAATGGATAAAGAAAACGTGGTATATAAAAATTGACAAATGGGATCTAATTAAACTAAGGAGCTTCTGTACAGCAAAAGAAACTAGCATCGGAGTGAGCAGGCAACCTACAGAATGGGAGAAAATTTTTGCAATCTACCCATCTGACAAAGGTATAATATCCAGAATCTACAAGGAACTTAAACAAATTTACAACAAAAAAAACCACAAACAACCCCATCAAAAAGTGGGCAAAGGATATGAACAGACACTTCTCAAAAGAAGACATTTATGTGGCCAACAAATGTAGGAAAAAAGCTCATCATCATTGATCATTAGAGAAATACAAATCAAAACCACAATGAGATACCATCTCATGCCAGTCAGAACGGCGATTATTAAAAAGTCAAGAAACAATAGATGCTGGCAAGGTTGTGGAGAAATAGGAACACTTTTACACTGTTGGTGGGAATGTAAATTAGTTCAACCATTGTGGAAGACAGTGTGGTGATTCCTCAGGGATCTAAAACCAGAAATACTGTTTGATCTCACAATCCCATTACTAAGCATATACCCAAAGGAATACAAATCATTCTCCTATAAAGACACAATCACATGTATGTTTATTGCACCACTATTTACAATAGCAAAGACATGGAACCAACCCAAATGCCCATCAATGATAGACTAGATAAAGAAAATGCGGTACATATACACCATGGAATACTATCCAGCCATAAAAAGGAATGATATCATGTCCTTTGCAGGGACATGAATGAAGCTGGAAGCCATTATCCTCGGCAAATTAACACAGGAACAGAAAACCAAACGTCGCATGTTCTCACTCATAAGTGGGAGTTGAACAATGAGAACACATGGACGCAGGGAGAGGAACAACACATACTGGGGCCTGTCGATAGGGGCAAGGGGAGGGAGAACATAAGGACAGATACCTAATGCCTGCAGGGCTTAAAACCTAGACGATGGGTTGATGGGTGCAGCAAACAATCATGGCACATGTATACCTATGTAATAAGCCTGCATGTTCTGCACATGAATCCCAGAACTTAAAGTAAAATAAAATAAAATAAAAAATAAAATGTGGTATATATACCCAATGGAATACTATTTAGCCATAGAAAAGAATGAAATGCTGTCATTTCACAGCAACATGGATAAGCTTGTAGCACATTATGTTATGTGAAATAAGTCAGGCACAGAAAGATAAATAGCACATGTTCTCACTCATATGTGGAAGCTAAAAAAGTTGATCTGATAGAAGTAAAGTGGTTAACAGAGGCAGGGAAAAAGTAGTGGCGGGGGGTGAGGGGAATAGCCAAGGGTTGGTTAACAGCTATACCATGACAGCTATCTAGGAGGAGTACGTTATAGTGTTCTAGAGTACTGCAGGATGACTATAATTAACCACAACTTATTGTATATTTTCCAATACTAGAAGAGAAGATTTTAAATGTTCCTAACACAAAGAAATGATAAATGTTTAAGGTGATAGATATGCTAATTACCCTGATTCCATCTTTACACATTGTATACATGTATTAAAATATCACATTGTACCCTATAAATACACAGAGTTAAAAATAAATAAATTGTAGTATATCTGTACAATGGACTACCACTTGGCAATAAAAAGGGTGAACTACTGATATACACAACAATATGATGCATTTCAAAAGCACTATGCTGAGCAAAAAAAGTTAAACACAAAAAACTACATATTGTATTATTCTATTTATGTGAAATTCTCTTAAAGCACAAACCAGTCTATAATGATGGAGGGCAGATCTGTAACACCCCAGCAGTGGTTACCGAGAAGTGGGGGCAGATCTGAAGGGGAATTGATTGCATGAGGCAGCTTTTCAGAGTGATGGAACTGTTCTATATCTTGATTGTGGTGCTGTTAGACAGATGTATTCATTTGCCAAAACTCAGCCATTTGCTAAAATGGTTGCATTTTACTGTATGTAAATTGTACTTCCATAAAGCTGATTAAATAATTTGTTTTAAAAATTAGAGAAAATGAGTAACTGAAGACCAAGTCCTCAGTGTAAAATGGGATCAAAACTACAAATAGAAGGACAAATTTGGCATAAGACAAGATACACTTTTTTTCTGGAAGATACACTTTTGTGCCTAGAGGAGAGAAACCGAGAGTGCAGGAGAATATAGCTATTTTGGGGAGTATTTTTGCAAGGAGGGGAATAGGGTGGGAAGTGGGGTGGAGCAGGAAGTCTTTGAGGGCCACAGTGAAATGTAAGTTCAGTAGCCCAATGGCTCTGTCTTCCACGAGGAAGATTTTGATGGCCTCTATATTTTCTAGGTGCAAACATGGACCAGGTAGATTTTGGAGGTTCTCCAAGGGCACTAAATTATGAATCTGGGAGTTTAGGCTGTCAGTGTGAGTTCATACTGTTAGCCCACATTTTATTTGTGCAAAGCCATTTTGCAGTTGCAGGGAAAACATCAGGTCCTATAAACCACCCAGGAACCTTAGAGATCTCAGGAAGCCTCTGACCAGACATTATGATGCAGCTGGAACTGCAGACTTTTGTTCTTGTTTTTTGCTTTGGGTTTCAGGGAAAAAGAGATAGCCCAGCGAAGTCTTACACATGTTATTTGGAAGTATTGTGACAGGCACGAAATTGGGCTGGTGTCAAAAGAAACCACAGTGGCTGCTTCTTTTTATTATTTTTTAAAAAGCAATCTTGATCTTTCAAGCCCTGTGAGATAAAAAGTTTACTAAATATACCTCTGTGGAGGAGTGCGTTGATTCAAGCATTTATCTTGTCTCTCATCCCAGGGGATATATTCCTCTTCTCTGGGGCGTCTCACCCTCTGCCATCACATAGGTTTCTTCCATCTTGGGACTCATTCCTCAGGCTTCTAGAATCTGTGGGATAAAGGGAAATATTGGAGCACTTTCTGGGGAAGGTGGGGCCAGCTCCTCACCTTGCCACATTTGCCTTGTGATTACAAAAGGCAAAAAACTGTCTTAAGCAAAAAAAAAAAAAAAAAAAAATAGTGAATTGACTTATATAACAAAAAGTCCAGGGATCTGCCAGGCTGTGGTTATGGCTGGATGAGGGCTCAAGCCTGTCATAGGGATGTGATGTGGGTCATGTCTCAGTTTTCCTTTCTTCTGTGTTGGCTTCAGTCTTGGCTTCATCTGTAGAAATCTGGCAGTAAAAGTCATACCCCAAATTCTTTTCAGATGATTATTCCTCTGATGAAGTTCTAGGAATTGACTTTTCTTGGCTCCTTTTGGCCTTACTTGGGTCTTATGTCCATCTATCTTATTTATTTATTTATTTATAGAGACAGGGTCTTGCTATTTTCTCTAGGCTCGTCTTGAATTCCTGGGCTCAGCTAGTCCTCCTGCCTCAGCCTCCTGAGGAGCTTGGATCCATCTTTGGGCCAATCATTGTCACGGAGGAAAACGCAGTATGCTGACTTGCTTAGGACCTCAACCCAAAACTCATGACCCAAGAGGAATGGTGGAGGCTCCACCAGAGTAATTTGATAGCATACTTACTCCATAAAAGGATATGAATAACAGGGAGCACAAACAGCCAACATCTTCCACACTCAGGAGGATGAGGCAGGTTCTTCAAGGCTGACTGTCTGGCCCAGGTTACTAAGAAGCAGCAGCAAAGGTGAATAAATTTCCTAATTCCTGCAGGGCTTGATTAAGCACTGCAGGAACAGATGTGGTACTTGCCTACAACTTGGAGAGAAAGCTAAAGAATTCCTTAGACCAGCTTTCAAGTCTTCCATGCTTTGGCCCCAAACGTCTCCACTTCTCCTCTAGTTGAACCCTTTACTCTAGCCTAACTCATCTCATTGAGCATGATACAAAAACTCAAGTTCAAATTGACCAGTTCAAGCTGCAGCCCCACCATTGACTATTTGTATAATCTTGAGCGAGCTATTCTCTGAGCATATGTCTTCATCTATAAAATGGGGATAATAATAGTTCATGCCTTATTAATATTAGGGTAGAAGGATTAAGGGAGATGCTTCATGTATAGTGCCATACCTGGAGAGCTGGTTATTCTCCTTTTGCCCTCCTACCTGAAATGCATTCTCAGTCCTTCTTTTTGCTGCTTGAGGCCCAGGATACTCACCCTTTTTCTGGATTGCATTGCTTAGGCTCCTTTGTCTTCTGACTTCCGATTGTCTTTGGCAGTGAGGTTGCAGTATTTCTTCCCTGCATGTGTATTACATTTCTGGCAGTGGCTGTGGCCCTCCATGGACTGCAACTCCTGCCCTGTGTCCCTTCCTCTGTGACTCTACCTCTGACTTCTTCCTTTGGTGACATTATTTGCTTCTACTGTCAGCCCTTGAAGTAGTGATGGCTTCACACAGTTGCTAAGCCATTAGTTCCTTAACATCCCACATTTGCCCCCTTAACCTTGCTCATGCCTCTGTAATAGCTCTTCATTAAGATATCTTTATCTAAACCATCTGGTGTAGATGCTGCTTCCTGCTGAGACCCTGACTAATGTAATAGTTGGTAACTGAAGTGGTCCTAGGAACAACCTTGAAAATGAGATTTGGGAACCAGGTTTCTCACTTACCTAATGAAGGCATAAATGGCCTTATGGTGGAGGGAAATGGGACATGGTATGGCATGAAGTAGCATTAAGATGACTCATATTATTACTGATGGTGATGTAGGATGGAGAGCTAGTGGAAGGTGCAGTTTTATGTGACCACTGTTATGGCAACAGTCAGTGGTGATTACAGTAATTACAGGATGGGCTGGCTAGTTCTGACTGTGCTGGAGAGTTTACGAGAGAGAGAGACAGAGAGACAGAGAGAGAGAGAGAGAGAGAAGCTTTGAACCTTGAACTTGCAACTCAAGACATGGGTATAGAACCAGAAAGTTTCTACTGATACTTTGTAAGAATTCCTTATCTCATGAAGCCTCAGGGAAAACAAAGCTGTGGGTCAGGCCTAAGATATAATTGTGATGGTTGAAGATTTGTAATGCCTCTTAAATGTACAACCTTATCTAACATTAGTCTATGCTAGGATTGGACTCTGAGATTGGAAGAAGACACTTGGAATGACACAAATGAAACTGAAATTACTGGCCGGGAGCAGTGGCTCAAACCTGTAACTCCAGCACTTTGGGAGGCCTAGTTGGGTGGATAGCTTGAAGCCAGGTGTTCGAGACCAGCCTGGCCAACATGGTGAAACCCAGTCTCTACTAAAAATACAAAAATTAGCCGAGCACGGTAGCACGCACCTGTGATCCCAGCTACTTGGGAGGGTGAGGTACGAGAATTGCTTGAACCTGGGAGGCAGAGGTTGCAGTGAGCAGAGATCTCACCACGGCACTCCAGCCTGGGTGACAGAGTGAGACTCTGTCACAAACAAACAAGCAAATAAACTGAGATAATTGGCTCCCTAAGTGCCCCTGAATTACCCTTACTAGAGAAAGTAGTCCCTTGCATAGACTTTTCTATTTCACATACGATAGTTGCCTTGCAAGAGGCTGTCTATTGTCCTCAAGACCTAGCCCCACCTTATCTCATTGCCTCCAGGCCCAGGAGAAATCTTATGGCCTACAGGAAATAAATGAAAGATCTTCTCCAGAAGGAGATAGTTATACTCCAAAAAAATTACAATGTCTTTTTGTTGTATTAGCAGAAACCTGGTGAACATGTTTGGGAATAAATTCCAAGAGTAGTAGACCAAGCAGGATGAAATCTAGTTGGATTGGATCAAATTTGGCAATATAGGTGAATTCACCTGGGATTCAAGATGTGGCTTAAGCATCTGGGAATGGCTCTGATAGTTTGCCTGGTTAAGTAATTCCATCTTTGATATAACAATACCCTACATCTAATGAGGCTGAGTATGCCAGAACTTCCCAAGCATATTGTAGAAAGAATCAAAGAATCCGAAGTTTGGTGAGGTGGGAAATTGAAATGTATCTATTATATATTATATAATCTGCTGAATCCCTCCCCTAAGGCACAGAGGACACTTCTCTTACAAAAGCATTTAAAAATTCATCAGTAAGAACACCAGCATCTTTGAAAATTCTGTGGTAGCTTCTATAGACCAGGGATGACAGTGAGATGTTGCCATTACATTACAGTCTGTAATACTAACTGTAGTAATAGGAACTCACAGTGACAATCGGAAACAGTTATTGCCTATTAGAGACAAGGTGGGCCCAATTACTCCAATAAGACAGAAGGATAGAACAGTAATCAGACTGTTTGTCCCACATGGATTTATGGTTGCAGCTCATTGATCATAGGTAGTAGCAAATTGATCTTTATCAGCATAGTCCAAAAGAAATGTAATGTGAGCCACATTTGCATATTTTCATTTTCTAGTAGACACATTAAAAAAGTTTAAAAAGGAGATGATAATAATTTTAATAATGTATTTTAACTCATATCTAAAGAGTTATCATTTCAACATGTAATCAAAATAAAACATTTGTTATTATTATTTATAGATGGGGTCTTTATCTACCACCCAGACAAATCATGCATGCTATGGTACGATCATGGCTCACTGCAGCCTCAACCTCCCAGGCTCAAGTGATCCTCCCACCTCAGCCTCCCAAGTAGCTGGGACTACAGGTGTGCACCACCACACCCAGCTAATTATTTATTTATTTATTTATTTTGAGACACAGTCTCACTCTGTCACCCAGGCTGGAGTGCAATGGCACAATCTTGGCTCTCTGCAACCTCTGCCTCCTAGGGGCAAGTGATTCCCGTGCCTCAGCCTCTTGAATACTGGAATTACAGGCATGTGCCACCACGCCTGCCTAACTTTTGTATTTTTAGTAGAGATGAGGTTTCACCATGTTGGCCAGGGTAGTCTTGAACTCCTGACCTCAAGTGATTCACCTGCCTCAGCCTCCCAAAGTCCTGGGATCACAGGCATGAGCCACCACACCCAGCCCTGGCTGATTTTAAATGATTTGTTGAGACAGGGTATCCCTGTGTTGCCCAGACTGATTTCTAACTGCTGGGCTCAAGCGATCCTCCCACCTTGGCCTCCCAAAGTGCTGGGATTACAGGCATAAGCCATGCCTGGCCAATGTGAAACACTGGTAATGAGATGTTTTATATTATTTATTTGTACTAGGTCTTTGAAATCCAATGTGTATTTTCCATGTAAGCACATCTCATTTGGGGCTAGCCACATTTCAAGTGCTCAATGACCACATGTGACTAGCAGCTACCATATTAGATAGCTTAGAACCATATAATTGGGAAAATTATAGTTATGGTGTACAGAAACCTGATTCAGGCAGCTTAAAGCCAAAAACTTTTCACCTAGTTCACAAAGATAAGGTGGTTCACAAGCTTAGAATCCTTTGACTAAGAGAGAGGTCAGGTCTCTTTAAGAAAGAGCCCTGAAATATGACCACAGGGGACTCTGTAAATTTCCTCCACGCCTTCCCCAGAGATACCTGACAGGTCATTTGCTAGGGTGACTGGGCACCAGAGAAGGAAAATGTGCAGACCTTGCCGAGGTTACTGGATACTAACTCTGGAATGATGCTAATCTCTAGAGATCCTAAAAAACACTGTGGTCCATCAGCCAGAGTGGGGACTTGCAAGGGTCTGGTGATAAATGAAATCTTGGCTTGAGCTGTCTTACAACGACTCTAGCAAGCCCAGAGACTGAGCCTGTGGTTATTTCTCCAGTTCCTGAAGGTGTAACTGGAATAGACATAAATGGCAACTGAGAGAATCCCACACTGGTTCCCTGTGCCATGGAATGAAAAGTATTAAGGTGAGAAAGGCCAAAAGGAAGCCTCTAGGAAGCTGACATTATATATCTTCCCACCCGCCAAAATAATAAACTAAAAGCAATGCCACATTCCTGAGGGTATTTGCAGATTAGAGTCACCATCAAAACCTTGAAAGATGAAGGGATGGGCTGGGTGCAGTGGCTCACGCTTGTAATCCCAGCACTTTGGGAGGCTAAAGCAAGCAGGTCACTTGAGGTCAGGAGTTTGAGACCAGCCTGGCCAACATGGTGAAACTATATTGGTAAAAATACAAAAATTATCCGGCATGGTGGCACACGCCTGTAATCCCAGCTATTCAGGAGGCTGAGGCATGAGAATTCCTTGAACTGGGAAGGTGAAGGTTGTGGTGAGCCAAGATGCCACCACTGCACTCCTGTCTGAGTGACAGGGGAAGATTCTGTCAAAAAAAAAAAAAGAAGGGATGGTGTCTCCAATCATATCCATATCCCTGTTTAATACCTACTTGGTTAGGGGAAACATCATATGGGTTGTGGATAATTACTATGGATTGTCTGAGCTTGATTAGGTCACTGTTGCTGACTACAGCTCCTGTTCTGGTTGTACCTTTACTAGAGCAATGGCACCTGGTATATAGCTATTGACTTGGAAAATGATTTTTTCCCTCCATCTTAATTAGCAAGAACAATCAGAAGCAGTCTATACAGTATATACTCATGATCTTCAGGGTTATGCAACTTTGAACTTTCTATCCTAATATAATCCAGCGTAGTCTTTATACTTCACGGTACTTCATGCTGTTCCAATATATTGATGGCATTATGTCAATTGCAGTGGGTGAGCCAGGATGCTCCAAGAACCCTTGAAGGCTTTGTGAGATACAGGCATGACAGAGGGAGGAAGAGAAACCCCACAACATGTAGAAGGCTGACACTGACACATGAATGAAATTCCTAGGGATTCAGTGGTCTAGATGACCTTGAGATAGCCCTTCCAAAGTTAAAGTTAAATTCTTCCACTTTATACTGTGCATCACAAAGAAAAAGGCCCAATGTTTGGTAGATCTCTCTGACTTTTGAAAGAAACATGTGGGTCTTCTGCTCCGGCCCATTTACTCAGTAATCCATGAGGTGGCCATTTTAGGGCTGGTCCCAGAGCAATAGAGGACAATGTACAAGTTGCTCTACCACTTAGGTCTTATGACCCAGCAGATTCAATAGTACCAAAGTATTCAGATACTTTGACTAAAGAATACCAAGTGATCCCACACATTTGACTAAATGATACCCAGTGACTATGTGACCCGAGCTGTTCTTTATGAATTCAGTGTTATCTCATTCACTAAATCACAAAATTAGCTGTGTGCAGCAGCATTCCATTGTTAAATAGGGTTTGTCTATGTGAAACCAGGCCTGAGTTGGTCTGGGAGGCACAGGATACATTGACTGAGACTCCCATTGCATCCACTTCCACTGTTTCACCATCTTTTCCTCAACCCACATAAATGGCCACATGGGAAATTCTCTCTGACCAGTTAACAGAAGAAGGAAAAATTGTAGGCCTGCTTCACAGATGTCTGTTTGTATCCTGGCACCAGCCAGAAGTGAATGGCTGATGCTTTATAACCTTACTCAGGGATGGCCCTAAAAGGCAGTGATAAAGAAAACTTTCCCAGTGGCAGAAACTTGGGCAAAATATCTGATTTGCTTGGAAGGAAAGGTGGATTGAAGTAGAAATCTATCTAGTCTCATGGGCAGTGGCTAACAGGTTAGTTTGGCTGGTCAGGGGCTTGGAAAGAGTAAGAGTTGGAGATTGCTATGACAAAGAGATCCAGGAAAAAGTATGTGGACAAAACTCTCAGAATAGGTGAAGGTGGTGAAGATATTCATGACCCTGGGAAACGCTGAGCTGAGAGCACTCACTGCAGAGGCAGCTTCCAAAAACAAGTTAGGTAAGATGACAGTCCTTGTAGCTGTGGTGGACTTCTTTCCCCAGCCACTTTGCTGCTTGCTCCACGGTCCATGTATATAGTGGCCATTGTTCAGAAATGGTCACTCACTTCCCTTCACAGGGCTTCCCTGTCAATCACCACTGTTGAGTCCCCAGCTTGCCAGTAGCACAGCAAAACACTGAGCTCTGCTCACACACAATCCCTGTGGGAACCAGCCTATCACCTCACTTTATTGAATTCCTTCCACCTTGGACGGGCAGGGCTTTGTCTTCATGGGAATAGATACACATTCTGTATATAGATTTACCTTCTTTGTTCAAAACTCTTCTGCCAACACTATCATCAGGGGACCTACAGAATCTCATCATTATGGTATCTTACGCAACATTGCCTCTGACAAAGGGACTCATTTTAATACAAAAATAGAACAGTAATAGGTTCATGCCCATAGAATTCAGATTTTGCCACGTACCCATCATCTGGAGGCAGCTGGTCTGATAGACAAGGAAAATGGTCAGTAGAGGCTCACTTATGACCTGAGCTGGGTGACAATACTCTGAGAGATTGGGCTGTCATCCTATAGGATACCACATATGCTTTAAACCTGTGACCAAAAGATGGTACCATTTTCCTCAAAGCCAAAATATAAGGGTCTGAAACCCAAGTGGAAGAGGCAGGAGTGACGCCTCTCACAATGACACCTAATCATACACTTATTGCATTTTTCCTTTATGGGCACATTCTCCTGCTCTTGGCAGGTTTGGAGGTCCCAGTTCCTAAGGGAGGAATGCTTCCACAAGGATACATACTATATTAGTCTTTTGTCGCACTGCTATAAAGACATACCTGGGACTGGGTAATTTATAAAGAAAAGAGGTTTAGTTGGCTCACGGTTCTGCAGGCTTTATAGGAAGCATAACAACTTCTAGGGAGGCCTCAGGAAACTTACAATCATGGCAGAAGGGGAAGGGGAAGCAGGCACATCTTACATGGCCGGAGCAGGAGAATGAGAGAATGGGAGGGGAGTGGGGACATGACACACACTTTTAAAACAACCAGATCTCATGAGAACTCTAGCAGGAGATCAGCATCTAAGGGTGAAATCCACCCTCACGATTCAATCACCTCCCACCAGGCTCCACTTCCAACACTGGGGATTATAGTTCAACATGAGATTTGAGCAGGGACACAAATCCAAACCATTTCATATACACAGCCATGTTTTCATTAAATTGGAAGTTGACACTTCCTCCGGCCATTTGGGCTCCTCTTGTCACTGAACCAATAGGGTTCAGTAAGGGCTTCTTATATCTGGCTAGGTGACTGGTTCTAGTTGCCAATAGGACACTGGGATGCTGTTATACCTTGGGATTACTGGCTGTTTCAGGGCCTCATGGGAAGTGGCTCTAGAGTGCTGTCTACTGAGACCTTGCCAATGGGAGAAGCACAGGCTGGAGAGCCCTGGCAGGGCTCCATTCTTCATTCTTCTCCAGACCCAGTGAGTGAGAAGACAAGATTTGTGGAGTTCCATTCAATTCAACAAACATTTATTGGAAAACCTTTGGAGGTAACAATGCAGCACAACTAACTGGAATGTTCATGAAATGAATTGTTCTGGTAAATTGAGCTTTCTAAGTAACTAAGTTTTATTCCGCAAACTCTCGTTACGTATCTCTCTGAAACATCTGACTCTGCTTTCTTCCCACCATAAGCACAGCCTAGTGAGCATGGTTGATGCTTTCTTTGATGAGCAGGGATCTTAAAAGCCCTCAAGGTGATTATTTCCAGAAGACCAAGTCCCAAGGTGATAATGTAGATAAAGACAGGGAAGGTGATGGAGCTGAAGGAACGGCACAGGACAGAAATTACTTTATCAAAAGATAAATTCCCAATATCAGCTTGATTCAAAATCATTTGCCTGATGAAAGAGTAGCCCTGAAGGAATTCTGGTTAGCAGAAATTTTCTAGGAGCAGAGGATTGATTGTTGTCATGACAATGGCTGTGAACCACTGATGCTTGTGTTTATATTGTGCTCATGTTTTCACGCCTCTTTCCTACTTATGCTCGCATTTCAGTCTCACATCAGCCTTTGAAATGGCAAACGCGTGTTTTGCTTTTCCCACTGAACATTCAGAACAACTGAGGCGCACAGGGTCTAAGTGACTTTCCTGACATCTGAGTGGCAGCTGACTAGAGCACAAATCCCTTGAATTGCTGCTCTCCATTTATTTGGCTTTTGTTCTGGGGTATTTTCTTAGGCCTAGAAAATAGGAAGAAGACAGATTGTTTTCATGGATCTTGAGAAAGAAAAAAACAGAGGAAGAAAAAACTCAGTATAGTGGTCACATTGCAAGGGGAAAGCTGGGCTGCAGAAAGAGTGGACAGAAGACAAGGGATTTCCCTTAGACTCCTGTGTGTAGAATTAGAAGTGACATATCCCTGCCCCATGGTCCAGAGCCCCGGGCTACATGGTGCAAGTACCATTCTCCTCTCACAGTGGTAATCTCCTGCCATCACCCTGACATTCTTGGCCAGGTCTCTATAATCAAAGGAACAAAATCAGGAGACAAAGTCAGCCATGAGAACAAAGTCAGAGATACCGCCACATTGGGAGAAGGACACTGGCCAATGGGATGTGTTTTTTGCAGCCTGCTTCTTCCCCAAAGGGAAGGCAACTGTCTTTCTGGGCTGTCAAAGTGGAATAACCAGGGATGCAAAGGACAAGGACCTGATAGTCAGAGACCTGGGTTCAAAGCCCTGGCAATACAACCACAGGCAGATCAAATGAATTTTCTGGGGCTCAGCTGATTTCCCATGCATGCAGAAGGGAAGAATTACCTTTGACTCTCTTGAATTCCAAGACTACTCTGGAAATAAATGAGATCATGTGAAAAGAAAGACATTTTGTGCTTTTTAGAAACAGGAGACTAACGACAACCAAATCACTCTTAGAGATTCAGTGGATAATTTATCTGCAGATTTCTGAGGTCTCCTTCTCTTCAAATACTTGCCTGTTATTTGCATCTGTTATGTTATCTTACACATTTTTGCCTTGGGTTTAACTGATATTGAGGATGAGGGATACACTAATGTTTGATTGTGAACTGAATAAACACAAGCAGTCACTTTTTTTCTGTGCACGTCAATTTTCACATCTGTAAAATGGAGAGGAGAAGATTGAGGCAGGGTAGTCAGTTCTTTTAGATGATTTCTAAGGCTTCTTAAAATAGAACAGCCAACGGATTGAAAATTCTGTCTTTCTAAAGAGAAACTAATCTGTTGTGAACCACATCTATAAAAAGCTAAGGACCAGGTAGGCATAGATGAGTGGGCAAGAAATTTAGGAAGAACAAAACATGAGAAGGAGAGAAAGAATTTGGTTTCCCAAGCAACTGACAAGGCCCAGGAAGAAGAATGGACTGCAAAACTGCCCTGAACTACCCTCTGTACACTTCCTACAGGGTAGTTCCACTCTGCGGGAGTAATCACAGAGTTGTAACACCTCTTCAATAAAGCTATTTTCTTCCACCACCAGCTGGCCCTTTAATTCTTTTCTGGACAAAACCAAGAACCCTCACGGACTAAGCCCCACTTTGGGGCTTGCCTGCCTGGCATCACTGTCTCTGCAAACAGGTTAAACCTGTCACACATGTGTACATGTGGTCCAGTGGGCTTTCTTGTGCTTAGAAAGCCCAGCTTCAACCTCTCTCTCTAGTCCAACAAAACCAAGCAGAATCGCTGATCTCCTCTGAGGATAGTGAAGGCAGGACATCAGAACTCATAGCTGGAGATATTATATCTGAGCAGGGGGAACAGCAGGGGGAACAAGAACATCCAAGTCCATTAGTAAAGCAGCCAAACCGTCACAAAGAAAGAGCATATGGCTGATAGCCCTGTAGAAAGTCTTAGGGCCCATTCATTGCAAACACACCTACACCCAGAGCTGTGATTTCCTCTGAGGAGGAAGGTGGGAAAGGAAGGAGGCCCACATTCCTGAGAATGAGGCCATCAGACTCCACACCTTCTCTCTCAGCTCTGCAGTCTCCACAGAAAGCCTGAACAGAATGAAGGCTTTGGTGGCCTAGGGAATAAATGGTGAGCCACTCTGAGTCTGTGGAAGAACTAGGCCAGTGTGTCTCAAAGTATGAATCAAGAATCGCTCATGTCAGAATAACCTGGCATGCTAATTTAAAAATGTGTGTTCCTGGACTCTACCACTGAATCTGAATCTTTGGGGGAACTGGCATTCTTTTTACCAAGGTATTCAGTGTGATTCTTATGTCTAGTGCTGTTGAAAACCATGTGAGCTTTTTGAGTGCTTGACATATAGTAGATACTCAGCAAGAATACATTGAAAGAGTGAATGCATAAATCAGTGTGTATGAGGAAGTTCATTCCTAGTGAACCAGGAAGTAGGAGGAGTGACTAGGATGAGACCCAGGGGTTTATTGGACCTGAAAATGGGTTCGAAGACTTCCAACAGGGCCATCATTCTCCCATACCATGTCTTCCTGACCTAACTAACCTAACTTAACTTTAGGTTATTATCTCAAATCTAGTCTTTTAAAAACTTAGCTCATTTTCTCTTTGGCCTTGAAAAGGCTGCTATTTGTCTTTCCATTGAATTTTTAGGTTTTCACTATTGGATTTTTACTTCCAGAATTTTTGTATGTTCTTTTTGACAATTACATATTTTGTTGCATGGTCTTATTCATATCATCTTAGTGCTTCTTTCTTCCTTAATAGTTTAACATTTTAACAGTACTTATTAAAATTTCTTTCAAATGGTTTTATTACGTCCAGATATTGGGGTATAAATTCTTGGATTTGATGTATCTGCTGACAATTCCTTCTGGTGGTTTGTTTTCTTCTGTAATTATAATATTTGATGGTGAGTAGCTGTTCAGTGGAGATTACCTTCTATGGAATTCCCATGTCCCCTGGGCTTTGGAAGTGTCCAAAAGTGTTCACTTCTCACAAGGCATCTGCAAGGCCCCACAAGGTTCAACTGCTTCTGGCTGGTTTAAATTTTGATTTCTCAGCTGAGGTTCCTGCCCATGAGAGTAGTAGGAACTTAGAACTCAAGCCCATCACTTGGTTCAGGATGCCAATTTATTCATAATGGCTATCATTACCTGATACGGTTTTGATTTGTGTCGCCACCCCAGTCTCATGTCAAATTGTAATCCCCAGTGTTGGAGGAGGGGCCTGGTGGGAGGTGATTGGATCACAGGGGCAGATTTGCTGTGAGTGAGTTCTCACGAGATCTGGTTGTTTAGAAGTGTGTAGCACCTTTCCATTCTCTGTCTCTCCTGCTCCGTCCATGTGAAGACATGCCTACTTCCCTCTCCCTTTCTGCCATGATTGAAAGTTTCCTGAGGCCTCCCCAGCCATGCTACCTGCACAGCATGCAGAACTGTGAGCCAATTAAATCTCTTTTCTTTGTGACTTACCCAGTCTCAGGTATTTCTTTATAGCTATACAAGAATGGACTAGACCCATTGTATACCCACGGCCACAGCGAACATCAAACTTTCCTCATCAATTTCCAAGATGGCCTGTGGGGTTTTTCTTATTCTTGTTTCATGGGTACACCAGCTCTCATGATCTTTACCTTTATGACCATTCAACTCTACCACATGGGGCCTGCAGCCAAGACTCCGCTCCCCAGTCAGGTATCGGAAATCTAGCCCCAGTTGATTTGATCATTCCATGAGTCATTTTGGATTTGGCAACCTCTGACTACCCTGACTTTGAGTTTTCTCTCTTACTCAAGCACTGGGGACTTCTCTCTCTTAATCTTGAGTTTGGCTGTGTCTTCAAATTCTCTTTTGTCCTATTTTATCCAGCGATCCCATGTGTTTGGAAGGGGTCGGGGCTGGGGAAGTAAAGTTATTTTCTATTTGTTCCATGCACCTTGTTAACCAGAAGCCTCAGCTCTTGCTCTTACTGCACACAGCTCCCTCTTCGAGTGGGAAGAGGCTCATTTAATTCATGTTCCGTTTTGTTTGATGGCTATTCAGAAGGAAGAAAGGCCTGATTCCCTCAGAAGTCAGATGATAAAATGAAGATTTCTCTCATTGAAAGGAAGGAACCTGAGTGGGCAAGGGCGAAAAAGCCGAGGGAAGACACTGGCAGGAGTACCTCTTTTAGAAAGAAGTTCAGAGCTACTTGGGGCAAGTTGGAAATGGGGCCAACCTCCGAGACTTGGAGCTCTGAACAAAGAGGCAGAGGTGCTGAGGAGATAATTAACATCAGTAATCTAAGCAGAAACTGCACACGAGCTGCATTAGACCTGCGAAAAAGCCCGAGGCTGCCTAGAGGTGGGGAGAAGAGATAAACAAGCAAATGGTCAGAAAAAGGAAATTTATAACAGTTTTGTTAATGACAGAGCATTCATTTTGTGCTATGGAGGTGTATTTCTTTTAACTCTTCTCTAACTGGAGTATTTCATACCTTCTAAGAAGAAGAGTTTTTCATGCCATTTGCTAATTAAATGTTTTAAAATGGAAAACAAGAATGTATCCAGTGTTATATCCTGATTTTTTGTTTGTTTATTTTGTTTTGTTTTTTCCGCTGATGCCTGAAGTAGTCCAATTACTGCTCTCATGCTGACCTTAATCAGGCCACATTGATCACTTGGAGATCTGTCTCTAGAAACCTGTAAGAATTAAAGAGCGTTCATTGACCTTTAAAAGATGCTCAGTCCCCATGAATGGTGGGAGTATCACAGATTCCACAATGGAGACTCTAAATCAGTAGGGGCCGGGCGCAGTGGCTCACACCTGTGATTCCAGCACTTTGGGAGGCCGAGGGCAGGGATCGCTTGAGCTCAGGAGTTCAAGACCAGCCTGGGCAACATGGTGAAACTCCATCTGTACCAAAAATACAAAAAAAATTAGCCAGGCATGGTGGCATGTGCCTGTAATCCCGGCTACTCAGGAGGCTGAAGTGGGAGGATCACCTGAGCCTGGGATACAGAGGTTGCAGTGAACTGACATCTCACCACTGCACTCCAGCCTAGCAGACAGAGTGAGAGCCCATCTCAAAAACAAAAGAAAAAGAAAGAAAGAAAAGAAAAGTCAGTAGGAGCGGAGTCTATCTGGTATTAAGGGCAAACGAGGCAGTTTTCTGAGTACTTAATGCCAAGCGGGGTAAACTACTTCAGCAGACGCTGGAAGAATTCAGAAGAGGGGTGAACCCCACCCCCTTGTCCCCCATCCTCCCTACGCTAGGCTGTGAGCAGTAGTAGTGAGTAAGGTCTCCAAGGAAGCTAATGACTGAATTCTATTCTTACTCAGTGTGTATGACTCCAATCATCACAGCACAAGCAGTTTGATTATGGGAGCTAAATAAATACCAGGGACGCAAATATCCCCAGGGGAAGGGGTGAGGGGAGGAGAGAAGCATGGAGAGAGAGGGTACCCTACCCACTGGCTTAAAGCAAGCAGGAAGGGAGAAAATGCTTTATTGGCGAGAGATGGAAAGGAAAATGGAAGAAGCTTTTGAATCCTGCTCTGCATGGGAGGACATGGGAGCTCAGATGCTGTCAAAGCAAGGAAGAGGGTCCACTTACTCTTTATGCTGGGACGCCTTGAGCTGAGCAATTAACATGATGCCTGGACCACAAGGCAGCTGAAGGTTAGGGGATTCTGGGACTCTGTCCTGGTCCTGATGATGTTGATGTTAATGATGATGGTGATGATAGCAAATACTTTCACAGTGCTTACTGTTTGACAGGCACTTTTCAAAGTACTTTATATATAATCACTCATTTAATCTTCATAACAACCTTACAAGGTAGGTAAACAGAGGTGCAGACTGAGTAAGAAATTTCCCCAAGTTCACACAATCAGTAAGTGGTGGGTTTCAAACCTTGGCGGACTGGCTCAATGGCCCATGCTTTTAACTACAGAGCTCTGCTGTGTTTATATATGGAGAAATATATATCAACATGTATGATAATAATAATAACAACAACTATAATTGCTATTGAGTGCTTGCTCTATGCCAGGCAAGGTAATAAGCATTTTAGGTACGTGCATGATCACACTTAACTGTTGTGACAACTCAATGAGGAAAGTAGCAATATTACTCCAACTTTGAAAATGAAACAAGACAGAATCTTCATGGTTGAACAACTTAGAAAAAGTCACCCAGTTAATCAGTGGCAATGCTGGGCACCAACTTTTGTGTCTAGAATACATGAGCCCATCAGGGAAGAAGGGTATGGGAGACCTATTCATGGGCCAGGGAAAGAGCTTATTTAATCTGTGAAGGAAAGTTTCCCCTCTAAATTTAAGCACATACCCATGACCATTTAAGGCTAAATAACCCTGCCCCTGTTACTTCTGGAAGAGAATGGAAGACACTGTGGATGACTTCTTTTTTCAGAATTATTTTCTTTTGCTAACAACAGTTTTGAGATAAGCAGTACTATAGAGCAGGGTCTGCAAACGGGGCCAAATCCCATTCATACCTGTTTTTTGTTTGTTTGAGACAAGGTCCCACCCTGTCAACCAGGCTGGAGTGCAGTCGCACAATCATGGCTCACTGTAACCTCAACCTCCTGGGTTCAAGTAATTCTCCCGCCTCAGCCTCCTGAGTAGCTGGGACTACAGGTTCATACCACCACATCTGGCTAATATTTTGGTTTTTTTTGTAGTGACAGCATTTCACCGTGTTGCTCAGGCTGGTTTCAAGCTCCTGAGTTCAAGCCATCCACCTGCCTCAGCCTCCCGAGTAGCTGCGACTACAGGTGTGAGCCACTGCGCCGAACCTCATACTTGTTTTTGTAAACAGAGCTTTATTGGAACACAGCCACATCCATTCATTGATACGGTGTCTGTGGCTGCTTTCATACCATAATGGTAGGGTTGAGTAGTTGCAATGGAGACCACATGTTCCACATGCCTATGAGAAAAAGTGTGCTGATCCTGCATAGAAATAAAAAAGTGAATGGGTCTGTTTGTGGATTGGATGTGAGAGGAGCAGGAAAGGAAGGAATCCAGAGTGACTTGTAGGGTTTGGGGACATTCAACAATTCATCTCTCTTTTATGGAGCCCCCACCTATGTATGTATCAAGCATTGTACTGCTACATGCTGAGGATCCAGACATACAGAGCACAGCCTTGTGGGAGAAGCACACACAAACACAGTGACAGATGAAATAAAGCTTGAGTGAATCTGGAAAGGCGAGCTGAGTACAGCATCCATAAATGATGAAGACAGCAGTGAGTCCATTTTTATTTATTATCTTGGATACTGAAGTCAACGTGCTATGGTTTTCCCTCCTCTCCTCCAGAAGATCATAAACAACTGAGTGAACTGATAAGTCACGCTATATTATTAGAGGATGCCGAATTGTTCATTCATCAGTTTTGAGAGCTCTCTATGCGCCAGGCACTGGGCTAGGTATTGAAGATAACACAGACATGGTCGGTGCCCTCATGGCACTTTCTTGATTGTAACAGAAAGGCAAGAGAAAGCGAAGAGTGGAGAAAAGGGACAAAGTTTGAGAAAGATGAGAGAGTGCATGCCAGATGGCTTCTCTTGTTCCAGGGGAGTAAGCAGTGAAGGGACAGAGGTGAGAAGCTTGGAGTGAGAAAAAAAGGTATCAAATAGTCATCTCCTATAGTGCTAAACTTTTCCCCATAAAACAAACATAGTGCAAGTGCCAGAAAGTATTGGGTGCCTGTCTGAGCGCTGAGGTCAAGAATTACAGTAAAAGCAGGTTCCCTGGTAAAGTTTTCTTCCAACCTCATTACACTGCTTGGTTGTAGGCACCAAGATGGCCACACAGGTCCAGAGGGAGGCAGCCTCACAGCAGGCAAAGCCATCAGGAGTCCAGAGTGTGAAGTCTATTACCAAGCGTAATCATTTGTTAACTGGAGGAAGGTCGTGGGTCATGATATTGGATGTATTGATTAAGTCCAGGTCTGCTGAGTAAAAAACCCTGTTTCCTTGCGGAAATCTTAAATGCTTATCTTTTGCTGACAGGCTCTAATGATTCTAATGCAGCCAGGACACTTTAGTTCGAAGAGATGATTAGCGTTGTCAATTAGGGCTGGATGCATTGATTTTCTAATTAGACTTTGGGGTCGCCGTGGCCTCTTCCCTTATTAGGCTCTGTAAGCACAGGCTGCCACCTCCATATGCCAAAAATATTGCCTACCTTAAACATTGCCTTGAAAATTATAAATGGGCATTTGCTAATTTCTTGTCAAACCGTGACCTTTTTTGTAAGCATAGATGCACTTTCCTTCCCCTCATCTTTCTTTCTTAAACTGTGCCCATAATACGTCAGCTAAGATTCATTTCTATTCTACCCAGCAACTTGAAAACGCTTGTGTAGCAACCTGAATGCAGAGTCCTGGGGATTTTTATAATTCCCCTCCCACGCCGCCACTCCCACTAATCTTTTACAGACAACTCAACCACACCTCAATAGAAAACGTTTTACTCTTTTTTTAAAAGGTAAATTGCCTGTAGAGGCTCTTTCCAAAGTATTCAGACTAATTTTATAGACCCAATTCTTGTCAATAATAATTTACTTGTACCTTTTTAAATAACTAAAGGAGTATAACTGGCTTGCCTGTGATATAAAGGATAAATGCGTGAGGGGGTGGATACCCCATTTTACATGATGCGATTATTCCACATTGCATGCCTGTATCGAAATATCTCACGTACTCCATAAATATATACACCTACTATGTAGCCACAAAAATTAAAATAAAAAAATTTTAAAGAAATAATTCTTTTTGCTTGTATTTCATCAAGTTATATAGTATTTAATTAAAAATATGTGATTACAAAAGAGTACAACTGGCACAGAGATCGGACTAAACGCAGCTGGCTCCTGGAACCACAGGCAACGTGAGAGGTGGGAGAAGGGGTGGGGACTGGGAGAAGCACACCCCTAGCCCCTGTGAGCATCAGCTATGTGACTTCTCAGAGGGGCTGCAGAACTGGGTGGGGTAAGGGACCTTCTGCTAAACTCCCTCAGAGCAGGAGAGCCTGAGCTGTGTCAGACAGAGGCCACACTGCCAGTTGACTCTATGGTGGGATTTAAGCAGCACATAGGACTCCTGCCCCAATGCCACCCACACTCATGCCTAAATGTCAGCATAGTGGGGTCCTTTCTTTAGGCTTGAAATTGCCTCTTTTTCGTGGTCATTTCAGATTACAGGTCAGCCTTGGGTTGGTGAGAGACTCATTAAGTCTCCAGCGTATAGGAAAAGTTGCTCCTATTAGCTCCCTTCTCATGGAGAATGCTGGCCGTGCGAGATGTCTAGAAACACAGACTTTTCTAAATTACTGGTTTTTGTCCAGGTGCGCCCGTTTAGAGGCTGGTTTAGGTGTGAAGCTGCACCAGCTGCCCAGCTACAGGCTGAGCTGGCTTCCTAGTTTTGGAGCCTGGTTCTCTGCGTCCACCGCTGGAGGGCGCCGGGCCCAGGGCGAAGGACTTCCTGCCGTCCTGGCAGCCGCTGCTCAGCGGGAGGGGCGGGAGTTAGGGGACTAGTAAGAGCTAACCCAGCCCCCATGGTTCTTGACCTTGGCTGCAGCTGCTGCCAGAATTGGAGACCGAGCTGACCGTGCTATGCATGACCCAGCACCCTAGCATTAATTAAGGGGGTTGGTGACATTGGAACTCTGGGTAAACAGAGGGAGGCAGATTTCTGGGTCTGGTTTCCAGGATTCTGAAAATGAGAATCTGCTGAGAGAGTGGGGCAGTGGGCCTGGACATCCCTTCTTCCTGCACAGGAACGTCACCCCTCTGGCTTCTGCATCTTGGAGAACGGCAGCTTTTGGGGAGGAAATTGAGATGTCCAGGTTCTATGGAGCCAGATGTAATTCCAGGAGCCAGGATGGAAGGTGGGAGCATCTAGGGATTAAGAATACTAGCTTTGTAGTCAGTCAGTCTGCCTTAGAATCACAGCCTTATACATTAGTGCCTGAATAATCTTGGGCTACTTACACAGCATAACCTGTTATACCTGTGCCTCAGTTTCTTCATCAGTAAAATGGGGGATTCCATACCTACCGTAGTAGGTAGTTAGGAGAATAAAATGACATAAAAGCACTCAGCACACTGTGGGCATATTGGAAGTTTCCCACAAATGCTAGCTTCTCAGAGCATCAGGAGAGAGATGCTGTGGTTTGAAGAGGTGGGGTATAGAGGTCAGTGGTTAGACTGCCTGACTCAGGACCCTACCCACCACTGCCTGTGCCTCACTAGAGGACTAGAAGTCAAATTGCTGAACCTCTCCAGGCTTTAGTTTCCCTTTCCATACCACAGGAAGCCACCTGCTAGTGAGAAAGCAATAGACCTTAACAACAATACCAATTTGTAATTTGAGGGCTTTGGGGCATTAGCATTAACTAAATAGAGGCCTTGCTGAGACAACAACAGAGCCACCTGGCATGTGGAAATTTCTGGATTAGATCACAAGATCCTCCAGTGACAACCCAACCCAACATAATTTTCCACCATTGTCTTTAAAGTGCTAGAGGCTTGAGGGTGAAGTTTGTAAGTCTCCCTTCTGATTCTACCCCTGGCCTGCTTCATCTCAGGCTTCCCAAGATCCAATCCCTATATTATTTTTTAAATTAAAAATTAAATTAAATTAGTTTTTAAATTTTTCTGCAAACTTTTAAAACACACTTTTCTTTAAAAGGTGCAGCCTATTCTCCTCCCCCTTGAATGTGAGCCAGACTTCTCTCTAAAGAATAGAATGTGGTGGAAGTGAAGCCATGTGACTTCTGAGGCTAGATCATAAAAAGGATAGCCTCTGCCTGCATCTCTTTCTCCTGGGTCTCTCACCCTGGGGGAAGCCAGCGGCCATATCATGAGGACACTCAAGCATCCTCAGAAGAGGTCCACGAGGAGAGGAACTGGGTCTCCTTGCCAACAGCCAGCACCATCACACCCATACACCCATTATGTACATAAACCACCTTGGAACTGGCTCCTCCAGTCCCAGTCAAGCCTTCAGATGACTGCAGCCCAGCCTACATCTGGAGTGCAATCTCTTGAGAGACCTCAAGCCAGAACCACCCTGCCAAGCCTCTGTTAGATTCCTGCCCCTCACATACTGGGTTTGTTATTGTTTTTTTATTATGTATGTTTTTTATTATTATGTTAAACTACTCAATTTGGGGGTAAATAGATATGTGGCAATAGACAATGAATACACTCCATCTCCTTGATGTATCTCCATCTCCCTGAAGTTAAATGTAGCTTGGATACCCTGCTTGCATCATCCTGGCCAGTCTGTCTGCTGTCCTGGGTGAAGGCAGCAGGGGATGCCAGGTCAGGAGCAGTACTCTGAGGACAAAGAACTTCAGCTCCTGGAGAAAAGTTGACCTGACCTTTTATCCTACAAAGGGCTCAGCAGAGAAGCTGCCAGTGGTGTCAGCAAGTGACTGCTACTTCTCAAAGAATGGGGAGGGTCCTGGGACCCTGAGCATAAAAGTAGAGCATCAAATGCAGGCCTCGTTTCCAGAGGGTCTCCAGCTGGATGACCACTCTGCCATCAACCACAGCTAGGATAAACGCGGGCACACCTGGCCCACTCCACTCCCATGCTTAGCAAACTCGCTTGTGCAGAATACAGGTGTTTTCAGTAAACGTAACCAGTAAGCTGAGTGCTCAGAGTCCTAACGACATGCATTAGCCCCTCTTTTTCCTCTCCTCTAGATACTGGTGTTCTCCAAGCTTCTGTCTTCATTAGGAGTGAAGGAAGTGCAAGAGAGAACATTCCTGAAAAGTAGCACCTTTCATTTTTAAAGTAATATATTGCATGTCAATATTAAGACTGATGAAAATCTGTTAAAAGATTTTACAACTGTTGCAAGAGAAAAAAAATCAGCAGCAATACTGTAAGATGTGGGGACACGGTTTTCAAAGGATGGCACCTTTTTCACATACTTGCCCTTCATCAACCAGAAATTGAATCCCTGCCCCTAGGCAGGCACTCTGTGATATTAGAACCTGAATACACCTCTTTCCTCATCTCTCTTCTCACTCCTGCCTGTGATACATAAGGGATCTTCAACTCCCCCATTGCTCCAAATACTACTTGTATTCTGATGACTTGCCAGAAAATAGCTCCAAGCTGAGCTCCTACTGAGGTTGAGATCCCTTGCATCTCTGATATGGCAGACAAGGCTAGTCACAATTTTGTCTGAGCCTCATCTCCTGTGACCTCACCCTAAACCCCTATGTTGGAGCCCAACTATTAGAGCTTATCTATTATTTCCTGTGGCAGTGACTGCAAATTACCAATCAAAATCCATCTCCCTTCTTTCTTTCTAAGAGAATCTAGCTAAAAGACCATGATTCCAAGCCTTCATGCAACAGGAGGCCATGCAATTAAGTTCTGGCAGGGATGTCTAAACAGAAGTGAAATGTGAGACTTCTGAAAAGCTGTTTAAAGGAAACTGACTCAGCTGACTCAGCTGAGGGGAACAGCCTAGGTCCTTCTCTCCCTTTCTTATTTCTGCTGCCCAGAATTGGGATATGATGGCTGGAGCTCTTGCAGCCATTCTGGACCATGAGATGACCTTGAGAATGAAAGCCGTGTGCTAAGGATGTGGAGCAGAAAAGCAGAATATTAAAAAATACATGGCACCATTTTGCACCAGATTCTGTTCAAAACACATTTCCTTTATTAAATCACTTAATCCTTAGATCTATCCTCAAAGCAGTCCTCAAAGGTAGATACTTTTATTATCCTCATTTTACAGGAAACAGAGAGGAAAGGTAACTTCCTCAAAATCTCATGGCCTGAGAAGGAACTAAAACTCAGGCCAGTGTGACTCTGGAGTCCTTGCTCTAAGCAGTCATCTTGCATTGCCTGGGTTCCTTATGACTCAGGAACTACCTACCACACGAGCCCCGGGCTGCCTAGCTCTGCACTTCTCTTATGTATGAAAGAAATAAACCTCTAGCTTGCTTAAGCCACTGCTATGTTGAGTTTTCTGTTGTTGGCTGCCAAGACTATGCCTACCTGATACATTCTCTAAATTGATTTTCATGCTTCCAGGCACTTGTTCAAACTGTTCCTTCTGCCTGAAATGTCCTTTCCAGTGTACACTCCTCTGTTAGCACACATCATACGCAGAACAACATCACAGCTATTTCTTTTTCTTTTCTTTTCTTTTTTTTTTTTGAGATGGAGTCTCGCTCTGTCCCCCAGGCTGGAGTACAGTGGCTGGATCTCAGCTCACTGCAAGCTCTGCCTTTCGAGTTCACGCCATTCTCCTGCCTCAGCCTCCCAAGTAGCTGGGACTATAGGCGCCCGCCACCTCGGCCAGCTAGTTTTTTGTATTTTTCTAGTACAGACGGAGTTTCACCGGGTTAGCCAGGATGGTCTCGATCTCCTGACCTTGTGATCCGCCCGTCTCGGCCTCCCAAAGTGCTGGGATTACAGGCTTGAGCCACCGTGCCCGGCCACAGCTATTTCTTTACCCATCTGTCTTCCAAGCTAGACAGTCACCATCCAGAATGGAGGGAACACTGCCTCATAGTCTGTTCTCATAAAATTTAACCTGGTCTGGCACATAATAAGTGCTCAATGAATGTTCCCTGAATTTAATTTAATTGGGGGGAAATGTCAGTCTTATACAAAAGCAGGATAAAGTGGTGTGACATTATATATGTTGGAGAGTTACTCCCCTTCCCCTTTCTCCCAACCAGGGTTACCCCAAATCCTCTTACTTGTTTCTCGATCCTTCCACTAAGTTTGCTTTTTGTTCCACAGTGAAATGAAACTTACTTTTAATGAGCACTCTGTGTATTGTGGACATTTCACATGTGATTTCATTCTCTGCAACACTGAGAGGTTTTCTAGAGATGAGAAAACTGAGGCTCTCAGAGAGATCAGGTGATTCTCCCAGGATCACACAGCTGATAAGGGGCAGATTTAGGCGAACCCAGAACTATCTTATGCCATACACCCACATTATGATAGCTATTGTTTTAAAACACAGTGTATAGCATCAAGGGTACTAGTCTGGGATTCCATAACCCTAGTTTCTAGTCAAGCCTCTTAACTCTGGTTTGGTCTTAGTTTTCTCAGCTATAAATTATGGGGTGATCTCTGAGGACCCTTCCAGCTCTGGCAGTGCATGATTCTATGACTTAAAAACACACACTAAGTTTAAGTTATTTATTTATTTATTTATTTATTTATTTATTTTGAGAGAGAGAGAGAGAGAGTCTCGCTCTGTCACCCAGGCTGAAGTGCAGTAGCGTGATCTTGGCTCACTGCAACCTCCACCTCCTGGGTTCAAGTGATTCTCCTGCCTCAGCCTCCGGAGTAGCTGGGATTACAGGCACATGCCACCATGCCCAGCTAGTTTTTTGTTTGTTTGTTTGTTTTAGTAGAGATGGGGTTTCACCATGTTTGCCAGGCTGGTCTCGCACTCCTGACCTCAAGTGATCAAGTGATCTGCCTGTCTTGGCCTCCCAAAGTGGGAATTACAGGCATGAGCCACCGCACCTGGCCAAAAGTCTCTTTTACGTAGGAAAGTTTTATATAGGAAATTCCAGAGGGCAAAACATAAACAAAGGTTGCAACTAGGGGGCTCTGAATATAGACGCAAGCTTGGTGTTGATTCTGCTAGAAACTGACTCTGCTTGGCTGCCGGGATCGCAGAAATCCATCAAGCACAACCCCTCTCCTCATATCATATCCGACATAGTCACCCATCTGAGCCAACAATAGGACAGCAAGAAGGCATTTTCTGGGAGAAGCCCGAGTGTGCAAATAGATCTCTTTCACCAGAATCCCTAGGTATGGGGGGGTTTGTCTAGAAGTAGTGGGCTCCTGTGGACCTGTGCATATTGACATTCACTTGTGGAGCTCCTGCTGCATCAAAAATTCCAGGGAGGGTGTCACCTTGGGAGTCTGGGAGAGGTGGAGTGAGTGTGAGCAAATATAGTGTGTGCTCTTGCAGGAAACAGAGTGCTGGAAAAATCCCTGAGGGGGTTCCAAGAGCCATAGAATGCTAAATGCAAACAGGCAGGCAGACAAGCAGGCCACTGCCTCTTTGCAATCCATGACTCTCCACAGGACATCCCTGTGCTCCTCCCCGGGCGTGGGGACCCCCTCAAACCCATGGCCCTTCTGCTGCAAGAGTCCTGAGCTCAAATCCAGCTTCGATGACACTGTCATGTGAATCTAAAATTCAAATTTGTCTCTCCAGATTGCTATTTATTATACAAACTAAATGAAATGATTCTTCTACTCAAATACATCACCTCTAGTTTGCCACACATATCTGATAATAATCAATAGTGACATTGTACAGCCCTTTACAGCTCATAAATCACTCTCACATCCATTACCTCATTTGGGCCTCCCATCAGCTCTGAGTTGGAAGAATTACATTGAATCACATGAAATTGCTGATGTTCAGTTGGTTTTGACCGGCAAAAATGGCACTTTCATGTTTCAACGTAATATATGTGCTTTAGCTGTCTTTTTGCCGATGAGGAAACTGAGGCTTTTAATCGTGTATAACTTGTCCAAGGTTTTTAATAAGTGATACAAGTGAGACTGTGTCCCTAATTCTGATTCCAGACATCATTTATTCATCCCGTAAGAACTTATTGAGAGCCTGCTATGTGCCAGGCACTTGCTGGGAACTAAAGACACCAAGGGGGAAGAGTGTCCTTATGCTGACTGCCTGGGCACGTGCATAAAATTAGAGGGCTGTATAGAGAAAACAGCACTCACTGGCAGCAATGGCACACAGTGAGCAGTCATTCTAGGCCAGGCCCACTTCTGCTTTTATATTTCTGCTTAGGTATTATTTACTTTAAAAATATATTGTATATATATAAAAAAATAAATACAGATATATTTTTTTGAGATGCAGTATATATATTTATATATGCATATATATTTTGAGATGAAATATATATGTATGTGTGCATATATACATATATATATATGGTTTTTTTTTTTTAATTTTTGAGGTGGAGTCTTGCCCTGGCTGGAGTGGCATGATCTCGGCTGACTGCAACCTCTGCCTTCCAGGTTTCTCCTACCTCAGCCTCCCAAGTACCTGGGACTACAGGCGAGTGCCACCATGCCTGGCTAATTTTTGTATTTTTAGTAGAGACAGGGTTTCATCATGTTGGCCAGGCTAGTCTCGAACTCCTGACCTCAGGTGATCCACCCGCCTCAGACTCCCAAAGTGCTAGGATTATAGGCGTGAGCCACCCCGCCTGGCCCTACTTAAATATTTATGTTGTATTATTTTAAAACCTAATTATTATTTTATTACTAATAATATGTATATGCTAATTAATCCTCACACCAACCTTGCCTACTCTATAGATGAGGAAATTGAGGCACAGTAAAGTTATATAATATGTCCATGGTCACATGATTAGTAAGTAACCAAGCCAGGATTGAAGCCCAAGTAGTCTGACTCTGGGGCGTACTACAGTAACCATCCTGCATCTATCTGCCTGGGCAAATCTGGGAAGAATTCTGGGAGGAGGTGACCTCTGAATTGAGACCTGGAGGACAAATAGGGCAGAGTCCATCTGGGCAGAGGAAAAAACATAGCCAAAGGTTCAGAAACCTGAAGAAAAAAAAGCATGCTTTTGGGAATCAGCCTGGAGCACAAAGTATTAGGGAAGGAAGTGGTAAGAGATGAGGTTGGCTAGATAGACAAGGGGCAGGTTTTCAAAAGGTTTTTATTTTATCCCATAAGCAATGAGGAGCCATTAAAATTCTTGTCAGGGGAGTGACATGATTAGATTAGCCTGCTAGCAAGATCGCTTAGAGGGCAGAGTGGGAGATGTATTGGAGGTGAGAGAAAGACTGTAAGTTATTGTAATTTGGGGGTATGAGTTCATCCACAGACCCCTTCTCTAAACCACCTTGCCCCTAATTCTCCTATCATGATTTCTCCCAGTCCCTGGCCATCTGCTCAATCACTAGCTGTTACTCATGAATCACATTAGACACTTACCTCGGGCCATGTCTTTTTTTGAGAATAGTGGTCACACTGTACTGCTGGAAGGATGTGCCTCTCTGCTGTCCTTTGAGGCTGGTCCTGAGGGCAGGTCTAATGCCACAGCAGTCCACTGCTGTGTGATGCCAGTACATTGTGCAGAGCCACCTGTAAATCAGGGTCCAGTTGTTCCTCCATAGTCAATAGGTCACAGGAGACTCCCCATGAAGCTACAGGTATGTGCGTGGAGTGGCAGTGTAACAGGAACATGGGTGTTGGGAGAGTGAAGCACATGTGACTCGCTCGTGCTGTCAGGACCTGCTTGACCCAGTTCCAAGTAAACTGTCCCCACCTGATGATGTGGTGGTTCTTGGCATGCCCTTCTTGGCTTGTTGATGAGATCATACTCAATTCTGGATGAGCCACTTGGGTTGCATGGTCACCAGGTGGACTGTGTTCAGTCTATGAGGTCTAGTAGAAAGTCAAGAGCTGTTTCTTACATGAATAATTACTGCAAAGAGATGATGTCCTTGTCCCAAAACTCCAGGGGTCCCCACTGTGATTCTCCCGTTGGTACTTTCCAATGGCTCCATATGGAAGCCTGATCTGCCACAGACATTGATCATCACTGTATCTGCTGGGTCATGAGAGGCACGGGACAGAGCGACCCACATGGCAACCTGGACGTGCGACAGAACCTTTTCTTGCTCTGGGCCCCTCTCAAAGCAGAGGCCATTGGTGCATTAATCTCAGTTATTCCCCATGGCTGTGGAAGGGCTCCAGAGACTCCTACTTGGTCCTTCCTATGGAAATAGCCCTTACTTCATGGGTCAGAAGCCAGGGTGGGGAGTCTGCCAGTTGAGGTTATTTACTCTAGTAGTTTAGTCAGGAACTGAGAAAATAACTATGGGATGGCGTAAGTGCCCTACTGGGTCTACCATGACACAGACTCAGGTAGAAATCCATTTATCACCTGGCCTTCAAAAGCCTCATGCTAACCCATGGAAAAAGGGTTCTGGGTCCCCAGGTTTGATGTTATACGAGATCCAGTGTCAATAATCCTTGAAAGGTCTGGGTCATTCAGTTACCCTGATCAATACATAGTTACCCTGGTAAATGGCCACAGACCCCTTTAGGGGAGCTGGAAGAAGACTCACAATGCATTCCTGTGCTGTTATTGTGGCACCTTCCCTCCAGAGTACCTGGCCTTCCTGTTGCTAAAAACTCCATGTCCGTGAACTGAATCAGCGATGGAAAGAAGTGAGGAGCCATGATCCTCCATCATAGCTCAAATCAGGTCTCTATTTGCCAGTCCTGGAGTTTTGGGGAGTTAAACAATTAGATGAAGAGGAACAAGAAGGAAAAAGGCAGACATCTCCCTTGTTCGCTGGGTAAGGTTGCCGTCTTCTTTTGGTCTGCTGTTGCAGCTTCTCTGGCCAGTCCTCGAGCCCCTTCTGGGCACGTATCAAATGCTGGGCATCTGCTCTGTATGCGAGCTCTTGGTGGACCCTGTGGGGACCCTGGACTGCTCATTTCCCTGACCCTGGAGATTTAACTTGGGCTCTCCTTGTTTCTCCATCACCTCTCAGCCCCCACTTAATGTCATCAACCCTGGGCTCTAGCTGCTAGCACCCCTTGATAGGCTGCAGTCCTCCTGTGTGATGTCACTGACCACTCAAGACCAGCTCCCTCACCCATCCGCTTTGTCCACCCAGTTATGGGGAAATCCCTGGATTGTTACCATGACAAGTGGTGGGAAGAGGCTGCTTTACTGCCCCTTCCCCCCACAACACACACATCTCACCTCATCATCTTTCTCTATGTCTCCTTTCCTTTGCTCGGGTCAGCTAAGCAGACATCCAGCCAGGACAGGAAACACCCATCTTCTCTGCTTCTGTCTCTACAAGGGATCCTCTTGAAGTACCCCTTCTCCTTTCCTCTCCCACAAGGGCATGAAGAGAGGGAATGGCTTCTTCTCGTGTACACTACACTCCCTACAGGCTAACATTGTGGCGATGGGGGTGGGGGGTGGGCGGGGTGGTACCCTGCAGTGTGCCCTTTATAGAGGCTATTGACTCTAAATTCAAAATGTGTGGCCAGGCACAGTGGCTCACACCTGTAATCCCAACACTTTGGGAGGCCAAGGTAGGTGGATCACTTAAGGCCAGGAGTTCAAGACCAGCCTGGCCAGCATGGTGAAACCCTGTCTCTACTAAAAAAAAAAATACAAAAAAAAAAAAAAATTAGCTGGGCATGGTGGTGTGCACCTGTAGTCCCAGCTACTTGGGAGGCTGAGGGAGAAGAATTGCTTGAATCTGGCAGGCAGAGGTTGCAGTGAGCCAAGATTGTACCACTGCACTCCAGCCTGGGTGGCAGAGCAAGACTCCATCTAAAAAAAAAAAAAAAGAAAAAATTAGCCTGGTCTGTTGGTGAGTGCCTGTAATCCCATTTACTTGGGAGGCCGAGGCACAAGAATTGTTTGAACCCAGGAGGCTGAGGTTGCTGTGAGCCGAGATACCACTGCACTCCAGCCTGGGTGATGGAGTGAGACTCTGTCTCAAAAAAAAAAAAAAAAAAAAAAAAAAATTAGTATGTGTGTACTTAGCATCTGCTATTCTAAGCATTGACTTTAACTATAATTCCGACAGCAAGACATGTCCTTTTAGACATCCTGATGAACATGGGGAAAGTAAACTCTCCTGGGTTTTCTCAGAGGGAATAGGTGGGTTTCACATAAATCCATTTCTATCTTCTAAGTTCTATGCATTTCTTCCCTACATCCAAGGGATTTCTGGCTTCTCAACTCTATTTAGTGGGAATCAATGTGGAGCCTATGTTTCAGCTAACCAAACAGAATTAAAACCACTCCTAGCAACTTAGAACAGAACATTCAATGTAGAATTTCTAGCAAATGTCCCTAAATCTTCAAATCCAGGTACTTCAATACTCTATTGTTCTCTCCTTGGTTTTATCTTTTTTATAATCTATTCCTACATGAATTTTCCAGATCTTTGATGATTCAAATTAATAATGTCATACAACACTTGTGTTGTGTATGTTTTCTCCTCCAGAGTTTAACTATGTAATTCACCACCACCACCACCACTGCCCCATGCTGGAATGTCTCTAATTATTTTTTCCAGTATGGAGATAAAAAGGGTAGTGGCTCCTCCCCTTGCAAGGTAGCTGCATAAGGTGGGTTCATATAAAGTTTCCAAGCAAGGCAGGGATAAGCTTCACTGGACAGAAGGGGAGGAGCTACTGCTTTTAGCAAGGCAGACTCAGCTTGGGTGAGAAGCTCAAGGTACCACAAGCCCAGTCAAATCTTCCCATATATCCTTGTTGTGGCCCCCCTCTTTTCTGATCAATCATTTCTATCTTTCACATTAGAAATGTGGAGAAGTCGTGATTTTTAACTAGATTTATAATTTGACCACCTGTAGGATCAAACTTTGGGACTGGTTTTGACTCAGTCCTGCAACTATGAGCCGTAAGACATCATTCTGAACTGAGTGTGGTGGTGCATGCCTGTAATCCCAGGTACTTGATGGGCGGGAGGATGCTTAAGGCCAGGAGTTCGAGACCAGCCTGAGCAACATAATTGTTACAGGATCTCTGGGGTGTTGATTTTTCTGGCTGGAAACCTCTGTGGCCACAGCACTTTTGTCCAAGTTCTTGTCCTGCATCCAGGAAGAATGAGGTACACAGACAAGTGAAGCGTGAAAAAGGCGAAGAGTTTTATTTAGTGTTAGAACAGCTCAGAGGAGTGGGTGGCTCCTCTCTGCAGGCAAGTCATTTGGATATCTCTGCAGGTCTCTGAAGCTCTCAGCGGAGAGGGTAACTCCTCTCTGCCAGTCCGCCCATCCCATCCCATGCCATCCTATCCCATGCCATCGGATCCCATATATGTCTCTCCGCCCATCCCAGTCTCTCTGCCCTTTTCGTCTTCTGACCATCCTCTGCCCTGCTCTGGCTGAGCCCAGGGCTTTTATGGACCTCAGAGGGCAGGAAGTGCGTGCGTGGCCCATGGGTGGCCAAGGGTGGCCCTGAAGAGGCACCACTCCAGTCGGCAGGACTGGCAGCCCGGCCCCCAGCCTTCAGGCCCTCCCTGGCCTGAAGGTGGGGCCTCACTTGGGACCCACTCCCTTCCACCCAGGAACCTGTCTGCCTCCTGCTGCCATTCATGGCCCTAGGGCTCGGCCCCAATCCCCAGTCAGAGATCAGAGCAGGTGCTGGGAGCGGAGAGAGGCCAGGCAGCAGGAGAAGACACCCCAGAACCTGCAGGGACAGGGGTTCTTCCTGGGTCCCCGAGGGTGCCGGTTGCAGGGACATCTGGCTCCTGAGCCTGGGAGGGCGGGGCAGCCACACTAGGGAAGGCAGATCCTGCCTGCTCCCGTCGCTCCCCAAAGGGCACAGGGAGGCTGCCATTCACAGCTGCAGTTTGGGCGGCTGTAGCCCGGCCCAGAAGGGTGGGATTCCTGCCTGCTCCATAGAGCAGGAGGCCTGGGTCTGTAGCTGCGTGTTGGGCGCCTACAGCAGCACCCGGAGAGCTCCTGTCCCAGCTCAGAAGGAGCGGGGTTCCCACTGGCTCCGTGGAGTTCGCAGCCCCAGCTGCGCCTCCCTGCTGCAGCCAGCGTGATGACAACAGCCTCTGCCATCATAGTAAGACCTCGTCTCTAAAAATAAATAAATATGAACCCCATTCAGTAGGTGTTAGAAAGTCCCTGGGTTTCTGCCTACGACTGGGGCTGAAATTCATGCGTTTGAGTTTTTCATTTTCTCCTTAAGCTTCCCAGGGCTGGAAGAAGCAACCCTACTGCCAACCCCCATCTCCCACCTCCCACTTAGTCCTTTAACTCCTCTTCTCTTCACACACTTTCAGGTAGTAGCTTGGGCTCTCCTGAAAGAAGGCTCGAGACAGATTTGGCTGCAGGTTGTTTATCTGGGCTGTCTGTCAAAAAGCAGATGAGGGAGCAGGGAGAGGGAGACAGGAAAGGATGGAAAATTATTATAACAAAGGGAGCATGACTGAGCTCCTTAATGTGTGGGCTCATTCCCACTGGGGGTCTTCTGAAACATGTTGCAGAAGGTAACTCAGAATTGTCCTGGGAAGGAAAAGAATCAGAGCATTTATTCACCAGCTCCCATCCCACCTGGGTTGAGGTTTGCCTTCAAGGATGTTAAGTTTCCCCCGACTTGGGGGCTAGCTGCACTGATGGCCTCTGAAGGGTCTTTCCTGGCTTTGGAGAAAGACTTGCAGCAGGAAAGCAGAAAGAGAAACTGGCACATGCTTGAACAAGATCATCACAGCTGCACTGAAATCAGGAGAACAAGGGGGACATGGCGCAGACAACAAGACCATCTGCTATGGGACCCCCGTATCCTTGCCTGAAGTGGGTTTTTTAATCTGGGACTGCAGGTGGTAACTTTAGGAGCTGTTTTCGTCACTTGGGCCACAGGCTGCTAGAGTTCACGGCTGGATTTTCACTGCATTCAGCTCCAACTAGGCAGATAGCAAGCCCCGACACCCCTCATTTCTCTCAGGGTCTGTTCCTGCCACCCCTTAAGACACCAATTTTTATATTTGTTCAGGTTCCTGATTGCAAACATCAGGACTGACTTAGACTGATGTAATCTGAAAAAGAGATTTATTGAAAAAGCACAGGGCAGCTCACAGAGTTGCTGAGATGACTAGAGTACCATGCTCAAATAACAGGCAGGAACGGGGGCAGCCTGACCTCTGGCAAGACAGCCCTCCACTCAGAACGTACTGAGGATCTTTCAGATACTGGCCTGGGGCTGTTCTGCTGAGATCTCGGTTGAACACATCCAGGAAAAGTAGATCAATCAAACAAACCATTGAGTAAGAGAACAGAGAATGTTACTGGTCTGGAGACCCCAGGGAAGGAGGGTGCCTGCTGAACAGGTGGGGAAAGGAGGCACTGGAAGCTGGAATTCCAGGCTGAGGTCAGCAGCAGGCCCTCTGCACTCACACCCAGGCACTCTTACCACTGCAGGGATTAGAGAGGGCTCCTCTTCCTTCTTGGACCTCAGGACATAGGCTTTTACTTCCCATCCTCTTATATACTTTTATTCTAAAAAAGGTTATTAGAATTAATAAGCTCAGTCATTCAGACTGTAAATCCACTTTGCTATGGGGAAAGAAAATCTTTAAAATATGTACACATTAGATCCTGTGGAGTAATTTACAGGTACACAGCCTGATCATTGAATCCAGGTTGGCAACCACCTAAGTCTGATTTTCGCCGTTAACTTCTAATGAATCCACCCTCCCGGAAGCCCCTCCTTCCCCACTAGTGGCACTTGAGTCTCATCTGCATGCCCAGTCCTGCCTCAATCTCAGATGCATCCAGGCATCAGTCATAGCGAGTTTAAGGAGCCCTACCTGGTCCAGGAGATCAGTCACCCAGACCTGCCCTGACCTCATGACCTAGTTCTAGGGCCTTATGTCCAAGTTCCCACCAAACACCCCTACCTGGGCCTGAATATCTGCTTAGGAAACCTGGTAAGAACCCAGTTCCTTCAAGGCTGAGGCCTGGCCTTACTCTCATTCATCTTCCCAGAGTTCTTAATGCTATCATTCATCCCAGAAATCTTGCCAAGGGCCCAGCCTGCTGTCAGTTCCCACGGATGCTGACCACCTGCCCATTTGACTCTCCCTTGGTGCCCGAAACCTCACCATCCCAAGCACACACAATGGCCAACCACCGCTGGGACCCTCTCTTTTCCCCTTTGATAGGCCACCTATGCCCCCACACACACTCAGAGTACACACCCTGGCTGGAATGTCTCCCACTGTCCATAGCAGTGCCTGCCCACTCTCCCCCAGTGAGTGGGACTGGTTTCTCTATTCTGATCTCTCCTCCTCGGCCCCCTTTCGCTGCTGACTGAGTTCCAGACTCCCATTTATTATAACACAGTTTGTTCCTTTCCTTGAGCCTACCTCCTTATAATTCATGCCAGCGCTAGATAATAGTTCTTTTGTGCTGGTCTCCAGGAATGAACAATCTATTGATTTCAGGTAAAAAGCTGCTGTCTCTACAAGAGAATGGCTTCAGTTGGGTTGTTTATTCATATGAGAAAATAGCCTTTCTCTTATCTGTATGCTATTACATTTTATTCATTCACTTAATTCATATTTGTTGAGCAACTACTATATAATCAGCTACTGTGTTAAGTGCTAAGAATATAGACATAATTCAGGCATGGTTCTTACCCTCAAAGAGCTTATAGTCTAGAAGAATGAAATGTCTTATATCAAAAGAAGTACAAAACAACATGCTAAGTGCTATTTTATTTGAAGCATAAGTAGAATATGATTTATTTTTAAAATGATTTTTAGTACTATAGGGGATATTTGAGTAGGCTGATGAGCCCAGAAAAGACTGGAACCCAGTGAGAGGAAGGCTTGAAAATGTTACAGGTCCCCACCTCCTAAGCAGTACCCCACAATGGGGGAAGGGGGCAGCTACCAGATGAGGGGAGGAATGAGAGGAAAGAAGCCAAGGAGCCTCCAGAAGTGGATGGAAGTGAGACTATGAGCTAAACCCCGGGTGTGTCAATCGTCATTACTGAGCAAATGAACACTCTAACAGATAATTATTCTAGGTATCAGAAATGCATTTTATATGACCAGAAACCAAACCCAAGGAGAGAGTCTATGGAGTTAAGGAAAAATTAGTTGCTTCTCCAATGTCTTTAGAAGGCGTACAGGATGGAGTTAAGTTGCTGGAGCAGGTCAAGTGCTAAGAACCATCTTATGTGATGCAGACCAGAAAAATTAACAACAAATAATACGTAAAAACTAGGCTTCATTAAAAACAAAATCAAAGCAAAAAAACTCATCCATTTGTTCCTTCTTTTAGAATCATTTAAACATTTTTTTAAATGAGGTAAAATTTGCATAACACAAAATTAACCATGTCTAGTGAACAATTCAGTGGCATTTAATACAGTCACAACATTGTGCAACGACCATCTTTAGCCAGTTCCAAAACATTTTCATCATCCCCAAAGGGTCTCCATTAAGCAGTTACTCTGCAGTCCTGGGCAATCACCAATCTTCTTTCCATCTGTATGGGTTTCACTATTCTGGATATTTTATGCAAACAGAACCATGCAACATGTGACTTTTTGTCTGGCTTCTTTCACTTAGCATAATCTCCCACATTGTAGTGTGTATCAACACTTCATTCCTTTCTATGGCTGAACAATATTCCATTGTATATCTGTACCACAGTTTGTTTATCCATTCATCCCATCGATAAGGATTTAGCTAGGGTGAATAGTGCTACTATGAACATGTGTGTTCATGTATTTGTTTGACTACCTGTTTTAAATTCTTTTGTGATTATGCCTAGGAGTAGGATTGTAGTATTATATGATAATCCTATGTTTAACTTTTTGAGGAACCAGCCACTTATTCATAAACAGGATATTGCTTTAGACCTGCCAAAAAATTTGTAGAGAAAAAGGAAAATAGGACTTCTACAAGCCCATTCCTGGGGAGGTGGAGGTATGTCCTTCTGACTGGTCGTCAAACCCAATTCTTCATCTCCCTGAACACACAGCTAGGTTACATTTCCCAGCATCTCCTGCTGCTGGGGGTTGGGGTCATGTGTCTCCATTTCTGCCAGTAGAATATCAGCACAAGTCATGTGTGGCAATTCTAGGCTTGGCCCATGAAAACCACGTGCAGGCAATCCTCCATGCCCTGTCCTCTTCTGCAGGCTCCATGCAGAGAAGCCACAGGATGAAGATGGAGAAGCCACAAGATGAAAGGAGCCTAGGGTCCAGAATTACCACTTGGAGGAGACCTGCCACCAATTGGTACCATTGGTTTTAGGCTGTAAGTGAGTGAAAAAGCAACTGTTCTTGTCTGGAACCATGAGCGTTGATGAGAACTCCATCACAGCTGCTAGCATTACTTGACCCTTACTCTAAAGGCAAAGAGAAGGCCACACCTTGCTCAGAAAGACCTGATGTGTGGGGCTAGTGCGAGGGGTCAAAGACCGAGGAGAGGCCAGAAGGCCAAAGCAGCTTGAGACTGGAGTGATTTGAGCTCATGGTCTTTCTGGGTCACACTCAGAAAAAGATCCAGAGACTGGCGTCTAGAAAGCTTCAACATTCTACCAGGCCGGCATCACGGCCAGCCTGAGCTATGGCTGGCTGTAAGGAAAGAAATGAGGCCTCTGCACCTAGTAAATTGTTTCAATCAGGAAAATTGTGAGTTTAAAAAAAAAAATGACTAGACTAAACAGACTTGAGCTTCCTTAGACTCAGAAATCTGTTGATGCTACTCTGTTTTTATGCTCTGTTGCTTTCTTTGATAATTTCCCATCTGTCTTCTCTTAGTTTCTTCAGAAATTTCCATTTGAAAATTCCAAATCAAGCTGAGTCGGGGGATGGCATTGTCGTGGCAAACTCAGGCCAGCTCTGCAGGGGCAGAAGAGCACCCCTAGAGGCTAGGTGAGGTAGTTCAGGGACTGGTGTTTCTCAACCTGGTATCTTGTTTTTTGGATCAGGCAATTTTTTCACCTGCAAGAGCTTCAGGCTGCTGCTTAGCATCCCTAGCCCTGCCCTCTACATGGCAGTAGAGCCCCACTTGTGACAACCACAGCTCTCCTAGGCATTTCCAAACACTCCTAGGTAGGGCCAGTACCCTAAACCCAGGCTGAGAACCAGTGAATGGAAGATGGGAAGACCAGATAAAAATAGAAAATTCAGAAATCTAAAGAAGACCATAAGGGACTCCTGAAATGTGGCCTACCTTCCTCATAGCAGGGCTCTTCTGTAGCACCATCATAAAGACTCTCTCCTCTTTTCGTTTGTTTTTGTTTTGTTGGTTGGGTTTTGTTTTGTTTTTGTCTTTTGTTTTGAAACAGGGTCTTGCTCTGTCACCCAGGCTAGAGTGCAGTGGCATGATCACAGCTCACTGTAACTACGACCCCCTAGGCTCAAGTAATCCTTCCACCTCAGCCTCCTGAGTAGCTGGGACCACAAGCGTGCCCCACCATGACTGGCTATTTTTAATTTTTTGTTTGTTTGTTTGTTTTTGCTTTTGTAGAGACAGGGTCTCCTTATGTTGCTCAGGCTAGTCTCGAACTCCTGGGCTCAGGTGATTTGTCCACTTCAGCATCCCAAAGTGCTGGGATTACGGTCATGAGCCACTGCATATGGCCTCTCTCTCTCTCTTTCTTAAATTTATCTCTAGACCATTCCATCCTCCTTGTTGTTCACTCAGTTTCTAACCAGTTACTCCCTATCCACAGTGTGGATCAAAATTTTGTGATTTTCAGCCAGGCTCGGTGGCTCATGCCTGTAATCCCAGCATTTTGAGAGGCTGAAGTGGGCAGATGGCTTGAGCTCAGGAGTTTGAGACCAGCCTGGGCAACATAATGAGACTTCATCTCTACAAAAAATATAAAAATTAACCAGGCCTGATGGTGCACGCCTGTGGTCCCTACTACTCGGGAGGCTGAGGTGGGAAGATCACCTAAGTCCAGGGAGGTCGAGTCTGTAGTGAGCCACGATTGTGTCACTGTACTCTACCCTGGGTGACACAGTGAAACCCTGTCTCAAAAACAAAAAATTCTGATTTTTTATTTTCTTGAAAATGTGCTTTTTCCCCAGCCTTAAACTAAGCTTGTCAAACCCACGGCCTGTAGGCCACATGTGACCCCAGATGGCTTTGAATGCAGCCCAGGTCAAATTTGTAAACTTTCCTAAAACAATGAGTTTTGTGGGGGCTTTTTTGCAATTTTTTTTAGCTCATCAGCTATTGTTAATGTTAGTGTATTTTATGTGTAGCCCAAGACAGTTCTTCTTCTTCCAATGTGGCCCAGGGAAGTCAAAAGATTGGACACCCCTGCCTTAGACCTTCCTGGTGTCCTGCTGGCCTATTATCAGCTGTTGGTCCATCACAGGATCCAATATGTGTCCAGAGCCCACCTTCAGAGCAATATTTGGGG
This sequence comes from Mandrillus leucophaeus, assembly GCF_000951045.1. Taxonomy (NCBI): domain Eukaryota; kingdom Metazoa; phylum Chordata; class Mammalia; order Primates; family Cercopithecidae; genus Mandrillus; species Mandrillus leucophaeus. Next base: position 1,507,946 of record NW_012104031.1, read on the forward strand.
TGATGATCAAGGTCATAAAGGCCCTCAGGGTTAGGAGAACAGCACTGGAGGAGACTGGGGACAAGAGGAATCCCGGAGCACTGGAGAGATAGGGACAGACAGTGTGGCTACAGACTCCATACTGGAGTGCACTGGGACAGATGTGAGAGAGTCAGGCTGGAGGCAAATGATAATGGTCTCACTCCTGACCTGGACAATGGGTAGGAGGAGAATGCCCAGTGCTTTTTAGTAGAGCTTAGAGGTATGGACCTCTCATGATGGTGATACCCCAGGAGATCTGTATCCTTGGGGAATAGAGGGGAGGAACTGAGTTCAAAAGCCAATGCCAGATGAAAGGAGAGGATGGCATCTTCTTGCCTATAATTCTTCTGGAGTCACCTAGTTAGAATCAGATGCCTGATGTGACAATGAATACGAGGAGTTACTCTGGAAAGAGACCCTTGAGAGCTGGCTAAGAGGGGAGCACAATAATTTATCTCAGGGTGACTGAGTCAGGGTGCCCACCAACACACTGAAAACCCTTCAATGAATCACACTAACTGCATTTACTGGTTAATTCAATCAGGCAATTGGTTTGACTCCCCATTACCATTTTCTCTTAATTATAATATGCGTCTCCCCTCTTCCTTGCACATGTTTTAACATTTCTGAAATGGGGATGTGTCTTAAAATAGACCTGCATGCTTATTGTAAAGTTTCTTTTTGAGGCAGCTGTTAAATCAATGATGCATCTTATAATCAATGGTATATTAGAATGAAGAAAATAGGGTAATTACCAGAATTGATTTCCCGTTTTGATGTATTAGAGATAAGATTATTTATTGGGTACCTGGAAACACCCGTGCTTCCTCACACATGCACATCTGTTTGTGGGCAGCTTCAGCAGGCCCTGCATATGCTCACATGTGTGGTCACCACCTTTGGGATTTGGATGCCATCGGACCCTCAGGGAGCCCAGAGAAATGCACAATATGCTAAATCCCACCCTCCCTTTGTAAATGTCATGAAGAAATTGCTTTTGGCCCACTCTACTGCTGACTGTGCTGCTGATTGATCTCAGTGAGGGGCAATGACGTACCTGGCAGGAAATGAGTCCTGGCCAATGAGATTCAGGCAGGCAGATTTAATGATTGCTGCCAACATAGAAGCATCCTGGAGCTGGGCACTCCCCATCTGGCACAGCAGCCCTGGTCCCCTCAGGGGCTCAGCCACTGCAGAACAATACAAACTGCTTACCCGTCTGCTCTCACTTCAGGACCTGGCTTGGTTGTCTTCCTGTGATGGCTAATTTTATGTGTCAACTAGACTAGGGGTACCCAGATAGTTGGTAAAACATTATTTCTGGGTGTGTCTCTGAGGGTGTTTCCAGAAGAGATTAGCATTTGAATCAGTGGACTGAGTAAAAACCATCATCCTCACCAATATAGGCAGGCACCATCCAATCTACTGAGAGCCCAGATGGAACAAAAAGGTAGAGGAAGAGCAAGTTTACGCTCTCTTCTTGAGCTGGATCATCCATCCTCTTTTTCCCTCAGACACTGGAGCTCCAGTTCTCAGGCTTTCAGACTCAGACTGAATTACATCACTGCTTTCCTGGTTCTCCAAGCTTACAGATAGCATATCTCGAGACTTCTCGAGTGAGCCAATTCCCTTAATAAATCTCCTGTGATATATCTACATATCCGATTGGTTCTACTTCTCTGGAGAACTTTGACTAATTTATTTTCCATCCTTCTTCCTAGAAGAAAGGAAGGACGTGGGTGACGAAGTGATCAAGGCTTGCCTTGGGAAGGAGAGAGAGGATGATGGATGATCACTAAACCCCATCCATTAGGCTAAGGAGGTGGAGAATGTGAGCAGGTGATCAGATGAGGCAGCAATACCTCTGTAGGGAGATTCCATCCGAATCTTTCCATCAGAACCTTTCCATTGGTGGGGTGTTCCCTGCCCCAGAGCCTGGACTTGGAAGGAGAAGTGGTACCCAGTGGATGAAGGCTCCTCCTCTCTCTTTGAGCCTCTAGGATTCGCAAGGCATGTAGGCTCGGCTATGTTTGAAAAAGAAAGTCTTTCCTGCCACCATTCTACTATGGTTTCTCTGTCCAAGACACCAACCCAATCTAAATTTTACGACCGTGGAAATTTCTGGGACACAGCATTTTCCTTCTGTCTGGCTTCCCTTTGACAGGTGGCTTTTGTGCTGTGGGATGGGAGGGAGTGAGATGGGTGAGGAAGAAGCTTTGATGGTGATCCAGATCTGTGTGTTCTGACTCCTTTCTTCCAGGCCAGGGAAGAGGGAAACTGACCAAGTGGAGCAAGTGCTGCAGCTGCTGGCAGAGGAGCAGTGGCCCCACTGAGGGACTGTCCCCACCCCCACTGCACAAAAGCTGCAGAGAAGCCCCAAGGAGATTGATCAGCCACCGTCTCTGATTTGTAATTTCACTTAATGCTATTAAGGGGGCACTTTGGGCCATTTGCTGGAGAGGACTGGAAAAGTTCCAGAATCCTTGGCTAATGAATCCCAAGTATTAATCCCATTAGTCTTTCACTGTCTGCTGCTTCTGACTAGGTTTCCCGCTGCACCCCCTCCCAGTCTTCCTTCCCATGGAGAAAGCTCTCTGACCCCCATGGCTCATGGCGTGTTCCCATAAGCCAGAGCTGGCCTTGCTCGCTAGGCTAGTTTTACCAGAAATTAAACAAGTAGCACGGGCTGTCACCCATGCAGGGCGATTGGGATGATTGCTTCAAGAGAATCATGGAGTCTCAGTTTGAGGAGCTCCAAGAGCTCATGGAATTCTTTTTCCTTATAGCGGTGATTAATAACCTTAAAGGGCACACACACAAAATCACCTTCTGCAGAAGGTCTAGGCTAGGGCCCAGGGTATCTGCATTTCTAACAGACATACTTAACATTTTTATGCAGGTGGTCTATGAGCCATACCTGGTCAGATGACAATTCAGTTCTGCTATTTACCTGCTGTGTGATTTGGGGCACGTGACATCCTATGAATGACTGGGGCGCCTACTGCTGGTTCTTACATGTTCTGGGCCCCCTGGTTTCTGGCAGGAGGAAAAGCTCCATGGTAATCACTCCACATCCTGCTCCAAATCCTGTGATCTGGGGCACACATAGATGAGTCTTTTACTTCATTCGTGAAATAGGAAAAACAATGGATTGGGGACTTCTGTTTCTGGAGCAATGGAATAGACATGCTTTTCCCTATACCTTCTGCTCAGTACATCTAAACACCCTGGACATTACACATGACACTAACCTAAGGAGACTCTGAAAGGTGGAGGGTAACAGGAAAACTGGCAAGGGACTTTGGGACCTGAGGAATGACACAATGGTGAGGTCCTCAGATTTTCTTTTTGCCTCATGTATTTCATCAGCAAATAGTAAGAAAACATTTGGACAAATCACCCCTCTCCCCATAGTAAAAGCAACAAGGATAAAGAAAAAAACATGCAATGAAAAAAGCAAAAGGAAATTTTAACAATTTTTAATATCTTTAGAATGTAGGAAAATATGCAGCATCTATGAAACAAAAATAGGATTCTATAAAAGAAAACATTCAGAGAATAAGAAGGAGTTCTTGGAATTAAATATATATATGGCAGAAATTTCAAAATTTAAAAATGAGTTGAAAAATAAAGCTGAGGAAGTCTCCCAAGACTCAGAATAAAAAGACAACAGATGCAGGGATGAGTGGGGACAGGAGACAGAGAAGAGTTAAGAAAATTAGAGGATTAATTTTGAGTAATAAGAGTTCAGGAAGGAGAGAATAGCAAAATGGGGGAAGACATTAGCAAAGAAATAATAATAAAATTTTTTTCCAGAACTAAAGGGATATGAATAGCCATGTTGACAGTTGTCATATTGACAGATTTTCTAGTGCATGAATAAAAAAGACAAAACAACAGAGAACATCTTTGAGAAACTTCCAGAAACCAGAGATAAATGGAAGACTCTAAATGGTTCCAGAGAGAAAACAAAACAAAACCACAACAAAGTTTACATAGAAAGGATGAGGAAAAATAGTAGAAGACAATGGAGCGATGCCTTCATAATTCTAAAGCAGGGGTTGGCCAGTTGTGGCCTGAGAGCCAAATCCAGACCACAGATTGATTTTCTATGGCCCCTGAGCTAAGAATGGTTTTTCAGTTTTTAAGAGTTATAGAAAGAAAAACATAAACAAAACCAAAGAAGAATATGTTACAGAGATCATGCGTGGTCCCCAAAATCTAAAATATTTGTTACCTGTTTTTTTAACAGAAAAACTTCACCAGCCTGTATTCTAAAGGAAAATTCATTTCAAATTAAACTATTAAACAAATGTAATAATATGTAAAGCACACTACCAAACTCATTCTATGAGACGAGTGTTGCCCTGATACCAAAACCAAAGACATCACAAAAAAAAGAAAACTACAAACCAATATCCCTTATGATTATTAATGCAAACATACTTAACAAAGTACTAGTAAGCCAATTTTTAGCAGTGTATGAAAGGATTATACACTGTGACCAAATGAGGTTTATATCAGGAATGCAAGGTTGATTTAGCATACTAAAATCGATCAATGTAACATATCATAATAATAGAATCAAAGATAAAAACCTTATGATCATCTCAATAGACAAAGAGAAGGCATTTGACAAATCCAACAGCCTTCTATAATTAGAATATTCAACAATCTAGGAAAAGAAGGGAAGTTCTTTAACATGATAAGGGACATCTCTGAAAAAAACCACAGCTAATGTCACACTTAATGTCACAAAACTGGATGTTTTCTCCCTAAGATCAAGAACAAAACAAGGATATCTGCTCTCATCACTTCTTTTCAACATTATACTGGAGGTTCTTCCAGGTCAACAGGTTAAGAAAAAGAAATTGAAGTAATCTATCTTGGAAAAAAAGAGATAAAATTATATTTGCAGATGCCATCATCTTGTATATAGAAAATCTTAAAAAATACACTAAAAAATATTGGAACTAATAAATGAGTTCAGCAATGCATCAGGATGCAAGATCAATATACAAAAAATCAACTATATTTTGAAATCCTGATAATAAAAATCTAAAACACAAGACATCAACAAAATAATCACCTTTATTATCACAGCAAAAGGAAGAAGATGCCTAGAAATAAATTTAACAAAATACATGCAAGATGTACACTGAAAACAACAAAACATTTTTGAAAGAAATTAAATATCTAAATAAATGAAAAGACATCCCATGTTCATGGATTGGAAGACTTAACATTGTCAAGGTGATAATATGCCCCATACTGATCTACAGATCCAGTGCAATCACTATCAAAATCCCAGATTCCTTTTTCGTAAATTCACAAGCTGATTCCAAAATTCATATGGAAATAAAAGGGACCTAGAATACCTCAAACAATATTTAAAAAGAACAACAAAGTTGGAGGACTCATACCTCCTTATTCAAAACCTATTATAAAGCTACAATAATCAAGACAATGTGGTACTGGCATAAGGATTGACATATAGATCAAATGAATAAAATTGAGAGTTCAGAGATAAATCTTTAAATTTATGTTTAATTTATTTTCAAAAAAGTGTTAAGACAATTCAGTGGGAGAAACAGTGTTTTTTTGTTGTTTTTGTTTTTGTTTTTACCAAATAGAGAAAACTAGATATCCATATGCAAAATAATAAAGTTAAACCTCTATCTCATATCATATACAAAAATAACTCAACATGAATCACATACCCAAATATAAGAGCTAAAACTATAAATCAGGCCAGGCACAGTGGCTCAGCCTGTAATCCCAGCACCTTCAGAAGCCAAGGTGGCCAGATCATCTGAGATCAGGAGTTCGAGACCAGCCTGGCCAACATGGTGAAACCCCATCTCTACTAAAAATAAAAAAATTAGCCAGGCATGGTGGCACACACCTGTAATCCCTACTTTGGAGGCTGAGGTATGAGAATCACTTGAACCCAGGAGGCAGAGGTTGCAGTGAGCCAAGATCACGCCATTGCACTCCAGCCTGGGCGACAGAGCAAGACTCTGTCTCTAAATAAATAAATAAAACTATAAATCTTCTAGAAAAAAATAGGAATATATCTTTGTGATCTTTGGTTATGCAATGGTTTCTTAGATGTAGCATCTAACATGAGCAACAGAAGAAAAATAGAAAATTTGGATGGAATCCAATTTAAAACTTTTGTGCATCAAAGGAGACTATCAAGGAAGTGAAAAGACACTTTATAGAATGAGAAAGTATTGTGAATCATATGTATCCAGAATATATAAGGAACTCTTACAATTAAATGATAAAACACAAGTAACTAAATTTAAAGATTGGCAAAAAAGTTGAATGGACATTTCTCCAAAGAGAATATACAAATGGCCAGTGAATACATGAAAAGATATTCAGCTTCATTAGGCATTAGGAAAATGCAGATCAAAACCATAGTGAGATATCATTCTATACTCACTAGGATCACTAAAGTAGAAAAGATAGAGAATGAAATGTTTTGGTAAAGAGGTAAAGAAATTGAAACCCTCATACATTGCTGCTGGGAATGTAAAATGGTGCAACCACTTTGGAAAATAGTTTGGCGGTTCTTCAAAATGCTAAACACAGAGTTAGAATATAACCTAGCAATTCTACTCCTGGATATATACCCAAGATAAGTGAAAATATATGTCTACACAAAAACTTGTACATGAATGTTCATAGCAGAATTATTCAAAATAGCCAAAAGGTGGAAACAAACTAAATATTCATCAACTAATGACTGGACAAACAAAATGTGGTATGTCCATACACTAGAATATTATGCAGCAATAAAAAAGAATGAATACTGGTACATGCTCCAACTTAGATAAACCTTGAAAAAAATATGCTAACTGAAATAAGTCAGTCACAAAAGATCATATATTGTGTGATTCCACTTATGAGAAAAGTTCAGAATCAGCAAACCCACAGAGTCAGAAGGTAGATTAGTGACTACCTGAGGTTGGAGCAGTAGGTTGAGGGAAAATAAGTGAGCAGAAATGATGGAGGACTGCTAATATGTACAGAATTTCTTTTGGGGATGTCAAAAATGTTCTAAAATTAAATTGTGATGGTTGCATAACTGTGTGAATATACTAAAAGCCATTGAATTATACACTTTAAATGGGCGGATTTTATGGTATGCAAAATATATTTCAAAAAAGCTATTAAAATACATAAAAACATTTTCAGATATGCAAGATTTCAAAAAATTAACCTCCCACTTATTTTTTCACAATAAGCTACTTGCAGGTGTATTCTGCCAAAAGAAGTGAATAAACCAAGCAGGGGGTGAACACAGAACCAGAAAACAGGAGTTTTAACACAGAAAAGAGGCAAAGGGAATTCCCAGATTAATGGTGAAGAGAAGCTCCCAATGACAGTTGTGTAGCAAGCTAGAGAGTTACAAGTAACAGAAGGACAAAATGCACTAGGAGGAAATCCCCGAGTAGAAAAAGAAAAAAGAAACAAACAGACTACCTAATATTTGCACATATTGTCCTTTCAGAAATTCTGAGAATGAATTTGTGATAGATACCTGGAAAACTAAGAAACAAACAAGCAAACAAACAATGAGGCAACTATTAAATCCAGGTAAAATATAAAGTAGTTTTATTGTATTCCCTAGATCAGCAGTGAATTGCATTTCCATGATCATAATATCATAAACATCATAAAATCAATGCTCAAAATCAAAGAGCATTGATTTTACCCATAAGGTAACAATAGTATATTGAGAGGATGGGGAGAAGGAATAGTGTGAATATAATAGGTGGCAGGAGAGTGGGAAAGCATGGTGTGAGGGAACACAATCCTCATCTTTCATACAGGAGCCAAAAAAGTAAACCTAAAACAAACAACAACAACAACAACAAACAAAAACAAAAAAACACAAGAAATATAGTAGCATAATCTGCTGTTTACAAATAAAGAGGGATAAACAGAAGAAACAGAAGAGAGTTGAAAGCAGTTGGTTCTAGAAAGCAAGAATTCAAAAAATTGGGGCAGAGGATTGCAATTTTTAAATTATGGATGTGGCAATATGATTTAATTTTAAAAACAAAACTAAAAATAATACTCATGCATTAGCTTGGTTTTTTTTATAAAAAAGAAGAGATAGTTTTTAAAATAAGGTAGACAGTGGTACTGCAGCCAGCTTTCCACAGGGGCTCCTCAGCTGCAGCACTCCAACCTGTTTTTCCTTTACTTCAGTTTTCATCAGCCTCTCTCCTCAGTAATTGCCTTAGTCCCCTAACCACCTGCTCCTGTCTGCCTCAGTATGGTATGTTTCGGTTTCTGCACCTGGTCCTCTTGCAGTCATCCAGGTCCATTCCCTCTCTCTTGACTCTTCCTTCTGCTTTAGAATCCCAGACATGAGCTTGGACCAGTTTGACTTGGAATCTGTCAGCCCCAGCCAATTAACCTGCTACAGTCTGGTTCTCTTGGCTGCTCCACTCATCTTGTACGTATTCTGCATATACATCAGTGGCAGCTGTCAGCCCTGCCTCTTCCTGTGCCTAGAGTAGGCTGCACTAAGCATGGATTCCAGTTGGGTGGGCTGGCAAGATGAGTACAATGTCCTCTCCTGACATCTGGATGCTGCATCTGTTAATGAAGCCACAGACCACTTATAAGCCACCAGGTCACTTCCTGACTCATTCTGAATCCACTAAACTCATGGTTCCTTTTCAAGGTATGGAGCCAAGTCTTCCCATTCCTATAGTTACATAACTGATATTTTGAGCACAAATGCAGCATATTTGTCTATATAACATTTTATCTTTTGGCTTTTTAAAATGTTGTTTATACCAATGTGTAAAGCAGGGGGCAAGGATAAATGCAGACTCAAAGTGTGAGTACTCAGGCACAGGCTGGCAGCATGAATATGGTCCTTTCAGACCCTTGCCATCCCATGAAGAGGCATGCTTGGGATGAACGTGGCTTAGAGTGCCATGTGTGTGCTGTGTGATCCAGGAGAGGGATCACTGTGCTCCATTGGCTTGCATATTAATGATGGATGTGGGAAGTGATAGATCTTTAGCTTTGCAATTGGTTACAACCTTGCCAGCATGAGAAATAGCTTGTCCCCCAGTAAAATCGAGTGAGGAGTTTGCATATTGGCATTAGCTCCAACCTGAGTTCTTGAAGCCATCCTATAGGGCCAATATTTTGCTGGGTTAGCTAGGGAGAGTCTCCAGAGTCATCCAGCCGATAATCTGATTTGTCTCTCCTCATCCAGTCTTTAGATATCTGATTTTGTTGATCTTTGTATTATCTTTTCCTCTAAGCTTTGTGTCATTTAGTCTTTATTCAAGCCACTGATTAAAATACTGTTGATACTTCAGGATGACAATTACCAATGCTCTTTCTGTCTATTAAACCAATCAGTTCTCCATCTGATATACTATCCTCTGCCTTATTCTTCTACTTTGTCCACAGCATAGCCATGGGAGCCTTTGTCCAATTCCTGCTAAAATCAAGAAATCTTGTATTCATCAGGTCCTATCTACAAGGCCAGGACATGGCAGGTAGGGGCTGGGCTCAGAGGCAGGAAGTGAGGAGAGGGTTCAAGAAGCCTCATCAGGCTTGTAGAGATGGAACTTTTAATTGCCCCCGGGAGATGCAGGAGAGAAGAAAGCATAGCAGTGAGAAGAGCCCAGATCATTAGCCTGTTAGGGTAAATGTGTTTACTAATGTGTTTATCAATTCCTCCCTCTAGGATTAGAGAGAATCCTAGACAGCCTTGGCACCTAAAAATAGAGACCACTAAAAGTGGAGAGGGGACAGAGAACTAGGAGAGGAGGGAACCCCACTTACTCCTTTCTCTCCATCAACCCCCTTCACATGGCACCTGGTTTCTTCACATGTAAGAAGGCGATCTCAGAACTGTGTGCTACGTTAGTTACTTTCTTGGGAACACCAATTATTTTCAGCACAAAGGAAGAGGCTGATACCTAATCCATACAATTGAACTTCTCATTTCAGGCTCAACAAGAACAGGGTTTGGGGTACTTCAAACCAGATCACAAGGTGACATATCACTCCCCTTTGAGTTCAACTCAAGCGTCACTCCTCTGAGACATTTTCTGCCCCTTCCCCTTGTCACCTGGATACACTGCCACTATACCTATCACAGTGGATTTGCAGACATTTGTTTACATGTCTCTCACATCTACTACTATAATGACAGCAACCTGACTGAGTGCAGGCACTGTGCTGTTCATCTTTGCATTCCCAAGGCCTGGCATGCACCTGTCATACGCTACTCATGTGCCCAATGAAGCTTGGGACCTGGGGGGGCCTGGATAGGGCTAGGGTGGCATTATCCCAACTGTCCCTCCCTCCTCCACCTAACCTAAGTTGGTAAGCTCAGTGCATGGCAGATAGTAGGTGCCCAACAAATGCTTGTTGAACAAATGAAAGCAAAACATCTGCCTGCCTGTGAGGAAGATCCAGGGGCCACCCTCACAGAAGACTCTGCCTGTACAGCTCACCCCTGCTCTCAACCAGCCAAGGCCAATGAAAGAGCCCTGTGGCTTACCACTATAGATTTCCCTTCGTGATGACAATAATCAGCCTGGGTCAGCAAGGGTTTCCTCCAGTCAAGGAATGAGGAGCTGCAGCTCCTCATCAGCCTCTGGTGTGGAAGGTATCCTGTCCTCTTCACCCTCACCAGCCATTCTGACATTAGATAGAGCAGGTAACAAATGGGTAAAGTCCCTGCCTTCACGAACCTTACATCGTTCCTTAGGGAGGCAGGCAGTGTGAACAGAACAGAACACACCAGATGGTGGTGCGGGTGTAATGAGGAAAACAAAGCGGGTAACGGAATGGAGAATGCTGGGCGAGGGGGCCGCCTTATCAAGTGTGGTCAAGGAAGACCTCTGAGGAAGTCAGCTTGACCTGCCCACTCACTCCTGCTCCTCTCTGATCCCAGCTCCCTCGCTGTCCCTGCTCCAGTCACACCATTTCCACGCTGTGTCTCCAACCTGCCAGGCTTCCTCCCGCCTCAGGGTCCTCACTCCTATTCTTCACACTCCCTGCAGCGCTTCTTCATCTCTTCAAGGTTTTGCTTAAATGTCACCTCCTCAATGACACCTGCTCTGACCACCCTATTTAAAGTTGCAACACCCTCTTTCCCCCATCCCCCTTAGTCTGCTCTATTTTTTCCCCAAGCACTTAACACTTCCCAGCATAGAATCTAACACACTGGTTTATCGTGTGCATGGCTCATTGGCCTTCACCCTCAGTAGAATGTGGATGTGACTCGTGCAGGAATTCTTATGACTTTGGTTTACTAAGACGTTTCAGGTGCGGGATAATGCCTGGCACAGGACGGGTGTTCAATAAGCACTTCGAATATTCACTCATTCACTTAGCACTGAAATGTACGCTCTGTACCAGGTGCTGCACTCTAGCAGCAAGAAGATACTTCACAATGGTGGGAGGGGAGGAGAAACACCACCCAGCTTCCTTGTGAGCCACACTGGCCTAGAGCTGATGGGAAAGGGAGGTGGTGTGGTCAGTTTGGGATTCTCTCTAGGCTGTTTCCCTGCCACCTTGCCCCTCTACCCTCTTTACTCCAAAGGGTATGGGGTTCAGGATCTTTCTCATATTAGGAACATGAAATGGGACCCAGTTGGGGTGGGCATGACCATGGACCTGGAGCAGAGTCAGAGGAGGGTGGGGAGCCAGGGGCTGTGGGCGGGGTGAGGGACGGGGCCTTCAGGGTGGGTAGAAATGGAGGTGCAGGGACTCCTTCAGAGGCTGAGAGAGGGGAAATCCCTTATCTTCTTTCTCTGGGATTCTGTAATGAGCCTTGCAACACCCATTTTCAACTCTACAAGACTCCTGGCACTCTTAGTGATGTGTCCGGGAGAATTAACTGCCTGAATGCCTAATGATAGACACGAGGAGCAGAGAGCATGTGTGTGTGTGTGTGTATGTGTGTGTGTGTGTGTGTGAGAGAGAGAGAGGAAGTAAGGAAGAGGGAGTGCCTTTCTCTCTTTGAAATGATTTGTGACTGCATGGCAGATTTCCATTTTCAGAGCCTCCTTCTTCTTTCTGGGAACTTCCCTGTGCCATTCCTAAGTCTCCGGCCAGGGGACTGATCTCTCAGTTTTCCCAGGCAGGCCTTTTCCAATGCCTTTTCCTCAAGCTTAGCACTAGCACCTGCCATATCCAAGGTGCCATCACCTGCTGTGACCCACTCCAGGCTGACACAGTCACTTCCTCTACGGACCCTCCCTGGTCACTCTATTGCCAACAAGCATTCCCTGGGGCTGGTCAGAGTTAAGTCCAGGGTGGTGCATTTCTTCCTTGCTTCTTCCACTTCTGAGCTATGAAATTGTCCATTGAAGCAAATCAATAATTCATCAGATGATCTACATTTAGCCGAAATTAGATCTCATTGCCTCAGGCTAAACTTTGAAGTCCTGCCTCACCTGACTCCACCACCCAGCCAGCAATCCAGCAGAGTCCAGCCAGCTCCCTCTCATGCTGGCACCTTCTCTCCACCACATATTCCCACACTCGTGCCCCCTGCCCCTACATCTTAGCCCAAGCCCGTCCCCTGTTCCGAAGCCCATCCTTCCCTCCGTGTTGTAGTCACCTTGCTCTTCAAGGTCCCGTTTCAAATTGGGGCTTCACCATGAGCTTCCTTGAGCTTCTGCAATAGACAAAAGTATTTTACAATTAGAAGCACACAGTTTTGCATTTACTTTCACTCTATTTGTTTTGTGATCCAAGAGGCCAAAATATACACCACTATATCAGCTAAGACAGACCCTAAGTTTAAGGAAACAAAGTTACCTACAGGTGGAGGGTTCAAGGCCTGGCTGGCATGGCAAATTTCTAAATTCCTACAACTATAAGAAAAACCATGCCATTGCTAAATTCCCTAACAACAGGAGCTAGCAGGCTGATTTAAAACTCAGACCACTATAACTCTGGTTGGACAGAGGGCTGGCCTTCTTTTCTGATAAGCAATTACAGACTTTAAGCTGGCTTTGGCAGCTTATAAAAGCTGAACACAGACTGTCTTTGTGTCTTATAGTTCACCTTTTGATGTAAAGAGCCAAATTTTAATGCTAACACCCTGCCCCAAAGTGAACACAGGATGTCTGTAACATATCTGTTTACCCATTGCGCATGTGTCATCTCCCTTCATGAATACGTATAGCTTCCCCCCCAAACCTGCTGAATATGTATGATACCAGCACTGTTAGGCATAAAACCCAACTTGTCTTCCTCCTCTTTGAAGAGACAGCACCTTCAGTCCACACTGGAGACTTTCTCTTTCCGGCTTGCAAACTGGTCATGCCAATAAAGCTCTCCCTTCTACATCTAGCCAGCCTGGTGGTCTTTGGGACGACAGTTTTCTCTTTGCAAACTCTGTCTTCCCACAGAATTGTTGAGCAACACAAGGACAGGAGACTATAATAGACTCACATCCCCTCACAATACCAAGCACAGCACCCCCCATGAATACTTGGTGAATTGGTGTAACCTTGTTCCCACCCCTCTTTGCAGCTCTATCCCTTTCTCTTAATCCAAATTACCTTTAACCCTCAGCCCTCAATTCCACTTTTCCCTCCAGTTCTCAGGGATTAGACAACCCAAGGTACGTGATCAGACTTTGTTCTGCTTTTAGAAGATCGTGCTGGCTGCAATCTGCCGACTGCAGAGATTAGAGTGAATACAGGCCAGCCAGCAGGGGGCCATTGCACCCACCCAGGTGAGACAGGGCTGGAGCTGGTGAGAGAGATGGAGAGAGGAGGATGGATTCCAAAGATACTCAGAAGGTAAAAAGATGCTCCATTTGTCTGGCACTATACAGTTTCCAAAGCGCTTTTGCATCTGTTACCTCCTTTGACTTTCAACCACCCATGAGATATACTGAGTAGGTACCAATCAAAATCTTGGCTTTATAGGTGATGAAACGAAGCTAGGAAGAGTGGAGGCGTTTGCCCAGATTCACACAGTCGGTTAGGACAGGGTTGGGACTCACATCCAGATCCTCCGACATCACATCCAGGGCTCCTTTGCAGTCTCAGGTCACTGGGACTCACTCTGGAGCTGCTATGGGAGGGCTGGTGTTAAGCTGCAGAACCCTGACTCGGCTACCTGCCTGAGGCTATTTACACACTTCCAATTGATTTGTTGTAACCTGTAATTATTTTTGCAGAATTTTTTTTCACGCTCCATTTGTCTTTTTACTCTCCAGCAGACAGGCTACAGGAAATAGCAGATTGGAAGAGGAGTGGGAACAGGAGAAGCTGTCTTTGGCTTGGCTGGAAGGTGAAGGGATTCCAGATGCTAGTTTCCTGGCTTGCTCTCCCCTCTCCATTTGGCTTCATCCTGGGGCTCTCTTCCTCCCCACAGAGGGTGGTGGGCACTCTGAGCCACACCTCTCCTCTCTGGGAACTCAGGTCTGTCTCTGAAACCTGCTGGTAGAAGAACATCTAGAGTCCTTGCCTCCTTCCCACCGTGTAACAATTGCCCATTGGCACACCTGTCAAGACACAGACTTTTTGGAAGAAAAAAGAAAGACTGAATGCTGCAGAGATGGATTGTTAATTTTCCAAATGAGATATGACTCTGAGATCCCACCTACCCAGCTGGTAGGATGTTCCAACATGCTCCCTAAGGTGGTTTGAGTGTTTAGAATGACAGACTCTCTCTTCGCACTGAAAACTTAGGCGCCTCTGAGTCTTCTGCTTGATGAGGTCTGACCTTGGGCTTCCCCATATCCTTTCAGAATCCAGTTTGAGCAAGAATCCTGCTGAGTCAGGTTAGTGAAATTTCCCCACTCTCATTATCTGACTACCCTCAATATTTTATCACCTCTGCCTTCATTCGGCAATGATCCTGTCAAGTCAGTTTAGCCAGAAACCTCTTACCCTTGATGTTTCTTCGTAGTAATTTTCCATCCTCTGTCCCCAGCCCTGACTATTGGTTGATTGCAAATCTCCACTTGCCCTTGTTGGAGTTGAAACTGAGCCTGATCTCTCTCCCCCACCACCAGATGCCTTCGCAGTGGCCCCTACACCTACTGCCATGGCCTCCCTTGAATAAAGTCTGCCTTGCCATCTTTAACACGTGTTTGGATAATTCTTTTCTTTTCTTTTCTTTTCTTTTCTTTTCTTTTTAGTTGGAGTCTCGCTCTGTTGCTCAGGCTGGAGTGAAGTGGCTCAATCTCGGTTCACCGCAAGCTCCACCTCCCGGGTTCAACCATTCTCCTACCTCAGCCTCCTGAGTAGCTGGGAATACAGGCGCCAGCCACAACACCTGGCTAATTTTTTGTATTTTTAGTAGAGACGGGGTTTCACCGTGTTAGCCAAGATGGACTCAATCTCCTGACCTCCTGATCAACCCACCTCGGCCTCCCAAAGTGCTGGCGTAAGCCACTGCGCCTGGCCAATTTTTTTCTTTAACAGGGTGGGCACTCAATTTGCAGAGCTTGGAGAAAGGCTTCTGCTCATTGTCTGAACCTATTGGGTCCCTTCAAGGAGATCAGGCTGTTCACAATCTATTCCCCTCCATGCTAACTTGGCCATCATCCCCCAGACCCCAGAAGAGGCTCTGTTGTGTCCTGGGTGGCTGTGTGGGCATGGAGCGCAGGTCTTCACCCCCACACACCCCGCCTCTTCACTCACTCCCCTACATTCTGCCCCACGGTTCAACCCACTCCCCAGTTCCTGTCAAGCAGCAACCTACCTCCCCTCTCTTGTGGAGCCAAATCCTCCTCAGCACGGTAAGGAGGGCTTTGTTTTGTTTTGTCTTTTTAAATTACAGTGGAAGCACAGAGAAGCCGTTAACTCCACCTGCATGAGAAGAGCCTAAGTCCAGCACGCAGCTAGGACGGTCTTCCCTGAATGCAGTTGGGGTGAAGTTGGAAGTAGCTCTCATTCTTTTGTGTCAAGCCCACAGTCAGGAAAATGGACATGGTCACTATCTCTAGCTTATTATCCTACCGCGCTACCATTTACAGGTAGTTCTGAATTTGCAGTCCTCACTATTACTATCACAAGATAGTTATTATTAGCCACATTTTACATGCGAAGAGGCTTGGAGAAATTTAAAAAAAAACAAAACTTGCCTAAGGGCACACAACTGTGAGTGACAGAGTGGAAAGGGATTCAAACCCAGGCCTGACTGAAGGCTGTTGCCGCTATTCCAGCATCCACTGAGTGGACTTAATGAGTGATCTCTACCAAGGGTATTTGCATTGATTGCCAAAGCCTTGGAAAGGCTATAAGGAAAGAAATTCCCAAGTAAAGTCTTCAGGGGTCAGTGGAGTGGGTGGGGATCTATATTCTGGAGGCAGCCTCCAGAGTCTTTCACGTTTCCACCAGGTCAAAAAATAAATAAGAAGAAGCATAAACAAATATTGAACTCCAATTAACAATATGATACTGAAGTATTTAGAGGTTAAAGCGTACCAATGTCTGCAACTTCGAAATGTGTCAACAACAGAAGAAAACACGTGGATGGACAGATGAACAGATTTGGGGTAAAGCAAATATAGCAAAATGTTAGTTATAGAATCTAGATTGTGGGCATATGGGTGTTCACTGTGCAATTCTTTAAACTCTTCTGAATTTTTGCATTTTTCGTAATAACATATTGAGGGGAAATAAATCACACAGGTGGGTCACACCCATTTCTTGTTATACAATGCCAGGCTGGAGGGGAGCTTAATCATTAGTCACTGAATTCTTTCCCAAGTGTCCTGCAGGAAGATTGCTGGACTAGACATTTGAGGAAACAGAATAACAAACAGGCAGTCCCTGCTTGGTGGAAATTTAGGATACCTGTGAGAAAATAGGACAGAATCATAAAATCAACAGTCGTAAAGACAGTGAGCTCTTTATTTTCTGCTTTAATGGAGGGGGAGCAAATTGCCTGACTATACATGTCCAAATGTCTTTTGCTTTTTACTTTGATGCATGGGAAGCCTCACCACACTTAAAGAGACAGAAATGAGCAGTAAGAGACAGTGGTCCAAAAGCACTTAGCGGGCTATAGAAGGCCCCCAGTGGAGAATTCACCTGCAGGTCCCAGAAGGTGTGTTGAGGAGCAGGAAGGGCACCTTTTGTGGCAGGTGGGTTTAGTGGAAAGTTGGGACCTGGAACCATGCCAGGACCAACTCTGCCGATCTAGATGAACTTGAACAAGTCATTGTTCTCTTTGAAGCTTAATTTCCTCTTTTGTTGCCTATAGGCCAAATTCTGCCTACGGCTTGTTTTTGTTTTTCACGTCTGAGGCAGGAAAACAAGGCAGTTCTGATGACAGTCCTCAAGGGGTGATCTTGGCCTCCAGCCTTAGCTGAGAAGAACAGGGACCGCCCCCCGCCAACCTCCCACCCACAGCCCAAGGGAGAAAGGCGCCTAGGGCTTGTTTTTATATGGCCTGTGAGTTAATGGGTTTTTTAAAAATATTTTTCAATGGTTGGAAAAAATCAAGAGAAGAATAACACTTTGTGAGATGTAAAATTATATGTAATTCAAATTTCAGAGTCCATAAATAAAGTTTATTGGAAAATGGCCAAACTCCTTTGTTTTCGTATTATCTGTGGCAGCTCTCACTCAATAATAACCAGGTAGTTGCAACAGAGACCTTATGGTCTGCAAAGCCTAAAGTATTTAGTCTGTATGCCTTTATTTGTTTATTTATTTTATTTTAACTTTTTTTTGAGACGGGATCTCACTCTGTTGCCCAAGCCGGGGTACAGTGATGCAATCTTGGCTCACTGCAGCCTCTACCTCCTGGGCTCAAGCCATCCTCCCACCTCAGCCTCCCAAGTAGCTAGGACTACAGAAGTGCACCACCATGCCTGACTAATTTTTGTATCTTTTGTAGAGTTGGAGTTTCGCCACGTTGTCCAGGCTGGTCTCAAACTCCTGTGCTCAAGCGATCCTCCTGCTTCAGCCTCCCAAAGTGCTGGGATTACAGGTGCGAGCTACGGCACCCAGCCTCTACCCATTTACAGAAACAGTTTGCCAACCTGGTGTAAAATAGTTCATCTGCAACTCACTGCTCCACATACCTCACTTCACAGAATTGCTGTGAGAAGTAATGAGATTTGGGTTTAGTAAACTGGAAGATTCCGTAAGACGCAAGGTGTTACTACTGCCCTGATTTCATTTCTCTCAATACCATCCTTACAAAGGCAGGAGAATCTAGAAGGAAGATCTTATATAACAGAAAGAGAAACTAAAGTTAACAAAGGGAGACAAATGGCATGCAGAAATAAATGCTCCTGTTTTCCCCGAGAGGCTTCCCACAGCAAGGGCCTCAGCCACGTACTCCCGCAAATTTGGGGATGTACAGACTCATCTGGAAAGATCTAAAGGGGAGGACCAAGCATTTTTCAGGAATTTAATAAGCCAGTTGTTAAACACACCATTATTGAAAAGTAAATTACATAAAGTTATAATAATTTAATAAATGATATTAAAAGGAAAGGCAATAAATACTCTAATGTTATCAATTCCTAATTCTTTGACTATCTTTTATTATCAGTGTTCTTGAGGTCATTTACACCTGTTCCATGTGTATGGTGAAAATGCTACACATTAGTGTGCTACTGTGACTGTTTTCCTGGCTCTGCATTCAATGATGTCATATTTGGTATCTTGAAATTAGTCATGGCAGGAGTATTTACAATTGGCAGTAGGCAAGCTCCACAAACCAGGCATTCCCCCCAGTCTCAAAGCTGTTTGTTAAACATTTACCAGCATGCTGCTGGGACCAGGACTTCCATTTACAAGAGATTCACAAGGGAGACAGAAGGCAAGGAGAGAGTGGAGAATGACAGAGAGCAGGGGGTGGACATCATGGGGTGCAGAAGAGGAGGAGGGTCAGGTCTGCTTCTGTTCCAAGAAGCTTTTGAACAAGAAAAGATGTATTTGGAGACTAAGGCTTTGATGTAGCCATTTCTATGGTGTGCATTCTTTGGTTCCACCTCCAGATTAATGAGGTGTCAAAGAACTTAATTGCATAAAGACAGGAACACCAAGGTTCCGGAGGGTTGGTGGTTGGGAGGCGGTGAATGATTCTCCCGGAGTCATCCAGTGCCTCACAGCCAGGTCTAGTATCCTGACTCCTTCTCCCAGGCTAGCTCTTTCCAGAACAGTGACACTGTCTTACCAAGCACCTGCTGATGACAGGAAATGGACGCATGAGTCGGACCTGCATTGCTGCTGTCTTCCTATCAGTGAGAACCTGTCTCCCTCCCTTCTGTCAACAGGCATCTGGAGGCTTTGTTACTCTAGGAGAGTCTGACCACCCACATCCTCAGCTGGTCCCATCCCTCCACAGCCCTCTTCTCCCAGCCCTTCAATCATCTCCCTGGACTATGTTTTATTCCTAACACAAGCTTATTAAGAGCGTGGGAGTATTCAGCACATCAAGTGTTTGGCACTGGGGTGAGGTGACTGACAACAGCTCTGGGAAGCTCCGCACAACCAACACCAGAATGAAGGGTGTCTTCATTCTCCAATGAGAGGACTTTTGCATCCTGACTTTGTGTACTTTCTCAGGAGCAGACCACCAGAGACAGTGCACGCAAGGGGACAGGAGATGGCATTGTGAGAGTGGCCCACTCTGTGAGCGCATGAAATGATTTTAGAGCTCCACTCCCATTTGGTAGCACGTAAAACAGCAGACTGTTGAAAAGTCATGTTTGGAAGGAACCCAAGAGGTCATCATATCCAGAACTTCATTTTACAAACGTTTAAACTGAGTCCAGAAAGAGAATATGACAAGAGCAAATTTACATTGCTAATAGGTCATGGTGTTGGATTCAAACCCAGGTGTTTTATCCTGATGCAATAAGAAATACAGATTTGGTCTCTGTCCCTGGTCCTGGCATACAGCTCCTAAAACCCTTGTAATCTCTGACAAAGAGTGTCTTTTGGATGCTAAGAGGAAACTGGTGGCTGGGAGCCCCAAGATGGCTTCAGAATGGGGGCTGGTCACGAGAAAGACCACAGTATGATTAGAACCTCTGGAGAGGAGAGAGGGGCTGAAGGTTGCGTTGATCCCTTATGGCCGATGATGTAATCAGTCAGGCCTATGTCATAAAGCTTTCATAAAAAACAAAGAAAACTTGGTTCAGGAGGCTCCAGACAGCTGAACCTGTGGAGGTGCCTGGAGGGTGGATCTTCCGGAAGGCACATGGCAGCTCTGCGTCCCTTCCCACATGCCTTGCCCTATGCATCTCTTCCATCTGGCTGCTCATCTGTATCCTTTATCATATCCTTTAAAAGAAACTGGTAAATGTAAAGTAAGTATTCTGTGAGCTGCTCTAGCAAATTCATTGAAATCAAGGAGGGAGTCATGGAAACCCCAACTTATAGTTGGTTGGTCAAAAGCACAGATCACAACCTTAGTCTTGCAACTGGCACCTGAACTGGGGGCAGTCTTGTAGGACTGAGCCATCAGCTGTGGGATCCGACTCTCACTGCAAGTAGATGGTGTGAGAACGGAACTGAATTATAGGACACCCAGTTGGTGTCTGCTGGAGAATTTCTTGGTGTGTGGGGAAAAGCCTCCATGCATCTGGTCACAGAAGTATGCTGTAGTGAAAAACAGTTTGTTTTCCCTTCAGACTGCGTCTCTTTATAGTTTGTTCTTTTCTTTTCTTTTCTTTTCTTTTCTTTTCTTTTCTTTTCTTTTTTTTTGTGATGGAGTCTCGCTCTGTTGCCCAGGCTGGAGTGCAGTGGCCAGATCTCAGCTCACTGCAAGCTCCGCCTCCCAGGTTTACGCCGTTCTCCTGCCTCAGCCTCCCGAGTAACTGGGACTACAGGCGCCCGCCATCTCGCCCGGCTAGTTTTTTGTATTTTTTAGTAGAGATGGGGTTTCACTGTGTTAGCCAGGATGGTCTCGATCTCCTGACCTCGTGATCAGCCCGTCTCGGCCTCCCAAAGTGCTGGGATTACAGGCTTGAGCCACCGCGCCCAGCCTAGTTTGTTCTTTTCTAAGAAAAAAAACTAGAACTTAAGTCTCTTAGCTTCAGACACAATGTGAAATTTATGGAACCATTATTTAAAAAAAAAAAAAAAAAAAAAAGGAAACCTACATATAGCTTACTTCCTGGAAGTATGCTGAACACTATGAAATGAATTCAATAAACATGATTCCTGTGATTTATAGCCTGGTTTACAGTTTAAAATTGAGATGGACATAGATGGAAAAGGGGGTTTAGGCTTAAACAATAGATATATGGATAGAATTTGCATTCTATGGCTGAATGTAAGCTTGGTGGAGTGAGGATTACATGAGTTTGAGAAGCAAAGACCTGAGTTCAAATCCTATCTCTGCTGTCTATTAGCTGTGTGACTTTGGGCAAGCTGCTCAGCCCCTGAAAACCTCAAATTCCCAGACTATAAAATACAGACAATAATATTTACTTAACAAGGATGTTGTGAGGATAGAATGAGATATTTGTAAAGTGTTTAGTATAGTACCTGGAGCAGAACAGGTGCTCGATAATGGTAACTAGTATCATTATCTCAGTGACAGCTAGTTCAAGGTGCTGGAAGTAGGTAAGGACAGAAACATGGGAAGTGGGGAAGGAAATGATTTACCTACCTGGTGTTGATCACAATAACAGCAAAAATTCCTCATAAGGTATTTGCATTGCTCCTTATGATTTATAAATAGTCCTGAAAGACAAAACAGATTTAGTCCTATTTCACAGGCTACCATACACTTGTATTTATTCAGTTAAGGTTTACTGTTTCAGACTTGTTCTAGATATGAGGCTACAGCAATGCACAAGCAAAGGCTAACGGAAAATTCAATGGCCCAGACTCTGATGGTGGATTTTCTAAGCTAGTATCTCTTTCAAGCCTCACTCGTTCTGTTTGGCAAAGGCCTTGAACACCCAAATGACCAGAATTTTGAGGAGAAGAAAGGCAGGGATGAAAAGAGGTTGCCATGTGCTGACTCATCCCATGGCCCTCCAGAGCACTGATGAGGGGTGGGGGGTCGCCTACAGAGGCCTCTTTCCTTGATGGTGCTTCCAGAGTTGGCATGCACCCACTCTGGGCTCTTGGAGGCTTATGCCCACAGGACAATTGCTTCTAGGCTGCTGCACTGGGCTCTGTGCCAGGCAGACTGGCATTCAATTCAGTCGAAGCCAGAGTGCAAAAAACTAAAGACAGGACAGGTGTTGCATGTCAATGACAGGAAAAAGATGGAAAACACTCTCTGCTCTGCTAGTCTGTGCAGACACTGGCTTGGCCTGTTGCAAGTGTGTGGGAGAGGCATACATAGGTGTACGCACACAGGATGGGCAGGCATCCGAATGACCACAACTGGTCAAGAACTTTCACACGTAGTGGAAATAGAAGAGGCATGTATGTTTGGCAAATGTGACCACAGACTGTGTATATGTGAACAGGTTTGTGGCTTGGGTGTTTGAGTACGTGCTGTGCGTTGTGAGAATGGTGGGTGGATGTGAATGTGTGTGTGAGCGGTGTATATCCAAGATGTAAATAGAAAGCAAAGGGGCTGATGTCATAAGCCACAAAAACTCTGTAGCCAAATGCCTTCAGCATGGACCTGTGTGTGTTGTTTGTATGTGTAACTGGCACACGTCTGGTCTAGTGATCTGTGTATTTAAAATTACCTATGAGGACCAGGTTCAGTGGCTCATGCCCATAATCCCAGCACTTTGGGAGGCTGAGATGGGAGGATCGCTTGAGACCAAGAGTTTGGGTCCACCATGGGCAACATAGCAAGACCCTGTCTCTGAATAAATTTTTAAAAATTAGCTATGTGGTGGCATATGCCTATAGCCCCCAGCTACTTGGGAGGCTGAGGTGGGAGGATTGCTTGAGCCCAAGGTTTGAGGCTGCAGTGAGCCATGATCAAGCCACCACAGTCCAGCCTGAATGAAAGAGTGAGACCTTGTCTCAAAAAACAAAAAAACAAAAAAAAAAAGTATGAATAGAAGCATTAGTGTTGTGTGTATTTGTACATGAGCTTGTATGTATAGTGTTGGGTGTTGCTATGGTTTGAATGTTGGTTTCCCTCCAAAATCCATGTTGGAACCTACCACCCAATGTCATGTATTAAGGGGTGGGGCTTTTGGGGAAGTAATTAAGTCATGAGGGCTGTGCCCTCCTGAATGAGATTGATGCCCTTATAAAAACGATTGAAAGGAGCAACCTTGCCCCTTCCAACACATGAGCAAGAAGCTGTCATCTTGGAAGCAGAGGGTGGTCCTCACCTGATATCAAACCTGCCTGTGCCTTCGTCTTAGACTTTCCAGCCTCTGGAACCATAAGAAAGACATGTCTGTTGCTTATAAATTACCCAATCTAAGGTATTTTTGCTATAGCAGCCTGAACACACTAAGGTAAGTATGCTACGTGTTTATCTATGTAAATCTTTGTGTGCTACTGGCCAAGGCTGGGAAACAAGATATAGTGTGGGACAATGAAGGATTCTGGCTTTCCTGTAGGCCTAGGATTCTCTCTCCCTATACATTGGATACAGTATCCTGAGTGAAATCCTAAAGGTCTAGATAAATGTAATAAGGCTTCGACCCCTAACACCATCCACTTGCCACTCAAACCCAAGCCACCCAGAAACACCTGCCCTGCTAGACCCCACCACCAGGAGGAGTCTCTAACACAAAGGCTGACAACACAAAAGATGTCATCTTACACTCCCCTCATTCTGTCCCTTAAAGAAAAGGGACTGCTGTTGAAACTGAACCATTCATGCTGGCTCTGCTCTGCAGAGCTGTGACACAGACGTCCCAATTTCCCACCTAGAGCCTACAGGGGCCAGTTGGAAAGCCCAGATAATTTCCTCACTACCTTGTCATCTCCTGAAAGCTGCTTACTCTAGCAGGCCCCCCTCTGTTCTGAGGCTGACATTCCTTCTTTTCTCATTTCTCTCTGCTTTTGTCTAATGAGGTGCAGGAGGCTGCTGAAACTGACAATAGAATTACCCTGGACTCTAGATTCTGTCAATCTCCATTAGGAGCCCAGGGAGAGAACAGTCAAAGCACCAGGACACCTTGGTGCTATTATTGTAATGGAGTTCATTGCGAAAGCAAACAAAACAACATCCCCCCAAGATGCTCACCCTGGGCTGATGAGTCACTTTGGCTTCCAGCCCAGGCTGCAGCATCCACCTCACCCCACCACTCCAACGAGCCAGAGCCCTGGGACGTCATGAACCTCACTGCCGCGGGCATGGGAACGTCAGGGAGGCTCATTCTTCCCCTGAAGATCTGCCTAAGGTTGGCTCAACAACCCTCTCTTCATTTAATGACTTGTGAGCAGTACGTACAAAGCCTCACCTTGATTTCTGTAATGTCCGAGGTGATTTAGATCCTCTTGACCACCTCTCATTTTGTAAATTATCACAGCTGGTGAATTATTTGGTACATGGACCATCTCTCTGATCCCCTCACCTTCCATATGCTTTTTTTAGGGTTCTACCATTTCAATTCCTTGTGGAACTCAATCTGTTTTCTTAACTGATGCAAAAAGACCACTTAAAGGTAAATCTTTTCAACAATGGTGCTGGAACAGTTGGACAAATATAGGCAAAAAAATGACTCTCAAACCTCTCAAAGTTATTATAAAATTAATTCAAAATTAATTTTAAATGCATGAGTTTATACAGGTGTGGTGGCTCACACCTGTAATCCCAGCACTTTCAGAGGCTGAGGTGAGCAGATCATTTGAGCCCAGGAGTTTGAGACCAGCCTGGCCAACATGGCAAAACCTCGTCTCTACTAAAAATACAAGAAAACTAGCCAGTGGGGTGGTGGTGCGCACCTGTAATCCTAGCTACTCAGGAGACTGAGGCAGAAGAATCTTTTGAACCCAGGAGGCAGAGGTTCCAGTGAGCCGAGATCATACCACTGCACTCCAGCATGTGCAACAGAGTGAGACTCTGTCTCTAAATAA
The DNA here is from genome assembly GCF_000951045.1 of Mandrillus leucophaeus. Classification (NCBI taxonomy): domain Eukaryota; kingdom Metazoa; phylum Chordata; class Mammalia; order Primates; family Cercopithecidae; genus Mandrillus; species Mandrillus leucophaeus. Next base: position 1,532,923 of record NW_012104031.1, read on the forward strand.
ATAAATAAATAAATGCATCAGTTTACATATGGATCATATGTAAAATGTAAAACTAAAAAACTTCTAGAAGAAAGCATAAGAGAAAATCTTTGAGACCTTAGTTAGTCGGAGTTTTTAGATAAAATACCAAAAGTATGATTCATAAAAGAAAAAAGATAAATTAGATATTATCAAAATTTAAAATTTGTTCTGCAAATGATGCTGTTAAGAGAATAAAAAAATATGCCACAGATGGGGAGAAAATATTTACAAATCACTAAATAATTACAAATATCTAAAGAAACCTCAGCCAGGTGTGGTGGCCCATACCTGTAATCCCAGCATTTTGGGAGGCTGAGGCAGGAGAATCCCTTGACTCCAGGAGTTCGAAACCAGCCTGGACAACATAGTGAGACCTCCCATCTCTACAAAAATAAAAATTAGCCAGGCATAGTGGCACACACCTGTAGCTTCAGCTACTTGGGAGGCTAAGGCGGAAGGATCCCTTGAGCCCAAGAATTCAAGGCTGCAACGAGACGTGATCACCACTGCATGCCAGCCTAGGCGACAGAGTGAGACTCTTTCTGAAGAGAGAAAGAGAGAGAGAAAGAGGGAGAGAGAAGGAAGGAAGGAAGGAAAGAAGAAAGGAAGGAAGGAAAGAAGGAAGGAAGGAAGGAAAGAAGGAAGGAAGGAAAGAAGGAAGGAAGGAAGGAAGGAAGGAAGGAAGGAAGGAAGGAAGGGGAAGGAATCTTCAAAACTCAACAATAGGAAAACAAACACCACTAGAAAAAAAAAATGGACAAAAGATTAGAATAAGCACTTCT